>NC_022021.1:6779961-6794818 GCF_000317375.1 Microtus ochrogaster
AGACAGAGAGACATAGACAGAGAGACAGAGACAGAGAGACATAGACAGAGAGACAGAGACAGAGAGACATAGACAGAGAGACAGAGACAGAGAGAGACAGAGAGAGAGACAGAGACAGAGAGACAGAGAGAGAGACAGACACAGAGAGAGAGACAGAGAGACAGAGACAGAGAGAGACAGAGAGAGAGACAGAGACAGAGAGAGACAGAGAGAGAGACAGAGAATGAATACATCCTTACTATTTTTAAACCACAGCAGCTCAATGGTTATTTCAAAAATAATGATATCACTTTAAAATGAAACCAATTTTTTTTTCTAGGAAAATGCTCCAACCGTTGCATGCAGAATTACCCAGAAGACTGTGAAGCATAGATTAGGGTCCCACTTCAAGGGCCTCTGGTCCAGGGAAGAGACCAAAAGTTTGTATTCCTCATAAGTTCCCAAAGGTGTTGCTCTCACTGCTCCTGTTGAGGCAGGGTTCCACTGTGTAACCCTGGCTGTCCTGGAACTTGCTCTGTAGTCCAGGCTCATCTCAAACTACAGAGATCCACCGACCTCTGCCTCCTGAGTGCAGGAATTAAACACGTGCACAACCACCACCCAGCATAAAATGCATTTTTAACTCACAGTGACTTTCATAGGAAGGGCGAGTCATCAACGAATGCAGACATCTGGGTGGATTCAGTGTACCTGCCGCCCTGTTGTACTGTAGGAGCTGTTTACCTTACTTGGTTCTCAGGTTTCCCTACTATGACCAAACACAGAGGTGTGGTTTCTATGAGTTTATTTTACAGCGATGTAATAGGGCCCCTTGGTTCACATCTCAGTGTAGGTGCAAGGCTGTGTATGATTGGAACTGAATTCCACAGTCCACCCAGCACAGCTTCATCATAGTTACTCCCCAACACCATGGCTAAGTGTTTAACCAAAGTGCCACATTAAGGTATCCAAAAATTTAGCAATGACAAACAAAAACTCTTTTGGTAACTGTATTCACCAGAGTCTTGGATTCTTAAAGTGAATGCTATTGCTAAAACAGGATTTGTTTGTTTGTTTGTTTTCTTATGCTGCCTTTTTAGAAAACAGGGTATGCCCTATAGCATACATGTTGGTTAGAGTACAGCTTGGGGGGCCTGTTCCCTCCTTCTACCATGTGGGCTCTGGAGACCAAACTCTGCTCACCAAGCTTGGCAGCTCTACCCACCTGGCCATCTTGCTGATTTTTTTAATCTTGGGACTAGAACCCACAACCTTTCAGGTGCCAGGCAAGACTCAACTACTATGGTACCTCTCAGACCACAACTCATGTTTGTAAGGAACTGTTCGTGTCAGGAGAAACTTTCCCATGAGTTCACACAATTCATATTTTCCTCTGTGTCCTCTCACTACTTCTAACTTTCTTTCACGATCATGAATTGATTTTAAATCAGAAACATGAGCCATTTGATAAAATAACTGAGATGATTTTTAAGAAATCACTGAAGAGATAGTAAGGATTTCTCTTGACAGCTGGTGTTAAATCAATAATGTCAGTGACGGGGCTGGAGAGTTGGCCCTGCAGTTACCAACACTTGTTGCCTTTGCAAAAGACATAGATTCAATTCACAGCGCCCACACTGCAGCACCTGATGCCCTTTTCTAACCTCCAAGGGCACCAAGAATACACATGGCACTCAGGTATATATGCAGGCAAAACACTCACACACACACACACACACACACACACACACACACACACACACACACACACGCAAATAAAAAATAGCTTCATGCCGGGCGGTGGTGGCGCACACCTTTAATCCCAGCACTCGGGAGACAGAGGCAGGAGGATATCTGTGAGTTCGAGGCCAGCCTGGTCTACAAAGGGAGTTCCAGGACAGGCTCCAAAGCTACAGAGAAACCCTGTCTCGAAAAACCAAAAAAAAAAAAAAAAAAAAAAATAGCTTCATTAAAAAGTCTAATCTAGAAATCTAAAAATCAGAAAATATTATTCACTGGTGTTAAGTTACAATGAAGGGAGAAATGAGCAAATGAGGACCTTCTTTCTTTTGAAAGAGAGAGAGAGATCACTTTTTGATGGGGAAGCTGTTAACCAATTATTTTTAAGAGGTGGGACCAAGTTAGTGTGTGGCCCGGGTGCTCCCTTTCTGTGGTTCCCAGGCAGCACAGCTGAGCTTGGATTTCATGAGTTTTTCCCTTACAATAAATAAAAATTTAACTGCTTTATCTTTTAGCTAGCCTGGTTATTTCCCAAACTGAGCTAACTTCTACAACTTCTCAGAGCCATGTCATTAAACAATACCAAGACAGACAAGGCTCCCTCCCAATGTGCTTAACTCTGCTGAGAGAAACAGGTTTAAACAAGGAAAGGAAAACAGGAACAGTCAAGAGCGTTCCCACTGTGGTGAAGGCTGTGATAAAACCAAGCACAGTAATATGGCTGGATCTACAGAATGGGGCGGGACACACCATATGACAGCCATCATGGCAAGGCCAGAGTGCAGAGCTCAGACAGGAAGGAGATCAAGATGATGGCATCAGAGTACATATAGTATACCATAGTTTCTTTTGAACTGAAAACTGTATTAACTGTATTTTTTATTGTTTTCTGTTGTCAAAACAAAAAAACCACAGCCCACCTCTAATTAAAGTTAAACGGCAGGCACCTCATAGTGCAGCACAGAGATGCTGTGGTCGGGGTTCCGGCACCCAGTGCAGCACAGAGACGCTGTGGTCGGGGTTGGGGTACCCAGTGCAGCAGAGACGCTGTGGTCAGGGTTGGAGCACCCAGTGCAGCACAGAGATGCTGTGGTCGGGGTTCCGCCACCCAGTGCAGCACAGAGACTCTGTGGTCGGGGTTGGGGCACCCAGTGCAGCAGAGACGCTGTGGTCGGGGTTCCCGCACCCAGTGTAGCAGAGATGCTGTGGTCGGGGTTGGGGCACACAATGTAGCAGAGACGCTGTGGTCGGGGTTGGGGCACCCAGTGCAGCAGAGACGCTGTGGTCGGGGTTAGGGTACCATCCTGCCCATTTGTTATCTGTGCTACCCACCACCTGATTTCACTGAATTTGTTTGCTCATACGACAGGACACACATCCTTGGAAGACCTTGCTCCAGAGGCAGTCGTGGGTACAGTGTCATATTAAACCACAAGTCTTCTTAAACCCTATGTCAAAGCTGGACACTCTCAAGGCAAAGCTATAGAAACAAACTAAACAACACGAACTATTTGCACACGTCCTCTGCTGGCCTGGGAGCATCCGGACTGAGGCTCTTATCCCTGAATATAATCAATTCAGAGTTCCGAGCTCTGTGTTCAATTCAAATGTAGAAACTAGACTTATTGGTAAACAGAAACACTGTCTTCTCCACAGCAACTAAGCATTCTCTGTGAAACTCTGTAGTGACAAGTTTACACACCAGGCACAGAGGGTGATGCAATATTAAAACTACACCCTAACACTTCCATGTAGACAGCCATGTGCTGTAAGAAGGTAATCCATCATACAGCTTCCTATAGTAGAGTTTCATTTTGTGGACACGTTTGGACAGGCATTTGGTGTGACCACTCAGTTTACTACTCAAAGTTCCCAATTTGGCTTTAATAGGCTGTCAGATACTTAGGAAAATAAGCTTATTTTTTAGACTATTTCGAATGTCTGAGATGTCCGAGACAGTGACTTCCACACACTGTCGACTGTTCCCCTGATACTAATATGGCAATCAGTCCTGTGTATTTGTTTTAGAAGAAAGACTCTCAGTTTCATTACACACACACACACACACACAATGAAGAAATCTCAAACAAGCATGGGTTTCCCCATAAAGCTATATCATTTGTCATATCTTAAATACTACACAAGAGTGTAGGAAACGAGAGCAAAGAATGAGAAAAAGATTGAGAACTGGGGGCTGTCACTCATAGTAAGACATTATAGTATAGTATACAATTATAACCCCAGAAAAAAAATCTTTCTTTTCTCTATATTTTCTTTCTTTCTTGAGACCCTGTCTCACGTATCCCAGGCTACCCTCAAACTCACTATGCATCCAAGGATGAACCTGAACTTCTGGTCCTTCTGTCTTTACCTCCCGAGTGCTGGTGTTGGCCACCACATCCAGTCCAGGCGGTGTTGGGATCAAACCCAGGGCCTTGCGCTTGATAAGCAAACATTCTATCAACAGACCTGCATCCCCAGCTCCTTTCTTCCTTCCATCCTCTTATTCCCTATGTGTCTGTCTTTCTCTTTTCTCCCCCCAACCCCTTATTTTTGAAACGAAGACTTCCTCTTAGCAAAGGCTGGCCTGAAACACTCCATCCTCCTGCATCAGCCTCCTGAGCACTGGAATTATAAGCAAACACCTCAAGGCCTTTCCTTTTATGAAGATTTATTTTTTTTACATTTATTTATGTGTATTTGTGTGTGTGTCGTGTGTCATAATATGTGCAGGTTCCCTCAGAGGCCAGAGGAGGGCCCTGGATCACCTGAAGCAGAAGTTACATGTATGTGGCTATCAGTCAGGTCCTCGGCAAGTTCAGCAGACGATTCAAGACCTTTCTCAGTGTTAAAATTGTCTATGACATCAAAGCAGCAGTGATTTATTAAATTAAGCAATTCTTCTTGAGACAATTTTAGACTCAAAGCAATTTTTTAAATCAAAAGGTCACTACCCAATAATTATCTAATTAGTGAATACACTTTTTCTCAGCTCAAACGGTAATTAAAAATTACAACCGTAAAAGAATGCTAATTGGGTTTTCAGGGATGTGTGAAGGGCCTAAGCATTTTTTTGTGCCTCTCTCCTCTGTTGATGGTTGTGCTAATTATTCCTTTCTCTTGTGCATGACAGCACCAACAGGAGATGCTTGGGTTCAATAGAGGCAGCGGGGGAGAAGGAGCAGAGTCAAGTGAGCCTCCCGGATTTTCCGAATCTATGAAATTTCCTACAGATGGTGTAGGTCCAGTCTGGGACAGAAGCAACAGACCCCATGCTTTCACCTGGGAGGAAGAAATGGATGTGAAGCAGGGAGGGCAGAGCTCAAAACATCCTTGCAGGAAAGTCCACTGCAATTGTATAACACCAAGTCAACGTGACACCATCACTTACGTGCCGGTAACCTTGTGACATCCCTGACTGGAAGCGGGCTCATGATAGGTCAAGCTTCTGGACTGCACCGTCCTTACCCTACTATATGCCTGCCCAATCCAAATGTCAGTGGCTTACGGCATATTGATGGGTCCCAGATATGGAGAGACTATCTGCCCCATGGCTAGCAGCTAGGATGGACAGGGTTTTGGAAACATACAACCCAAAGCTCTGCAGGTGTCTAATTGGATTGTGTGCTCCGCAGGGTAGCTGCAGAGATGAATGCATATCTGCTAATTGGCAGAAGGCATGAACAGTTCCCTTGGCCCTAAAAGGGTTCTGTGTACATTTTGGAGATCAGAAATCAAGGATTTTCTAACATAGTAGTCATAAAGTCCTCCTGCACCTAGATGCAGAGATCTGGCTGGTTCAGTTGCTGCTGAGTTCTTCCTAGTAAGCCCTGGTCCTGACAGATGCACAATGACATTTTCCAAGTAAAAAGACCGGTTTCATCATTCCCCAGCTCTCACAGGGTAAGAAGAAAGAACAGGGAATAGGTGCCATCTCTCCCAGGGGAATTAATGGAAACAATCACACACTCTGAACAAGATGGAAGTAAGGGGTAGAGACACAGAGGGAATTCAGGTCTCAAAGTCACGGGCAGTGCCAAGGCAGGGCGGTGAGAACGCTCAGAAGACAACATGAGAGTCGAGGAACGCGTCCCTCAGCCCTCAGCCCTCTGTTCCCTGCAGGTCAGCGGTGTGAGCCCAAGCACTAGCCCTGCCCAGCTCCTCACACACCACCACCGCAGACACCCTGACTCTTAGGGTCCTCAGTGCTCCCATCACCTCTGCACGTTTCCTCATCACACCTGCCCCTCTGTGAAGCCCATGCCATGGGATCGCCCACTGACTCAGCTACTTTACCGTGGTGGTCTTAATGCCGTAAGGGCTTTAACCCTGTCCCCCTGCACTTTCCCCACCGGCAGGCCAGTCACTGTCCTCAAAAAATTAGTTATGTGTGTGTGCATGTGGGCACACATGTACAGTGTGTGTTTGTGTGTGAGTGTACACATGCCACAATGCCTGTGGCTCCAGGAACTGAACTCAGGTCATCATGTTTGGTAGCAAGAGCCTTGGTCTGCCAAGCCATCCTTCTAGCCCTCACAATCCTTCATTTCCATATCAACACATCTTTCAAAAGATGACCTTTCAAAAAGCCTGTGTTCTCCTTTCTCCTTGGGCCATCTCATCTCCCACCCTGCTATCATAACCCACTTCAGCTCTTAACTCCCCGCAACCAGTCTCCAGCAGCACACTCTCTGATGACCGCTGACCATCTTTCCAGCTCGCTTCCTGTAGAACCGAGCTGTTCAGAATAGCGGCCACGCCGGGCGGTGGTGGCGCACGCCTGTAATCCCAGCACTCTGTGAGTTCGAGACCAGCCTGGTCTACAGAGCTAGTTCCAGGACAGGCTCCAAAGCCACAGAGAAACCCTGTCTCGAAAAACCAAAAAAAAAAAAACCCAAAAAACAGAATAGCAGCCACTGTTGGATACCTGAAATGAGGCGATTTAAACTGAAATGAGCCATGAGCATAAAACTCATGGTTTTAAAAGATGGCAAAATTCTCCTTCATAGCTTCTGATGCTGATTTCTTGTTGGCGTGGTGATATTTTTGATATATTGAATAAGAAAACATATTGCTAAAATTAATTTCTCCTAGTTCTCTTTAGTTTTTTTTTTTTTTTAACTTGGCTATATAAGATTGCATCTGTGGTTCACATCAATGACTTGCATTATATCTCCACTAGACAGGACTTGATCTTAGTAACTCTTCAACTGTGGAGGTGCTGTATTTCAGTCCTGTAATCACACCATCTTTTCACTACACCTAAACGACCCTCCACCGGGTCCTGGTTTCTTCCCAGCTCGCATCCCAGTGCTGCCCATCACCCTGCCTCTCACTTCTCGTTCTGAGGAGCAATAACCTCAGTCAATTCCATTTCCCATGGATATTGATGTATGCAGAAATCAAGTATCATTAGTATTTCTTTGACCAAATTTTGTCAGCACTGGGTCTCTTCCTCCTGACAGCCCAGCTTGACGGTCAGCATGTAAGCTGCACGTGGCGGGATGACGGGCATTTTAGAGGGCATTTTTAAAGGCCAGGATGAAGTTCTGCTCCACACCTGTCTCTGGCATGTTGTGTGACCTGGCGAGTAACTTCACGTCTTTGGAGCTCATTTTCCTTATCTACAAAACGAGGCTATTAACCTGTTAAGCCCCCAGGCTGGTGAGATGGGGGAAGCTAGTGTGAACATGATGAAGGACAAATGCTTTCGGGCACCACTTCTGCTTGGGCCGAACGCAGAAGCGTGTACACAGGAGGTTTGTTTTGGAGGCGATCCCAGAGAGTAGGCGTGAGCAGCTGGGGAACAAACAGGAAAAAGGAAAAAGCAGCACATGGAGGTGATGTCATCCTAGTGGGTCCCTGCCGCGGATGACCAACGTTCAGCCTCAGCATGACCCTTAGGAAATCAAGACAGAATCCATCTCAGACTCTGCCCAAAGAAGCATTAACCAGCTAGTTCCCGATAAGTAAGGGCGGCCCTGTGGAGACGGGCTCCCTGCACATCTAGGTTACAGTGACCCCAGGGAGATGGGTTCCCTGTACGTCCAGGTTATGGTGGCCCCGTGGAAATGGGCTCCCTGCAATCCAGGTTATGGTGACCCAGGGAGACAGGCTCCCTGCATATCCAGGTTATGGTGACTCCAGGGAGATGGGCTCCCTGTACGTCCAGGTTATGGTGGCCCCGTGGAAATGGGCTCCCTGCAATCCAGGTTATGGTGACCCAGGGAGATGGGCTCCCTGCATATCCAGGTTAGGGTGACCCCAGGGAGACGGGCTCCCTGTACGTCCAGGTTATGGTGGCCCCAGTGAGACGGGCTCCCTGTACCTCCAGGTTATGTATGAAAGTCCTGCTGTGTTACAGATCTCATGGACTCAGAGCAAGGTTCTGGACGCCCACTGAGAAGCTGACCAGCTGCTCACCCACTCAGCACAGTGGCATCTGGAGCACGATGAGGAAGGAAAGAACCCAGTGACACCTGGAGGCGCCTGCAATGGACTTTGTCTTAGCATGTGTGATTCCTAAATGAAAGCCTGGAGCTACTGGACACAATTGTCTTAAACTATGTGCCATTGTGCCAGCAGGGATAGTTGTTAGCAGTAACAAAATTTGGCCCTGGAGTCAGCGAGAATACTTTGCTTTTTGATACTCAAAGACAATGGAAAATCGAGTGTAGTGGGTTTGAGTGTGTCCAGGTGAAGTGTATAGAAAAGTAAGGGGCCTTTGCTTTGAAGGTATGCTGCCGTCTCTCAAGCCCATTTTTGTTTTTCATGTGAGAGATGAAGAACGAAGACAACATTCCGAGAAAAGCTTAACAACAGAAAGTTAATGTTGCATAATTTACAGAACCTCTGTAATATTTAAATTGAACGCTGGTAATCAGGTCACCTGCCCCAGACATGCACAGAGTGAGTCTGAGCCTTCAACACACAAGTTCGGCTCTGATACCACACTCTCGCGGAGTCTACAGTTTTCCCTCCTACCCTCACTCCCATCTCTCTTGCAGCAAAACCTTCACCCTACCTGCAGTGGAAGGTTTGTTTCCAAATAACTGTTTCTGTGACCTAAAAGTGGGGTTCTGAAGCCTGCACAGCCCTTACCAACAAAATCCTCCAGGGGGCGCTAGTTTCTATCCATGGAACAGCTGGACGTTTGAAACAGATTCCACCCAGAGACTACTGCTGCAGTGTCCTCTCTGGCCAAGCAAGATGGCCAACGAGACAATAGCCAATACAGCTGCATTTGTCAATTCCCACTTCTGTCAGCTTTTCTTCCAGGTGTTTTGCATGAATCCTTTCATTGGATTCTCACAGTAGCCCTGGTAAGTCCGAGTACCATTCTGAAGATAAGCAAACTGATGTTGAGAAAGGGCATAGCCCTACAAGGCACTGATTAGCAGGTAGTAGAATGCGGATCTGAGCTCACGTCTCTCTGCATCCAGAGTCCCTGCTGTCTCGGGCACTGTACCATACTGCCTTTCAGCCTCGTACCCGTGACTTTACTTGGACCTGGTTGCCCATCTTCTCCCCTTCCCCAGAAAGGGTGGTCTTCAGGGACTAATACTGAACCTGGCTGAACTCACAGCATGGGACTCTGAAAGCAAAATGCTGTCCTCAAATACCAGCACGTAAACATTGTTCTTTTTTAGATGTGTATCTTACTCCACACACATTTTACTCATATGTGGCAGAGAGAAATATCTACTGGCCATTATTTTACATGTGATAAAAACATCCTCTCCAGACTCCATCCACTCCCCATATTCTAAGTGTGAAGGAACACCGTGGCAGACTGGCTGCACTTCTGCAAGAAAAAGGTAGTTTATGTCTGCTCTCTCCTGGATATGCAGACATGGAACAACTTATTGTCATGGCCCACGCTTTCTGATTTCTGATTTATAGAGCTCCACAGGATCCCCAGCCAATGTGGCCTGTGCACCAACCCACGGGAACACAGTTTCTGCATTGAGTGTAACCAGGGATCTTGCTGAGGTCTCGCAATCAATTAATGCTCCAAGCCTGGCTAAGATATCAACAAAGAAATGGCCATCCAAGAGAAAAGTAAACACATTACCGCAGAGAAAATAAATGTCATTGCTTTTCAATCATATGCAGCAAGACAGGAAATTAAGTTCCTCAAACATGCAAGCTGACAGAGCAGTGAGAAGGACAAGGAAAGTCACATGACTTCAGGGGCCTATCATCCCCAGAAAGGCAATGGGGATGAAAGTCTGGCTTTTGTTTTGTTTTAACTGTAGGGTGTATTGACTAAGACCAACTCTTTTACCTTTTAGGCATTTTATAAATATCTATGCTTGCTAAACAGACAGTGCAGGACCTAGGGAAAAGAAATCCATCCAAAAGTGAGTCTTATCTTTGAAGTTTTCAGAATACTATGCTCTATTAAGCACAAAAGATATTTTAGTTCTTGCATAGCCATGCCAGACTGTTGTGGAATATTATTTTAAGGTGTGTTACGTTTCTTCCTACTGCTTTTGTTTACAATGCAAAAACATGTTCCACTTGTTTGATTAAATAAAATTAACCTGTGGTCAGGAGGCTGAGTCAGCAACTAGCTGACAGAAAGTGGAAGGGAGAAACCATAGTGAGTATTCTTTAGTGGGAGCTAAAAGAACACTCGTGGGGTTTTTGGGAGATACAAACAGAGAGAGGAGGACATCAGGGGCCAGCCACCCACTTACATGGTAAGCCATGGAGAAAGAAATAAAGAAAGGTATACAGTAACAGAGAAAGACAAAAGCCTAGAGGCAAAAGGTAGATAAGTTAAGAAAAGCTGGCTAGAAACAAGCCAAGCTAAGGCCAGGCATTTCTAAGTAACCAGAAGATTCTGTGTGTATTTACTTGGGAGGTGGGGGACAGGCCACACAAAAGAAAAAGATTAAAAGAAAAGCCAATGTTTTGGTCCTCAAGCATGGGGCTATACTAAAAGAACAACCAACTACAGCAGACTGTTGTAGGTTTGAATAAGAATGGCCTCCATACGTTCCTATGTTTGGATACTTGGACCCAGTTGGTGGAACTGTTTGGGAAGGATTAAGAGGTGTGGCCTTGTTGGAGGTAGGCTTTAAAGGTTCAAAGAATTCAAGTTATTCTCAGCATATTCTTTTTTTTTCTCCTCCCCCTCTTCTCTCCCAGCCCTCACCTCTGTCTCCTGCTTGTAGACCAAGATGTAGGCTCTCAGTTATTCTTGCCACCATGCCTTTGCTCCACTGTCATGGACTCTAACCCTCTAAAACTGGAAGCCTAACCAAATGCTTTCTATTGTAATTTGTCTTGGTCATGGTATTTTATCATACCAATAGAAACACAAACTAAGACAACCATGAAGGTAATAGCTAGAATAGAAAGCCACTGAAATTTTCAAACTATTTCTGCCACTCGTCTCTTGGGGTTTTCAATAACCTCACTACAATTGTTATTTTTACTTATAAAAGAGACATAGTTATTTTTAATATACCTCAGAGAAGAAAAAAATGTTCCAGTGTATAAGAAGTGCATGTTATTGAATCTGAAATGTCCCTAATATGCTCATGTTTTGAATACTTGGTCTGTAGCTTGTAGCACTATTTGGGGAAGCTGTGGGGCCTTTAGGGAGTGAGATCTGGCTGGCAGAAGTTTGCTGATGGAGGCAGGCCTCTGAAGGTGGGATCTGTCTGTGCTTCATGTCTGAGCCTTTGCTTCATGGACGGATGTGATGTGGACAGCATCAGCTCCATGCTTCTGTCACCATGAACTGCTCCACAGTGTCTTCCCCAGCAAAACACACTGCATCTCTGAACCTGCCCAGATAGATCTTTCCTCCATCACACTGTTCTTCCAGATACTGTGGTCACAACTAGCAAAAGTAAACTAATACAGCACAAATACAGAATGCTAGACTAATTAACGTTCTTCAATGCCCGAGCTGCATAATATGCTTTCTTTGACATCTTTGATGTGGGATTCCCTTCTGTGTGCCGTGATTACTATTAATGAATAAAGAAACTGCCTTGGCCTGTTGATAGAACAGGACTTAGATAGGCAGACAGGACTGGACTAAATGCTGGGAGAAAGAAGGGCGGAGTCAGGGGACGCTATGGAGCTGCTGCCAGAGATAGAGTGCTGACACCTTGCTGGTAGGCCATGACCTCATGGTGATACACAGATTAATAGAAATGGGTTAAATTAATATGTAAGAGTTAGCCAGTAAGAAGCTAGAGCTAATGGGTCAAGCAGTAATTTAATTAATACAGTTTTTGTGTGGTTATTTTTGCATTTAAGCTAGCCAGGCAGCCAGGACAAACAAGTGACCTTCCCCCTATACATATACATCTTAATCATTAGCACCAATACAGTTTGAAAGTGTTCTCAGAGTCAGAGCATCCCTGCTCAGAAATCTCTCCTCTCTCTCTCTCTCTCTCTCTCTCTCTCTCTCTCTCTCTCTCTCTCTCTCTCATTGTGTTTTGCTCACACTAACATCAAACTCCTGAGAGCTAACAAGTAGGTAAGATCACAGGTATACGCCACCATATCCAGATTTCTTTTTAGATTATATTCTTTTTGCAAATTTTTTATTAGTATTTTCTCTATCAGACAGAAATAGTCTTTTCCTCTTAGGCATAGAAAATCTTTTATTAAAAAATGGCTATTATTTTTGAGGAAAAAATCTTATCACATCACAGTAAACAAATTAAAACACTAAATTTCTCTCCAGAAGTTCCAAAATGTTTTTCCCTCCTCTACCTATACCGTTTCTCATTCTCCATTGCTAAAATAACAGTAGAAACCTAGGCACCACATTTTAACCCCCACACTAGGCAGGCATAGGCAGGTAAATCTCTGTCATTTCCAGGCCAGCCTGGCCTACGTATAGCTAGGGCTATATAGTGAGGTGGTTTTAAAAAATGGCTACCAAAGGGAGTGGTACTATTAGAAGGTGTGGCTTTGTTGAAGTAGGAGTGGCTTTGTTGGAAGAAGTGTGTCACTGTGGAGGCAGGCTTTGAGATCTCCTATGCTCAAGTTACACCCAGTGAGACAGTTCACTTCCTGTTGCCTGCAAGCCGTAGAACTCTCAGCTCCTTCTCCAGCACATCTGTCTGCACACCGCCATGCTCCCCACCATGATGATAGTACTAAACCTCTGAAACTGTAAGCTGCTACCTCAATTAAATGTTTTCTTTATAAGAGTTGCCATCGTCATGGTGCCTCAGCACAGCAATAAAACACTAAGACACATCATGAGTCTCAATCTCAAAAACAAAACAAAACAACAAATAACCAAACCAGTAGGCACAGGCATGTTTCCTGGTCACGTTCCTCTCTATACTCTGAGCAGCCCTGAGCTGTGCAAACAAAGTGCATCGGCAGTGGGGTGCTGGACGGTGAGACCTGACTTCAATGATACTCTCAACGCACAAAACTGATGTGGGAGTGTCATATATCAATCTGTTGATTTCATTGGTTAAGGAATAAAGAAACTGCCTAGGCCCCTTGATAGGCCAACCCTTAGGTGGGTGGAGTAAACAGAACAGGATGCTGGGAGAAAGAAATTGAGTCAGGGAGTCGCCATGATTGTCCCACTCCAGACAGATGCAGGTTAAGATCTTTCCTGGTAAGCCAGCTCGTGGGCTACAAAGATTAATAGAAATGGGTTAGACTAATACATAAGAGCTAGCCAATAAGAGGCTGGAACTAATGGGGCCAGGCAGTGTTTAAAAGAATACAGTTTCCGTGTAATTATTTCGGGTATAAAGCTAGCCGTGCAGGCGGCCGGGTGCTGGGGACGCAGCTCTGCCGCTCCTAATTCAACACAAAACTGTTTCTGGAGTTGCTTTCAGAGACCATTTGTGAGCCTTCTAGGCAAACTGGCCTTTCTCCTCATGCTTCCAAACAATGAATAGGAAAAGCACAGTTCTCCCAGTCAGCATTACCTAATGGCTCACAGCCCAAATCTGCTGAAAACAAAGGAAGGTACCAGGGGCAAATTCCCGGGTGGGCAGAGGGAGCCAAGGAGGGAATGTCATACTTAGAGTCAGTAAGGGAAAAATGACAACTGCCTCTGAGGACCCTGCAACTCATTATCCCGGGAGACGGCCCCTGATGGTTCTCTCTGCTTTCTTGACAAAAAGAGCAGACTCGACTCCTGGCCTGTGGCAGAGATGTTTCACCACCATCGTGTGAAGACAGGCAACTGTGTTGGGGACCACACTCACTGCTATGAAGATCACCATCACTGGCAGTCCCCAGAGCCTGCCCCCTCTGTACACTCTGGGGTTTTCTAACAACTAAGCCAAATCTTCTCACCTCCTTAACCTCGCCTGCCATAGCAGCCCTGTGGATTGCTGGGCAATTCTGATCCCTGTTGACGGCCACTGACTTTGAAAGAATGGAGTCAATGGCCACTTTTAAAGAATCTTCAACACTGAGAGAGCATACGAAGAGTGGAGATAGGCACGGTGGTGCACCTTTAATTCCAGTGCTTGCAAGGCAGGGGTGGATCTCCAGGAGTTCAAGGCCACCCTGGTCTATGTAGTGAGCTCCAAGACCAGCCGAAGCTGCAAAGAAAGACCTGTCTCAAGAAGGAGGAGGGGAAAGAGGGGGAAGGGGAGAGGAGAGGAGAGGTGGGGAGAGGAGGGGGAGAAGGAAGAAAGGAAGGAGTAGAAATCTGAGTTCTTACATTTTTTAAGTCTATGGGATTGCATTCTCTTCAATGGTGTGCCCCTGCTTTAACATAAAAATGTTTAAAACTACTACATTGTTAACTTATTACTCTTCTCTCCTATGCAGACAAACAAGATGCTGAGTCCTGGAGGCATGTCTTATCTACTCTGGAGCCAGGTGCTGCCGAGATGACTGGCTCAGTCACTATGCCACCCTCTTCCCGTGCCCCAGGAATGTCTCAATCACTATGCCACCCTCTTCCCGTGCCCCAGGAATGGCTCAGTCACTATGCCACCCTCTTCCCGTGCCCCAGGAATGTCTCCGTCACCATGCCACCCTCTTCCCGTGCCCCAGGAATGTCTCAGTCACCATGCTACCCTCTTCCCGTGCCCCAGGAATGGCTCAGTCACCATGCCACCCTCTCCCCGTGCCCCAGGAATGGCTCAGTCACCATGCCACCCTCTCCCCGTGCCCCAGG
>NC_022021.1:6794918-6804699 GCF_000317375.1 Microtus ochrogaster
GCCCCAGGAATGTCTGTCACTATGCCACCCTCTTCCCGTGCCCCAGGAATGTCTCAGTCACCATGCTACCCTCTTCCCGTGCCCCAGGAATGTCTCAGTCACTATGCCACCCTCTTCCCGTGCCCCTGCATGTGCACAGATCCATGTCCCCAAATATCCCGTCCTCTTTTCCTTGGCAGCCCTACATTGTAGTGATTGTGAGCACAGCTTGATTTAGATCCCATATCCTCCCTCTAAGCCGGCCTGATGCCAGTCTCTTCCCCAAATTCCATCATTAGCATCTGCCTCTTGTCCTAGAATCGAGTCCACATAGATGTGAAGTTAAATTCCAAGTATGTCCACTCTCTCCACTGCCCAGGACTCCTGCGTTCTTTAGGAAGCACTGTGCTAGCCATAAGGGACAACATATAATTTTGTGCCCATTCACATTCCCTTTAGATCTTGTTGGAGGAAAGTTCATAACCTCAGACCCAGGAAAAGATTCCCAAGGACAGGAATGATGCTTATGCCCCAGACCACCAACTGTGCCAGATAAGTTAAGAGACCATAGCTCATTTAATGACAGATCTCAGAACCAGTTCCTTGTCTAAACCGAAGTTACAAAGTCCTGCCTGTTAACTATGAATTCCTATTGCCTCCCCTAGTAAAAGTCTGATGACAACCTCCACGGAAACCAATCAGGCCACTTCCTTCAAGGACACAGAGATGATGTGTACCGTGCACACAAACCACGTTGAGGGCTGCACCCCACCACTCAGCCTACTCCATTAAACATAAAGTGAAACCAACATGAGATTTGACAACGACATTGCATGGCCACCAATCTCAGAAACACCATGTGCCATTCTCCTCACCCCACCTCCATTTATGATTTCATAAATCTGCAAGTGTCTGAATATGTGATAAGACCACAGGCTGAACTGGCAGGAGAAAGAGGTCAAAGGCATTTGGCAAGTTCCACAGCACTGAGATTACTTTTAAAGTTTGTTAAATTTTAGAAACAATTCTTTTAAAAAGAATCAAAACCCTACCTAAGGTAGAAAGTGCTTTATGGATAGAGATGGAAAGGAGGGAGGGAGGAAAGGAAGAAAGGAAAGAAGAGAAGGAAAGAAGGAAGGGTTGTAAGAGTCCCCTTGTTTGTTCCTGGCTACTCAGACTTCTGAAATAACCACAGAAACTGTATTAATTAAATCACTGCTTGGCCCATTAGCTCTAGCTTCTTATTGGCTAACTCTTACATCTTAATTTAACCCATTTCTATTAATCTGTGCATCACCACAAGGTCTTGGCCTACCAGCAAAGTTTTAGCATGTCTGTCTCCCGTGGAGGCTCCATGGCTTCTCTTGGACCCCGCCCCCTTCCTCCCAGCATTCAGTTTAGTTTTCCCCGCCTACCTCTATCCTGTTCTGCACAAGCCCAAGACAGTTATTAACCAATGGTATTCACAGCATACAATGGGGAATCCCACATCAAGGAAGGAAGAATATTCTGCTTTAAATTTTTAATTTTAATTTTAAAAGTTGTTTTAGGTTGATTTGTGTGTGTGTGTGCTGCCTGTGCACCATGCGCATGCCCGATGCCTGAGATGGTCAGAAGAGGGTCCTGGATCTCCTGGACCTGAAGTTAGTAGACGACTGTGAGACATCATGTAGGTGCTGAGAATTGAACCAGAGTTTTCTACAAGAGCCATCTCTCTAGTCCCTGTGCTCTTTAGTAGTTGACGAGATGTGGCCCATAATGGAACAAAACTACAAACGAGATCACAGAGATTTTAGTTGGTTAAGAGTGAAAACCACCAGAAAAATAAATAAATAAATAAATAAACCTGCAGTGCCAATAATCCCGAAAATATTTCCTCATTAAGAAAGCATGAGAAAAGAGCCCTGTGAGGTTAGGGTTGCTCCGCAGGAGGGGAACAGAGCCTGTGAGGCAGAACTTTTATGTCCAGCATTTTGTTGCTGCTTTGACCCAACTGCCAAAGTCAGCAAGAAATGTAAGTGGGGAACCCTTAGAATACATTCCTGCTATTGTTTTAGGCCCAGTAGGGGGGATCTGATGCTCTTGCAAGCACAAGATGGGCTGCAGCAAAGCCAAGCACAGCAGGGCAGGTCCCAGCCAAGAGCCTCCACTTGGGTTCTCAGGCCCTCTCCTCAGGAAAGCCGAGGCTGATAATGTGCTGAGGAACAGCATTTGTGGACTTTCCTCAGCCAGCTCAAAGCATCAGAAGGTCACAGTGGCCTCTGCAAACCCCACTGAGGAGAGGGATCCAGGATATACGCGCCACTAGCTAGCCCTGGAACTCTCTTGTCCTTGGAGCAAATGCTTTCTGTATACGTATACACAGCACCTACACTGCCCTCAGGGAGAATCTGCACAATTAGAGCCGAATGGGAAAAATGGCGCCCTGGGTGCATCAGTAGCTACAATTTAACCAATCTCAGTTTGCTTCCTTAAAAAAATACATAAAATAACAGCAGCAACAACAACAAAACTATAGAGTAAATAAATGTGCTTTTTTATACTGTGGAAGAGATGAGGGTAAACAACGCAGAGCTTTTTGCCATTCAAAGGCCAGTCCCTGCTCCCACCCCCAGATGTACATGTGTGTCCTTTACCTACTGTTAATAACGTCTCCGTTAAAAGATTCCAGACCCTCAGCACCTGCGGCCCACCCACTTTCTGCAGACTCATGAATCAATATCTCTTGGGTGTTCAGCCCTTTCTTCCTCTGGCTGCTTGCACTGGGTTCTACACTGCTCACGGGCATTTCCACTAGGAGATGAAATCTGGAGTAGGAGAGAGGGAAGGAGGGCAGGTGGGCTAGGGGAGAACAATTAGCTCTTCAATTTTGCCACAGATTGGCAGTTAGAATAAAAGCTTGGAAAGAATGGCAAGATTCTCCAGTTTTCAAGTCAGCGATAAACGCATGTTTTCTTCTATGCCGGTCCTCATCCAGTTCTTAAAGGTGGCTACATACAGGTTAGAAAGACGTTCTGCCCAAAAGCTGAAGAGCCTCACATAGTTGTTTCGGCTCGAGTTCAGCAAGGCCTGTTCTCAGAGGGCATCTATTTCCAGGTGACTGAAGCTGCGCTCTAGTCCCCACGGATGGACATTAAGACCTCCGTGTCATTATCACGTGGACGAACCCTACCGTGCAGGGGGGGAAGAGCCTAGGGTTGGGAGGAAAGATTAACCCAAGTGTCTACTTTGACATCATCTGCTCAGCCTGCCTAGGTCTGTTTCAGTTTTTCGATGATCAGGGTAGACTGGAGTGCCTCCTAACCCTTCCCAGCTCTAAGATTCTAGAACCCCACCCATCCAGTCAGGCCTTGTTCTGCTCCTATGCGCTGAGCTGAGCTGTGTGTACCTTCATATCAGACCCCACGGACACAGAGGCTGTCAGACAGCCCTGAACTGGGTTCCACCTTCCACTGAAGAGTGCTGTGCATGGCTGCAGATTGCGAAGACCCTGCTCCAGGCACGAGGGAGACTGCAGCACCTGCTGATGATGAGCTGGCACATGTACATCTGTGATGCTCACCGACTATTGGCTGTCACCACTGTCACTGTCTCCATGAGACCTCTAGAGATGACCATTTCTTTACTCTCCCTCTGCCTGTCAAATCCAGACATCCTCCCAGGTCCCATCTTTCCGTGAATCTTTCCCAGGCTGTTCCCATTTGCATTTTTCCTTCTCAGCTTCGAACAAAGTTTTCTATAGCGCATATTAACAACTGTCGGGACCACACAATTTAGAACTTGGTTGCAGCACATCTTCTACTACTAGGGGCTTAAGAACTGGCTCAGTGGTTAAGAACACAGGCTACTTTCCCAGAGAATTCTGCTTCAGTTCCCTGCACCCCCGTGGCACTCATTACCATCTATGATTCCAGCTCCAAGGAATCAGATGCCTTAGTCTGGCTCATAGGCACCAGGTATTGGGCAAGACATGCATGCAGGCAAAAGAGCCATACACATAAAATAACTTTTCAATTAAAAAGTTGTATAGCACTAGCAGGTTGGGTCAGATGGCTGGTCTGATGTGGGTGATAATGGGAGCTCTCAAAAGCAGAACTCAGAACTTAGAACGTGCAATCGCAGAGATCAGGTCATGACTCCCGAGGAGATGAGGAGACAACGAGACCTCAGAGGACGGGGCAGAAGGTCATGATTTAAAGGTGAGTTGACAAGGGATGGAGTTGGGATGTTTCCATCCTCCACCTAACAGGCTTTGGAATCACACCTCCAGAGAGTGTCAACCAGTACTTCTGGAAAGGGTTAACGGACGAGGGAAGACACTCTGAATGGAGGCAACACCACCTGGTAGGCTGGGGTCCCAGGCTGGCAGGAAGACAAAAACAGACAGCACCAACTGGCATCCTCACTCATCTCAAGGGTTCCTTGAGGCTGTGACTCCTCAAACTAGCTCCTCATTTTCCTGGGCTCCTCTCTAGTCTACAGAATCCTCTCATGGGAACAGCCCTACAGTTATGTTTGGACAAGACTACCTTGTCAAGTAACGCATTCTATAACATTTCTTTGCAGGGTTGACAGGCATGTTAACTATCAGCCTGTTTGATAGGCTGCAATCTTGAAACACTTGCAGCTGCTGGAGGAGAACAGATGTGAACAGACCAGACACGTGTAAACAGGCGGGGCCTGGCTGTTGGCTTTGCTTAGCCCCTTCCTCTTATGTCTGTGATTTCTAGGTGCCTACCTCTCTATATGTAATCTTCCTTCATCCTGACTCAACCTCCCATAAAGCTTGTGCAACGAAGCACCTCCTCCCCTTGCCTCAGAGGGAACTAGAGCTCCAAATTCTGAGAGGACTGAGCAAAGGAGCCATTTTAAGTGTGACCTTTAAAATGGAACACAAAGGGAATGTGGAAAAGAGCTCCAAATGATTTGAAAGTTTCCTGCAATTTAGTCAATAAATATGCTCGGTTCAATATGACCGCCCATTAATTATAAACCCAGAGAAAGGCCACCATGGTATATGCTCACAGAAGCATGAAGACGTCGATTATTTCATGTTTCACCTGCTGGAAATTCAAAATATCAACAATACGATATTCTTGCATCTATTCAGTAACATAAAAAAAACCGACAGTCTATAAACAAAGGATTGAGAGGCGTCCCTTCCTTAGACTTGGATTGAGCATTCAGCGTCCCACTAGAGAGATACTAAAACCAAGACCAGAGCCCTGAACATACACTGGTGGTTGTTTTCACTTGGTGATGCTATCAATAAATTAACACCCCTATGAATAAAAATTTCACGTGACCTGACATGCTCATGTGGACGCTAATATGCAAAATCTCAAGGGCTACCATGATCCTAGAGGGCTCAAGGACAGCTCAATCTCATCTCAGTTTTAATCCACCTACTGCTGCCTTCCTCCGACAGACACGTGTTCAGTGCACACGCCACTGCAGGGTGAGTGGTGGGATGATGTGTGCAACCCGCTTCATGGACCTGACAGCTCTCAGCTCTGTCAGACATGGCCTTGAAGGTCTGGAGCGCCCAGACACGCTGCTCTGCCTGTCAGGTGGCACATTCCCAGCACAGATTTCTACAACATTTATAAGTCTGGCAACTGCACAGGCATCCTGAAAGCCATTGGGGCAGCTCTCTATGGGCCACCTACCCATTCTGAAGAGAATTCTCATAAAAGCCTAGGGGACTTTGACGTCAGAGGCACTAGTTACGATTCCTTTCACACTCACATAGTTCTGTAAACGCTCAAGTGATAGGTGCAAAACTTCATATTCTGCAATAACTTACTCTGTCTAAGCATAAACGTGCTGCTGAGCAGGCCCTGGTGGTCTAAGAATGATGTCATGGACAAGACCCCTCTGCGCGGTGCAGGGCTGAGCACCACAGAGCTTGCTCTGTGAACGGCAACTTCTCTGTAGTCAGGGCAGCAGCCGGGCCTGCTTCACACATTCCCGACTCCCCCAGTCTATGTCCCAAGTGCACAGTGAATCCACGGCCTGTGACCCTACCGCCACACAGATTACACATACACTCGGCCAGAGTCTGCACCCTTCGCAGGTCTTTGCAAACGCACCCCAATCTCTGGCAAGACCTCCGCTGCACTGGAGACCACAGGTTGACAAGCTGTCGGCGTTGCTAGAAATAAAAATATTCTGAGCCCCAATTCTGCTATTTCTTAAACCTCTTGCAGCTCCATCTCTTACCCCCATTTTTGTCTTTTCACCCCTCTTTCTTGTCAGTCTCCTAAAAACCCTGCCTGCTTTTAATGTGCCTACACACACACACACACACACACACACACACACACCTACACACACATACACACACACACATACACACACATACACATACACACACATACACACACATACACACACACATACACACACACATACACACATACACATACACACACATACACACACACACATACACACATACACACACACACACACATACACACACACACACACCGAGTTAATAGGGAGATTTGATCCTGCTAAACACCTGACGTTATTTCCCCAGTGCTCACAGAGGCCAAGTGAATGAACAAATGGTCATTTAACAGACAGGGAAACTGAGGCAGAACCACAAAACTCATTTACAGGAAAGCTGGACTGGAACTCTGACAACATGATATCAGAGAAGGATTAAAAGGGTCACTGTGGTATAAAAACACAGTGGTACCTGTGTAAGGAGACAAACAGTATTTGCTTATGGTAAAATTAACCCCCTACACAGAAAGAGTGGCACGAGATGGAGCTGTGACCAGTGGTAAACATGCCTGCATCAGTGTGAAACTCCCAATCACAGGAGAAAAAAGTCCTGACCAAATCCATAACAGAATGACAGTAATCAATCTATTGTAACTCACATCAGTAGGGGCATGAAAAGCAGAATAAATAAGTTTAAGCTTGTCTTCTTAGCTTTAATTAGGAGCCTAGAAATGAGTACATTTTCTGTTTTAAGGAAATACATTTGCTCATTTTTATCTTAGGTAGGTGGATTTTGCCTGCACGTGTGCACCATGTGTGTACACTGCCCATGAAACCGGAAAAGGGCATCAGATACTTTGGACCTGGAGGCTGCCATGTGGGTACTGGGAGTAGACCACGGTCCTCTGGAAGAGCAGCCAAGGCTCTAACCACTAAGCAATCTCCCCAGCACCTACTTTTTCTTTAAGGGAAAGCTAGCTGGGAGAAGCTGAACAGTATGCTCAGTTGGTTTCTGGCCGGCACATATGATTAACGCAACCATTAGCAAACATCCCATCTTGTTTCTTCTTACACAGAGATCGCTAGTTCTTCTCTGGCAGCATGTGAACAGAGAACACATTTCTCCTAGTGTGGAGGACATGTATGTGAACTTACACTTTGTCTATTTTTAGCAAGGTAAACTCCCAGGACCTGAATGAGAGTCACCTCAGCTCAGAGGTTCTCAAATTCTCTGTACAAAATAATTATGTGCAGTGTTACAAATTCCAAATCCCCCAATCTTGGGCCATGTGCTCACAAACAAACACACAAATAAATAAAAAGGCATTACACTTTTAAAATTAAGGCAAGATTCATAGGACATGAAGTTAGCCACTTTAAAGGGCTGGATTCAGCAGCATTTAGTATATGTGCAGTGTCGCGCCACTAACACTCCAGAAAATCAGTACTGTGATGGTCTTAAGATGATGACAGATAATGGTCACCTTAAGCCCTCAGACAAAGGTGACAAAGGATGAGATGTCTTGTGGACTTCTCTCAGATTGTAAGGGGAACTTCAAGAAGAGATCAAGCACCTCATGACACCCTAACCTAGAACCTGCCTCTCTCTGGCATGGAGAACAAGCTGGACACCAAGAGATTGGTGCATTTTGTGGTCTCTCTAACACATCCAATGCTGCACAAACCCTCAAGCGCTTACAAGGAAGAGGAGCACTAAGTAGTAAGAAAACTGGAAAAGATGAACCACATGGTTTCAGCGCAGGCCCTCTCTTCCGGGGTGCAACCACACTGTCCTTCTCGTTACTAAATGCGACCTCAGGAAATAAACTGTCAAGAGCAGCAGAAAACCCTCTGGAGAAAGAAACGCAAATTAGGTTTCTCCTTAACGCCAAAGCCTACGTGAGACTAGCTGTTCCGGGAAGAGCTGGCGTAGACATGTACAAGATGACACTGTTTCTTTTTTGGACTCTCCTGGTCTAGTTCAGTGGTTCTCAACCTGGGGTCACGACCCCTCAAAGATCACTGGAGAACACATATGTTTGCATTACATTTCATAACAGTAGCAACATTACAGGTATGAAGCAGCAATGAAACAATTTCCTGGCTGAGGGTCACTATAGCATGAGGAGCCAACCATATTACAGAGTCACAGTGTTAGGACGGTTGAGAACCACGGGTCTAGCTGATCAAAAACCAGCTCTCACTCCTGAAGTTTAGCAAGTAGAAAGATGAACCCTAATGAAGGGAGTCCAGGCTAACGTCTTGTCCTTTTGACTGTGATGAACACTGCTTCTTTTAGCCAATATCTAGCTAAAAACAAACAGAGAAAGATGGGAACTAATCATAGCTCAGGCATGACAATAGGAAATAGCTTATAATCCTAGAATCATGAAAGCTTCACAAAGCTTAAGGCCAGGGATGCTGGACTAAGGAAACAGGGCCTGTGCTACTTGGTCTCTGAACGTGAGCTACTCCACCTATTTGAATGGATGCAGGAGAAAGGCTAGGAGTGCTAATTTTGCACATAACCAAAGAAAGAATTATTACCTCTTTACCCTTATATATGTAGTTAAGAGGTCTTGATCACTTCTAGAAGATGGGATGGGAGGAAGGAAGGGTTTCCTGGGCTATTTCCAAAAGTAAAACATTAATAGAATGGAATTGACGGGAGTCAGGTCATAGTGACCTGGGCTGGTCTCTGTGCTGGTCAAAGGACCAATGACCAGAAGGGAAGGAACCGGCTTCCCCTGGGTGGGATACACTTCGCTCCTAGAGAGCCTGGGAACCCAGTGAGCTGTGTCTATCAACCTGACCCCAACCACAGATGTGGGACAGAATTAGCCAGGGCACAGAGAGATGGTCACACGTGCTGTGCACATAGACTGCACATCACTACATTGGGAGAAAGTTGGCAATGATTCGGCATAAAAATAAAGACTTTAAAGTTCTCAGAAAGATTTGGGGAGCGGTTGGCTTTGGGAACTGATGCTCAGAAAGCCAAGAAGGAGATAAAAGACAAGGAGATGAGCTAAAGGACAATCGATAGGTAATTAGATATTGACCCCAGTAGACCTGAAGAATTCTGGCTCTCTCATGTCGGACATGTAGCTAATCTCTCAGCTTCTTGAAGTCGGGGTTCTTTCTTTGATAAGATGGAGACTGGGAACCAGCTCACAAAGGAACCTTGCTGCCCCACTTACATTATGAGCAAGGGCAGCGTAAGTGGAAGCAAACACTACAGGGTGCCTGGGCGTGCAGTCAGGACTTAACACAGTGGTCACTCCTACTATGAAACCAGGCAGAGAAGGGCACGGAGCAAAGAAGGGAAGGAATGCAAAGATATTAAAAGCCCAGTCACAAATAATCTCCACCAGAAACACTGATGGACAGAGTCAAAACGGAAGAACCTCCAGCTGGTAACACATGAAAGACTGAGGGAAAGGACAGAGACACAGGAGGGACAGAGGGGAAAGGACAGAGACACAGGAGGGACAGAGGGGAGAAGACAGAGACACAGGAGGGACAGAGGGGAGAAGACAGAGACACAGGAGGGACAGAGGGGAGAAGA
>NC_022021.1:6804799-6829696 GCF_000317375.1 Microtus ochrogaster
GACAGAGGGGAGAAGACAGAGACACAGGAGGGACAGAGGGGAGAAGACAGAGACACAGGAGGGACAGAGGGGAGAAGACAGAGACACAGGAGGGAGGGAGACAGACTCGGGGGGAAGGACAGAAGTACAGGACGGAGGGAGAGAGACTGGGGAAAGACAGAAAGCCAAAAGGGGATAAGAAAAGAAGCTGGATTAGCAATCCAACCTATTAAAAGTTTGATTTCCCCCTCCCCAATTCAAGCAGACCAAAGTCAGCGAGCTAAATATGGGAAACTTTCCTGGGATGGAGAATCCTCTGAAGGTGCGATCAAGGCAGGCACTGTATCTCAGGGAAAACTAATCTGAAACATTTGGAGACTCATATCGAGACATAAGTAAGGAAAAATGTAAACTATGGAGATAACCTTTAAAGAGCCTCCAAAGAAGGCTCAAGGGAGTGCCCATTACTCCAGATCATAGACAAGATGGGAAACCATCCTCATTATTTTGTCATGTGATTCAACCAAGCCAGCTAAGCCTGCCAGTGAAAAAGGAAACAACCCCACTCTCACTTGTGAACTGATGTGAAAATCCTAACTAAAACTCCACCGAATCAAATTTAGGAGCATTATTAAAACGTCTAGACATCATCAAGCTGCATTTAGCCCCCAAAGCAAAGATGACCTAGGATTAATATATCTGTTAAGACATCATCATATCAGGAAACAAGAGCCCTATTATAGGGTGATCACCATGTTTGCAGTGAAAAGCTTCAAATATTATTTTTGCTAAATTGAATAAAATGTTCAGATGTTTATAAAATGTTCAAGTCTATTTTAAAATACACCTATCTGATATCATGACACAAAAGAGACATTGATTTTTAAATATTTTTTCATTCTCATATATCACACAAAAAATGATTCCAGCTCTTCCCAGACATCCTTAATACCAATATTATTATTCCTATGAGAATCACTGAGATATGTAACAGTTTCCAGAGTAAACATCTTCACTTCTGAGCACTCTCTGGCTCATGAGCAACATATTAATCCATATTCAGGAAATCACTCTCCAGAAACCGTGTAATCATGATCTCTGCAACAAGGCTTGAGTTTTTTTTTTTTAATTTATAGTCTCCAATTTTTGTGGTCATGAGGTCATTTCCAATGAATAATTGATAAATCGATGTTGAGCTTCCTGGTCTCCTTTTCCGAGTGTTTCTAGAGACTCCAAGGCCTTCAACACCAGATTGATCAAAAATGCTATAGAGGGATTTTTAAGTGAAGTAAACTGAGGTTGACCCCCAGATTATAAGACACCCTGTAAAGGTTTACAAATAAGATGTCTTTCTTCCTTTCTTTTTTGTGAAAAAAATATCTTATATTCAACCCTTATCAATATAGGAAACACTTAGAAAACTATAGTATTTAGATGGCCCTAAAGCAACCACACAAGCTGCTCACGCCAACCACCGACTGCCCGGCCTTAGCAGTCTGTCACTGCAACCCACCGTGGAGACAGTTCTGCTGTGTCAGGAGTTGGAAGAGAACACAAACATTATCAACTCACCAGGGATGGTGATGAATACATACAGTCCAGCACCGAAGAGGCTGAGGCAGGAGGACTGAGAATTCAGACCAGCTTGGCTATATGGCAACAAGATCTTGTCTTACATAAACAAAGATTGTCATCATTGAGGCCAGAAAATGCTACGGAGCCTGAAACAGAAAGTCAGAACTGCCCAGTTATGGCGGTGTAACCATGGGCTAAGTATTAACTTCTTGGGGTCTCGGGCTCACATTTGCAAGACGCGGGAACAGTCCTCAGGGAGTGAATTGCTGTGAGGGTTATTCGAACTGAACATGTGAGGCTCTTGAGAACGTATACAGTAAATGCTCAAACACACTAGATTTGACAACTATACTTAACTAAGCACAAAGCAAAACAACAGAACAACAGAAACAACTATGAGGCCAGCAAGATTAATTCTTCGTCATGTTGCCTCACCCCCACTTTCAGTATAGCTCACTGGATGACAAGCTCTGATCTCACACAGAGTTTCCAATCAAAGATTTTGGTATTAGCCAAGGTCAAAAGGATATGAAGAATTAACTCACTTGAAAGCCTGACAAAAACAAAAATACAAACATACAAAAAAATCTTTTAAAATAGAGAATGGCGTGAATATGGTAAATGTAATGATGTATATACATACACGTATCATATGTGTATCAAGCACATGTAGACATATTAAAGAATAAGCTTCTACATCTATAAAGAAAAAAACCTTAAAGAAGTGGAATTACCAGGAAATAAGAAAGAGTTCTTGGTAGTTTAAAAAAAAATAGTGAATGAGATAAATTCAACACCAAGTTTAGAAAAGACTGGTAAGTAAATTTTCCAAACAGTAAAAGAAATGTAAAGAAAACGGAACAAGAAACCAAGAGCAGAAGACTGATCAAGTAAGGAAATATCGGGATTCTTCAAAGTGGGGAGGAGGGGCGGGGTTGTCTAACAATCCCAAAGTCCACGATGAGAAAAGCTCCATCACGGTATGCTCTGTATGACACACAGAACATGCCGCCTGCGTGTTCAGGACAAGGAGCAAGCAAAGATGTCTGCCCAAGTCCCACTGGAGGGAAGTTTGCGGTCTTCAGTCAGCTCAGGGGCTGATGTTGGACTCTCCTGTCACCCTTTTCTGTGCTTACTTTTCCTTGGTGAATGTGTGACTTTTATTGTCAGAAAATCAGTTTAACACAAAAAATCCTATGCTCTGAGACTCCAGTGTGGGGGTCCACAGACGTGATGTGAGCCTGTTCCACCTGGCTGGAGGTCAGAGAGGTTGAGCTTATTCTTGCTCTTTCAAAGTTTTTGACCACAGGTGTGGCTACAAACAAGCGATCCTGACCTAGAGTGTGGCTAGTTAGGATTTTGCATAGAGAGGTGGATGGGCTCCACCTGGACCAAAGGTGGAGGATACTTGGTCCACTCCTTAGGTCATGGTAATGAAGCCTGTTGCCTCCGCCTCCCCTAGAGTGAAAATAAAAGTGGGTGGGTTCAGTATTCACCGAATTTCCCTCCCGATGCTGTTCTGTGTTTCTGTCTCTTTCATGTCTATATTCCTTTTGCTTAATAATTCTAATCCTCATGCTCCTACCTGGGAACATACGAATTTCATCGAGGCTGGACCAGGACACTCTGGCCTAAGTTTAATTGGCTCCTTTTCTAGTCTGTCTTTAGAGTGTCGCCGCCTGTATCTGCCCAGACACAGCCCTTCAGTTAGCAACAGTGGCAGTCACAGAAGATGGCTGGCCTGGCGAGGCACTCTGGGGACTTGCCATCCTGACACCCTGTAGATGTGTGATGCCTACTACCGCACTCAGTGAGTGCTGGTCTTTGAGCACACTCCTGGTGTATCCTCAAATATTAACGAAAGGAGACGAGGTGTGTAATTCTGTTTCCTTATTCACATTGCGACTGCAGTTCCGCTACCACAGTTAGCTCCTGTTTTCATAAGGAAATGCTAACTGCTCCAATCTGTTTTCATTCCGCCTACCGAATGCCACATCCTAGGCTTTGCCAGGAGATGGATTGCCCTACTGGCAGACTGACCTGTGGAGAAGATGAACACCGTGTTGTTCCAGAGACCATGGTTTTTCAAGGCTGCGGTGACATTTCCCACTGCTTCGTCCATGAGGGACACCATCCCTGCATAAATACGTCTGTGCTTGTCTTGGATAAATTCGTACGGCTTCATGTATTCCTCAGGGACCTGAAGGGGATCGTGGACAGACTGGAGAGCAAGGTAGAGGAACAGCGGCTGGAAAGAGAGTTTGGGGACAGCAGTTAAACGCAAATGGAGGCTTTCGATACAAAACAGGAGACAGTTAAGATTTATCGGTTCGTATCAGTAATTTCCAGAACCTACAGAGGGCTCCAAAAGTATCTGTGAACCATATCTGTGGTAAAGAACCCACATCCAGAATACATAAAGTCAACAATAAAAAGCAACTTAGTTCAGCACAGAAAATTTAAATAGGTATTTTTCCAAATAGGTAACCAATGTTCATAACCAGGGGACTGCAAAACAAAAACTGCACTGAGACATTATTTCATGTCCATTAGGATGCTTAGAGCATTCAAAATAGTAAGCACTAATGTTGGCGAGGCTATGGGGAAATCAGAATTCTCAGCTGCTCTTGTAGGGAATGTAAGTGATGGATGCAGACCCTGAAAAGCAGTGTGAAGGTTTTAGTGTTACACAGGTGCCTTACAACCTGGCCTTCCTATTGCAGAAAACCATGAAAACACATGTGCATATTAAATGTACATGGATGCTCCCTGCACCGTTATTCGTAGTGGACAAGAAGCAGGAAAACGCAAATGTCTGCAAATCGATGAATGGATAAATAAATTCAGAATAGTTTAGTTATGGTGCATACCAACAATACAATCAGTGACAAGACAGTTGGGCTTTGAAAATATGAAAAGAGCCAATCAGGGACCATATCTTGCATTGCTAAATTGATCTGAATATTCTGAAGAAGAAACGAGGTGAGTGACTGTCTGCGGCTACAGGGAATTCTGGGATAGAATGACGGTGAGGCACTACCTGTGGGCAGAAATGACCCTCCAGTGACGAAATATTTTAAAAGCTGACTGTAATGATGATCAAACACCTCTTAAGTTTCCTAGTTAACTGTGTACTTTAAGTGGGTGAATTTTACACAATGCCAATTACGCCTCGGCAAAGATGTTCAAAGATGACAAAGGATCCAAAACATAACATGAGAAAAGACACTAGACTGACCAAGTCCAGGCACCAGCCAAGGTGTAGATGGGGACAGAACTAAAATTCACAAGGCACCTGCCCAGTGGTGAGAGTGGGGTGTTGAAATCTCCCACTATTAGTGTGTGGGGTTTAATGTGTGATTTAAGCTTTAGTAGTGTTTATTTTACATATGAGGGTGCCCTTGTATTTGGGCATAGATGTTCAGTATTGAGATTTCCTCTTGATAGATTTTTCCTGTGACGAATAGGATATATCTTTCTTTGTCTTTTTTATTGATTTTGTTTGAAGTCTATTTTGTTAGATATTAGGAAAGCTACACCTGCTTACTTCTTAGGTCCATTTGATAGGGAAATATTTTTTCCAACCCTTTACTCTGAGGCGATGTCTTTTTCTGAGGTCGAGGTGTGTTTCTTGTATGCAGCAGGAAGATGGATTCTGTTTCTGTATTCAGTCTGTTAGCCTGTGTCTTTTTATAGGTGAGTTGAGTCCATTTATATTAAGGTGTATTAATGAGCAGTGTTTACCAGCTCCTGTTATTTTAGTTTTTGTTGTTGGTGATGTTATTATGTATGTTTTCCCCTTTTTTGGGATTTGATACTGTGAGATACTGTCTGTATTTTTGTGGATGTAGTTAACTTCCTTGAGTTGGAGTTTTCCTTCTAGTACTTTGTGTGAGACTAGGTTTGTGGCTAGATACTTGTTAAATCTGGTTCTGTAATGTAATATCTTGTTTTGTCCATCTATGGTGACTGAAATATTTGCTGAGTGTAGTAGTCTGGGCTGGCATCCTAGTCTCTTAATGTCTGCATAACACTTGACCATCACCTTCTGGCTTTCATTGTTTCCATTGAGAAGTCAGTTGTAATTCTGGTAGGTTTGCCTTTATATGTTACTTGGCATTTTTCCTTTGCAGTTCTTAATATTCTTTCTTTATTCTGTAGGTTTAGTGTTTTGATTATTATGTGGCAAAGGAACTTTTTTTTGGCCCAGTCTATTTGATGTTCTGTAAGCTTCTTTTATCTGTATGTGCATTTCTTTCTTTCAGTTGGGCAAGTTTTTTCCTATGGTTTTGCTAAATATATTTTCTGTGCTTGTGAGTTGAACTTCTTCTCCTTCTTCTATCCCCATTATTCTTAGGTTTGATCTTTTCATGGTGTCCCATATTTCCTAAATATTTTGTGTTAAGCTTTTGTTAGATAATGTTTTCTTTGACCGATGAGTCTATTTCTCCTACTATATCTTCAGAGCTTGAGATTCTCTCTTCCATCTCTTCTATTTTGATGTTTTTGCTTGCATTTGTGGCTCCTGATAATTTTCTCATAATTTCTGTTTTATATCTCCCTCAGTCTGTGTTTTCTTTATTGTCTCTATTTTGGTTTCCAAGTCTTGGACAGTTTCTTTCATCTGTTTGAATGTTTTTTCTTGGTTTTAAGGATTTGATGATGTCTTCCAATTTTTTGTTTGTCTTTTTCTCCATATCTTTGAGGGAAATTTTCATTTCCTCTTTAAGGGCCTCAAACATTCTCCTAAAGTTATTTTTAGGTCATTTTCTTCTGCTTCATTTATATTTGGGTGTTCGTGTCTTGCTGTTTCAGGGCCACTAGTTTTTGTTGGTGTCGTGTTGCTTTTTGTGCTGTTGAGTATGTTACCTTGTCTAACCATCTTTTCTTCTGATTGGTGTAGTTGGGGTTGTGACTCTGGTGATCAATCTTCCAGGTGCCAGTGGATCCAAGGCTCAGATGGTTGTTCCTCGTGGTGCAGTCAGGGCTGTGGTTTCAGTCACCCCGGAGGTCACTTGGTGTTCCCAGAGGTCATTCAGTACTCCCAGGGGTTGTTTGGTCCTGCTCCCACAGGGGTTGCTTGCTTGGGTCTGCTCCCACTGAGGTTCCTGCCTTGGGCCTGCTCCAGTGGAGGTCGCTAGCTTGGACCTGCTTCTTTGGAGGTTGCTGATTCACGTCCAGTCCCACAGAGGTATCTGGCTCGGGCCTGCTCCCTCTGCGGTCACTCCCTTGTACCTATTCCTGTGGCTCTCCCACCTTCTTTTCTTAATGTAACTTTTAATGTAGACTGTCTCATGCCAGTTTGATTCTTGGAAGCAGTCAGAACCCCAAGAGGACAGAAGTGAGTCTGTCCGCTCCTAGCCAGACCACTTGCAGCAAAATAACAACCTATTTGGTGAAGTGGATAAAGGGGAGAGCAGCCTATCCCCAGCTAGCAACTAACCCTGAAGACAAAAGCAGCAGAGCATGGAAAGCTCTTGTTGTTTTGCCAGAGAAAAAAATGTGGCCTGGGAAATGGCTCAGTGGTTAAGGGTGCTTTCTGCTGTTGCAGAAGACAGAGTTCTGAGCTGGGTCCATAGCACCCACATGAGCCAGCTCACAGCTTACTGTTACTCCAGCTCCAGGGAATCCAATGCCCTCTTCTGACCTCTGCAGGTACCTGTACACATGTACACCACATACACACACAGACACACACAGACACACACACACACACACACACACACAGACACAGAAAAAATCTTAAAAAGAGAACACGATTCTGGAATCAATATTAAAGGGATTCACAAATTCTCAGTGTAGAACAAATTGTTCTTCTTGTTGTTAAATATTGAAAAAAAATTGAGAATAATTCTATAAATATTCCTTAGTGGCTAATGATATGACCATCACTCTTAAAGGGATACAAATATAAAACCACAAAGACCATATTGCTAGCAATCTGACTTACACTCACTTAAACCTTAGTGATGGAGCTAAAGCTAGCCTGTCACATGCAAAAGCCTCACACCACTTGCTGACCAGACCATAACTTCATAACATACAAGAATGAATATGTGCATTTTTTGAACAACAACAAAAATGTCCTCTTTCCTTACATTTTATCAGGAGCGGTCAAGGGCAGTTTGCTGTGGGGTAAAGAGCCCCACACCCTTGCACAGTTCTGGGTCACTGGGAGGACACAGTGATGTGCAATGCTGTCCATTTCATGAGGGTGGAACCAATGAAACACATTTTATGTGCTTCCCTACTCCCCCAGGCCCCGTGTCTGTCTGTCCTTCCCCCACCACCCATTTTGTTTTATTTTAAGGCAGTCTCTCTCTATGTAGCCCAGCTTGACCTGGAACTTGCTATGTAGACCAGGATAGCCTCAAACTCACAGAAATTCACCTGTCTCTATCTCCCCAGTGCTTGGATTAAAGGTGCACGCTACCACACCCAGTCATTTTATACACGTGTATAACACTATAAATCAAACTTTCAGCTCTCAGTAGTACTTTATTTATGAACAACCAATTCTCAAACATTACTAACCGGAAGTATCAGTATACTATTTTTAAAGATTCTTTAAAAAAAATCATGTATTTTGCCTGCATGTATGTCTGTGCACCATGTGCATGCAGTACCCATAGAGGCCAGTAGAGGGTGTCAGTTCCCCTGGAACTGGAGTTGGTGCTGGGAACTGAACCCAGGTCCTCTGCAAGAGCAGCCAGTGTTCATAACCACACAGCCATCTCTCCAGTCCCGCTGTACTGTTTTTAAATTTCAGGGGGGGAATGGTAGTTTTTAAACTACATGGTTGCCTAATGGAAGGAGCAATTATCTATTGCCGTCTCCAACCACCATCAGGACCCTGACTGCAGCCACTATAGAGTCCTCCAATGGAAAGCTGTACCCAGTTTCTCCACACCTGCCAGCTGCAACCTCTGCTCACTGCTCAGAGCAAACAGCCAGCATCTGGCGATGGGTTCCTTACAGGTCTAGGGACCTGAGGCCTAGCCTGCTCTGGCCTTGGCTTTGGAGAGGGGCCATTCTCACCTCACCGACTCTGGATTCACACTCACGGTCTGCCCCACGTCAGCCTCCACCCATCTCTGTTTATGTTGGAGCCTAACATGTCCTTGGTATTCTCTCAACTCCAGACTTGTGTTCTGATCAACTTAGCCAGTCCTAACTGTGACCCTTTCAAGTATCCTAAGACTATAAAATGAAGTCCCGGTTGGGAAATCATGACTAGACATTGGAGTATCACAGAAAACCCAGACCTAGCCAGCAGAGCTGTTCGATGCTAATGGCTCTTTCTCCTTTCTAGTATGCTCCATGGCTCCTCGGTTCTATACTCCGAACATCCCCCACGATGGAGAGAAATCACACGTCACTGAGGAGCAAAGTCTTATTTTTATTTCTTTATAGGTTTTCCTAATTCAAAGTATGAATGGAAAAACGTATTACTTTTTAAAAAATAAATGTTACTACTGTGAGAGTCTCCTGAACATCGAGGAGAAAGGACATCCCTTCCTGACGCATGTACATCCATGAGAAATGTCCCCAATAATAGCGACAAAACAGCTCTATCGATTTTCTCCCTCAGCTGCCCCTTAAAAGCAGGGACATTTCTAGTTGACTTGTGGACACTTCACGGGAATTCCTTTAATGACTCCCATCTTAGAATGGATGCCATGCTACAGTCTATAAGTGTCACCTGGCAGCCTAGCGCGGAACCAGGTTAAACCTTGTAAGAGATCTTACAAAGGTGCCGCTCCCAGAGCCAGTGAGACACAAGGGTCTTGGGACCTGAAGCTGGCAGATGTGCAGGACCTGCCTTGTGAAAATGGTTGAGCTGCCACTAACTACCATTTCCTCCCCTGTGCCTGTGCTTGGGGACACTGGGCACCTCAGACACTGGCGGGGAACGTCCATCTCCCATCTGCTCATTTCGTAAGGCGATCTGTGAGCGGTGCCATGCTGACAACACCCTTCCATAGCATGGGAGCGCCTGAGGCCTGTTAATGTCCTCAGTTCGGTTGCTTTCCCCGCCAGCCCAGTTTAGCCGCCCACCCACAAAGAACAGCTTCTGCACAGCTGCTTCCTCTTAGCTGCTCGATGTCACGAGGGCACCGGGAGACAATACTGTTCGCTACACATTTCTAAACATTTGAGAGAACATTTCCCTTTCTTCACAGACACAGTTGACTAGAGATGTCAGCATGAAGCTCTTAAAAACCCCAAGTGAGGCAAAGCGAGCCGGTCACCAGGAAAGATTCCCTCATCCTGAGTAAGAGGAGCCGAGAGAGGCTGGGAGCTTCTATAGCAGACAGGGAGTCGTGAGGCGGTCACTAAGGCTGAACAGGTGTGCCAGCCAGAACCTTCGCCAAGACCTGTGCTGAGTGCCTCCAGGCAATGACTTTTTATTGTAGGCAGAGTGTCCCTGTGGCTTAGAGTATCATGAGGTCAGACTGTGAACCTGGGCTAGGGAGTTGAGAGTGCCCTGAATAACACGTCATAGAATCCTAACTACACAGGCTATTCGCAGTGACAGCATGGGACAAATCTCTGAGACGAGGTGACAGAATACTGGCGACTCAGTCCTGCCGGGGACTGGTCCCTCACAATGTCTGACATCATCATTTCTTACGAGTGTCCCGGGAGAGTCTAATATGGTGTCGAAACTGGGACTGCAGAGCTGAATACGAACTGGGTTTCAAAATCTCTGCCCTCGGATACTAGCTGGGAGCTAGGGATGCTGATTAGGAAGAGAGCTTACATTCTGATGCTGCCTTCCAATGGCCCTGGGACCTTGAACAAGTCTCTTCGTTTCTCCAAGTCTCTTTGATTAAATAAAAGTGGTGTGCCTCCCTCAAAGGATAACAGAACATTTATTTAAAACCTGACTTTGAATTTTTTGGTATGAGGCCATGCTTATAAAATGCCACACACACAGTTAAGAACTACAGTACTGCCAGCGAGGAGGGCCATGCTAACAAGACCTCTTCCATGGAATACAGGCTCTTAGGGGCTCCTATTGTCCTGTTTCGTGCCTACCCCACCACTCCCGGCTTAGAATACCCACCCACAGAGAACCCTTTCACCTAGCTGCTGCTTTCCAGCCATTTATTGATCCGTGAAGTCATCGAGCTCACCAACTATCTTAGTTTAAACCTAGACTGAAAGTGTGCCCGTTTCTAAACGTTCAAGAGAACGTTCCTCTTTCTTCATGTTGCGTGGCAGACACAGTTCCCTGGAGATGTCAGCACGCCACTCTTAAAAAGCCAGAGTGAAGCAAAGCTGAAAATGGTCACCAGGGAAGATCCCTCATACTGAGTAAGAGGAGCAAAGACAGAGCCTAGAAGATTCCATACCAAACAGGGAATCACTGGTAGGTCACTAAGTCTGAACAGGTATGCAGGTAGGGACCTTCACATCACCAGAGACGAAGCACAGCGGCTGCGCACTTTCTGGGCTCCTCCGTGTCGGGCAGGCTCCCACCGCAGGACACTCTGTGTGAGTGTGTTGACTACATTCATGAGGACACTCTTTGAGCCCAGGATCTGGCAACATAATTTCCAAAGCACTTGGACGCTAACTCCAGGCAGTCTGGGTTTAAGGCTAGTCACAGCTCTTTTTAACCTGTAGCTGTCTGTGCACGACACACCCAGTGGCTTCCTTAGTTACCTGTGAAAACCGATCTAACACGCATTTGAATTTTTAAAACTCGGTGTTGCTAAGATGGCCATTTCCTTTAAGTTAGCCAATGAACACCAAATAAAGCAACTACCTTTTGTTTTCTTGGTAAAAGTCAACAGATTCTAAAATTAACATGGGCATAGAAGTGATTGAGAGTAACCAAAATAATCCTGAAAAGTATAAGATGGGAGAGTTTGCTCTGAGCCCGAACTCCTAACAGTTCTCCATAGGGGGCCCCACCTTGCATGCAGACACCTGTTTGCTAGCCATTTACAGTGCTTGCGTGCAGAGCATCATAAGAGCAAGCAAAGACGGGCAATAGTTGTGCATGCCTTTAATCCCAGCACTCTGGAGGCAGAGGCAAGCAGATCTCTGTGAGTTCAAGGCCAGCCTGGTCTACAGAGTGAATTCTAGGACAGCTAGGCTATGCAGAGAAACCCTGTCTAGAAAAAAACAAAACAAAACAAAGAGAAAGCAGGGTTTCCATGAAATCTTGAAAGTCAGCATCCCTATGCCTGCAGTCCAGGGTCCCCTCCCATGAGAATCATCTCTTGGGGGTTCCAGTATGCTGCATGAATTTCTCCCACACTGATCCATCGAATCTTTAAGAGAGAAAAGATCCAGATTCTTCACTTTTAACCATCTTCCCTTTCTGGCTAACTGGAATGTGCTCTAATTTTTTTTTTTGAAAAAAAACCTTTAGAAGTAAGAAAATTTTGAGAATAATTAAGAAGAAGCCTTACCTTCTCTGGTGGGTGGTTAGCTATGAGGGTTGTAGCCCTTTTGCTAAATATGTTTGTTGAATAAATATTTGTATACTCTGTCGCGGGTTCTTCACCATCTCGGAAATCAAGAGCACACCGCGTAACGTTCAAAGGCTCAATTAGTGCGCAGACCTCGTGGGTGTAATAGTTTTCACTGCCGAGGAGATAGCCTACAAGAGGAATGGGAGACGAAACAGTCAGCAGGCAAAAAGCTTGTTAAGTAAACGAATGTTCCAGCATTTAATTGCCTAATGCAACTGACTGCCCGTGACGAGGCTAATCAAATGACAAGGCTAATCAGAGCTCCATTTCTTAACATCTCTATATCTGTTGGCAGACCCCGTGGAAATGTGACTGCACAGAAGCCCAAGTCCTCTTCTCACTCGGGTCTTTCAGGGCATCGGTTCCATCACGTCAGCTCTGTAGGTCGATGGTTCTGTGGAAACAGGTTCTTAGAAATCAGAGTTCAGGTTCAGTAGGCAATAAAATGTTAGTCCTTTAAGGTTAAGAGAAAAGATCATACACTGGTAATGCGATTTGATGCAAGGTTTATTTGTAAGATAATAAAAACGGGATTCAGCTCACGCCATTTGCTGTCACTACTGCTGGGAGACTGATGCCCGCGGTTATTTATGAACGAGGCCTCAGCGAGAGTTATATTTAGTCAAATGCTGACACCCACTGGTGGGAAGGTACAAACCTTCCCAAATATGAGCTCTCTCTGCTCGCATACCAGCTCCAGGTCAGAGAAGAGCATTCTAGCTAGACTGTTCCACACACAGCAAGTTTGGAGTCACACTGCTGCTCACTGAGCTGAGTGGCTGTCACCTTCACCTTCTGAAAAGAGCCCTCTCCCACAGCAGGGACTGAAGCCAGGAGAAAGGGAAGTTTCCCAGTAGCTCTTCTGTGGATGTTACCTGTTTTGTTAAAGTATAAAAGCAAGCTGTGCTGTGTATTAGGATTCAATCCACAGACTTGCTCAGAAGTCAGTCAGCACAAAGGAGAGGCAGTGCTGGCCCAGGGCTGGGGTCCGAGGGGAAGCTGGGGTGACTGCTCAGGAGATTTGGTTTCTTTTGTGAGTGATTAAAGATTGTCCTGTGCCTGGGTTGTGATGATATCGACACAATCCCTCAATTTGCATAAAAATTACTAAATTAAATACCTTGATGGGGTGAGCTGTATAGTATATGAATTATACCCAATGAAGCTATTAAAAAGAAATAAACTTTCCTAGGCTCTTAAATATATTCCTTTTTATTCTTAAAATGATGAAAAATGGGCCTAGCTCTTTCCCTTCTCATAGAATTTCTCTATAATGATAATTAAGAGCCTTCTACAGCTTATATAAAATAATTCAATTTATAACTAACTTATATAATAATTCACTTTAGATTAACCATTTTCCATTATCCAAGGTCAAGGTCCTAAACATAACTAGTATAAGGATCTTAAGACAACTTTTTATATGATTTTCACCTTTTTTCATTTATAGCAAAAAATGTATAATATATTTATTACTTAATGTGAAATAGAAAAATACATATTCACAAAAAATAATTTCAGCGCTGCTGAGATGGCTCAGTGGGGGAAAGGTGCCTGCCTGCCACATTTCAAACCTGACAACCTGAGTTAGATCCCTGAGATCTACAGAGAAGAAGGAGAGAATTCATTCCTGCAAGCTGTCCTCAGACCTCCACGTGTGTCCTGGCATGCATGCGAGCACACACACATACACATGAATGAATGAATGGATGAATGAATGAATGGATGAGTAAGTAAATAAATAAATAAAATGAAGAAGAATACAGAGTAGAAGGAGAGAATTGATTCCTGCAAGCTGTCCTCAGACCTCCACGTGTGTCCTGGCATGCATGCGAGCACACACACATACACATGAATGAATGAATGGATGAGTAAGTAAATAAATAAATAAAATGAAGAATAATAATCTCAACCCTTACCTTGTCAATCACCGTGATTGGGACCTAGTTTGTAGTTTAACATCGATGAGGTATTAGAGTTTGGAGAGAAAACTTCAGGTTCTCTATCCATTCATATAAATTATCACTGGGGAGGACATGTGCACAGGCTATATTTGGTTGTAGGAGCCATAGACATTGACAGGAGAGTTGCAGAAACAGAACCACATCCTCAAACACTTGGCCAAGCTGACCCAGCACAGCTAGTGACAGTCACACAATGCCATCAGCATTGCAGTCCACAAACTTGAGGGCTGAACCTCAGGACGACGGCAGCCTAGGCTTTTGTGAGGAACTTTAGAAAATACTTTTGAACAACTGAATCTGTGTCCCTCAATGGTTTTATTGAGATGCAGTTCACGTCGACACAGTTACCCATCAAGTGTGTACTTCCTTGGCTTCGAAGGCATTCACAACCACCTACCCGCTTCCAGCAGGACAGCTAAATTACAATGCTAATGACGGCCATGCGTTCCAAATACTCTCCTTGGCTGCAAGTCTCTCTTCACATGAATGTGGGTATTGGTCTACCTAGCTCCCGGATAGACCTTAATTCTCCTAAAGCCTATGGTTTCTGCCTTATATGTGAAGGTTTCCATTCATGTCTGTGTATGAGTGTGCACACAGGCTAAAGTGCAATACCTAACCACTGCCAGGAGCTATCCCCCTTTGTGGTTTAAGACAGGTTCTTTTACTGGCTTGGCAATTAGGCTAGGCCCCTTGGCCAGTGTGCCCCAGGGATTCACCCACCTTCACAGCCCGTGTGCCAAGACTAGAACCCGCAAGGCACCCAGTTTTTTTTTTGTTTTGTTTTTTTGTTTTGCTTGGGCCTAGGGACTGAACTCAGGCTCATGGGTGCACTTTAGAGACTGAACTCTCTCCCTAGCTGTCCAAACAAAACTTGTATTTTTCATAAAGATTTTTAAGATCCACAGTCTGTCAAAGGACAGACACGAAACATCCTGGGTGGAAACAAAAGTCCCCAAGGTGCACAAGCCATTCCTCTGGAACGTCCAGGATGCTAAATCAATGAAGGCTGAGTTTTAACAGTCATTCAAGAGTGCTGAAGATTCAGCCAGAAAGAATGTCTGTAGGCCCATGTTTTCTATATGGTGTGGCAGCCAGGCTCTGAAGCCATAGGCCCCATTTGAGGTGGTCACATAGCCCTGCAGACAGGCTGTCTCTGCCTAGCAAAGGGTCAGGATGTTTGTTGCTCCTTTCTTTGTAATTTGGAGGATGCCTTATAGAGATGCTGATTCAAGCCTACGTGACAGCTAGCATACACAGCAGACAGGTAGATGCAGATGTTACAAACCGTCATTCACCTGGTTACCTAGAAGACAGGTATTTTCCTGCTCAGTTTATGTGTTGGTATAAAAGTTGGTTAAAGAATAAACGCGGAGAGATCTTCAGGAGAAGAAGCCTGAGATGCCCTGCCCTTCCGTGATGACCGTGTAAGCTGCGTCTGATTATTCCTTGCGGCTCCAGAGTTGTCTATGTTGGGGCCCTCGTGCTCTAACAAATGTCATGGCAGCACCCTGGGTGAGAGAGGGACATACCTGCTCTCCTTTCTGACAGGCTGGTATCTTGACCTCAGGGTTAGATCCAAGTGTTTGGTGCGTCTAGGCATATGTGGACCCGCTCCCTTTCGCTGGGCTCTGCTTTTGCCCTTACCTTACACGGAAGCAGGGAATAATTAAAGAACGACAAGGAAGCCACCACGCTGACTAGAGTGGCTCTCCACTCTGCCTCCTTCCCCAGAAGCTTTTCTCACTGCTAAGGGTCGGGAGCAGCTTCACTTCCTCAACGCCTACTGTCCACTTAGCTTGGAACAATGTCCCTCTACCCCTCCTCTCTCCTCCCTACCGACATAAGAAGTCTCCAGTCTTAGACTTGAATGTGGAGTGCTCCTGCAGCCACACAGCTTTGTACTTCTTACTTATTTATTTATTTTGTAATTTGGTGCGTTTACATTACTCCACGTCTGACTAGTCACTCCGATTTTGTTAGTCTACTTAAATGTTTATGTTAACTAACCATCCAGTTTGGAAGAAGCAGGTGGGAGGGAGGGAGGGAGGTTACTGTACAGACAACAGAAAGACAGATCCATATAAAAAGAACTTGACACAAAGACACACAGTTAGCGGCAAACAGGTTAGTAATTACTGCAGAGTTTATAACAGACATGCGGTGTCACACTTTAAAACAAACAGCAGGCTTCACGTTTCTTTCCGAGGGCTCTCCTGTTTCTAGTTATCACTTCATTACCTCCCACTTCTGTTTATTATCTTCTATTGCTATTAATGCTTTAAATTGATTTTCCCCAATCTAGTAATTTCAGAAACAGATCTCACAGGTAGGAGAAGATGCCATCATTCTCCCCCCTACCCCCCAAAAGAGGGGCCTTTGAACCCAGGCCACGGGGAGAAAAGCATGTGAACTTTAGTGAAGGAAGCACAAAGTCTGCCTCTAGTTCCACAGAGCCCCTCCTCATCATCTTCAAGATGACCCTACAGAGTGGACAGTGGTCTCTGAGTGGTCCCCTAAGGGTGTCCCTTAGGGCTCTGGCAAAGGTCCACCCAGCGTTCAGCACGGAGCTGGCTTATGGAGAGACCATCAGAAAGCAGCTCCACTATGGTACTTCAAGTTTCCAGTCATTGTGTTTGATGACACTTGGGTGTGTTTTATGAGTGGGATGTAGTAGGTCTGTGTTGTTAAGGAAACATGAATTTCCATTACCGAAGTAGGTATCGAATCCTCGGCGTGTTGGCAGACATTCTTTCTGACGCATTCCCAGGTGCCATTTTCCGACCATATGCGTAGCATAGCCTGCTTCCTTTAGGAGCTGGGGCAGGAGTTTTTCATCCAGGGGAACACAGCTGGGCTGACAGGTCTTGATGAGGTAATGCTGTAAGCCCATGTGGATCTTAAAGAGACAGACACAGAAACAGGGATTAATGCCCTGGAACCACTGTGGAGGAGTGGATACAGCAGCCACTTAAGTCACGGGAGCCGGATGTCCAGGTTTATTCTGAAAGGCAGTTTCCCCAGTGGCGCAATAGGTAGTGGACACAAATAGGAATTGGATGTATGAATGCAAAGCATTATAACAAACCAATGTTTTCAACAAACATTGATCAAGGCAGTATGTCAGGAACCAGAAATTTAGTCTCTCAAAAAGGATTCGAATCAAACTGCAGGTGAGAAGTTAAGATCTGATTAGAAGGATTTCGATTCTTCGAGGACTTGATGATTCTTTTAAAGACTTATTTAATGGTACGATGAAACTAATGGTTCATGATTCTTATTAGACTTTACATAAACCATAATCTGGAAAGACACTGATCTTTTCAAGAAAGCATCCCACTGACTGCCACTTTGGAATGGCTTACAAAAGAATTCCCAGGGCACAGGGACCACAGAGCATACTGTATTAAGAGACAAAGACTTGTTTAGTTTTAGAACAGTAAAAATGTAATTTCCATAATTTCAGAAGTTCCTTGGATTTTAATGGAATACAATCCTAATAAATCCTTCACAAATTGAAATGATCATAAATTGCAAGATGCATTTAATAAAGCTAACCTGGAGGATATTGCAACCTAGACTAGCCCACCTTACATATCCTCAGCACAAAGCCTGCTTAACAGCAGCGTGCTGGATGGTTCTTGGGATTTAATGAATGCCATACCAGAAGTGAACAGTATTGACCATGTGGACTTGGCTTCTGAACTGTTATAAAGGTGAAAAGTATTGAGCTGAACCATGATAAACTGGATGCTGTCTATAAATGAAACTCCCTTTTCCAAAAGAAGGGGAACGTCAAGCCTTTATGAGGTCAGACTTTCTTCATCAACTTTTACCTAAATAACATATTTAGGTCATATAGATCAGATGGCAGAAACTGTTCGACAACCTAGCTATCTTTTATGAACAGAGGCAATTTAAAAAAAAAAATCAAACAATGCTAAGCTTCATGGCTGTTGTAGAAAGCATGCTCTTTTTCTCATTCTTTGTTTTTGGTAACATATAACAGGCCCATTATTGCCATTTTCACTGAATAAATGCATTCTCATTTCTGTTAGAGTAAATTGCAAATGGTGTAATTTGTGCATTTACTCTTTTGGTCCTCAATATTTTTTTTTTTTTAAGCAAGAGCAGATATCCTAAGACCAAAAAGTTTGACGCTGGACTGTACTGTATGATAAGGACCATTGTTCTGAAGAAACATAAAAGACGGTGACAGGTGACATGGGATAGGTGGCCAAAGAACACGTCTCTGAATCTCTGAAGATATGCGTGAGAAGTCAGCTGCACACGAAGAGAACTAACACCATCTCTGTCCTGGATTGTGAGAGCACTCTGGACTTGCCCGTGGCATTTGAAAGCCAACGAACAGGAGCCTAGGGACCTGGGCCGAGCTCTTGTGCTGTTAGATGCTACCATACCCGCGGATGGATGAAGTACTCCTCTGCCGGCCCTGGCCTTCCCTAGCACTAGATCCTGTGTTTCCTCAAAGCAATGGTTCTCAACCTTCCCAATGCTGCAACCCTTTAACACAGTTCCCCATGCTGTGGTGACCCCCGACCAGAAAATTACCTTCATTGTTACCTCATAACAATAATTTTGCGACTTTTATGAATTATAATGTAAGTATCTAGTGTGCAGAATATCTGAAAGGCAACCCCGGAGGGGTCTGGACCCACAGGGTGAGAACCAATGCCTTAGATACACAGGACTCTGGGGAGAGTGAAGGCTATGGGTGTCAGCTCACCACCCAGGGAGGACTTCAGCACCCTGGCCCACTAAAGGTGGGTATCAAGCAACTTGCTGCTAATAATTCCTTAAATGTGTTTGCGGGTGATCGACGTGCTACATAATATAATGCAGAATAGGACAGAGCAGGAATGCAACTCCATCATGGCCCTATCATTTACAAACTTTGTGACCTTCAGACAGTAAGATAGTGGCTTCTGTGACTTCCTTCAGTGTCCACATTTGTAAGGTTATCGTCATCTGCAAAGCAGGGAGCACAACAGTATCTATTTCCTGTGGTTTGGGCAAGATTAATGAAGGGATACCTAATGCCAAGTGCATATTAAATATCCAGCAATGGTGATGGTAACAGGTCTGAGCAGTTATCAACAACACCCTCCTGTCCTAGTATGTTTCTCTGCTGGTGAGCTAAAACGCTGACCAGCCCACCCAGCACGAGAAAAGCGTTTATTTTGCTCACAGATTGACCGCAGCCCATCACAGAGTGATGCCGAGAACTTGGAGGCAGGAGACCACAGAGGAACACTACTGACGGCTGTTTCTCAGGCGTCCTCAGCTGCCTTTCTTAGAGAGGAGGGGCCCACCTGCCTAACGAGGACACTGCCCACGGTAAGATGGCCCATGCGGCATCAATTAGCAACCAAGAAAATAGCCTCAGAGACATGCCCCAGGTCAAGCCAATGGATGCAATTAGTCAATAGGGATTCCCTCTGCACCAGTGTTATCAAGCTGGCCACTAAGTTTAACCATCACACCTCCCTACGGCTACTCTTGAGCTGATTTCCGGGATTGTGTTTTGCAGATGACTATTATATACAGTGCACACTGGAACTTCACACTCGCAGTTCTGCACCCACTGGAACTAAATAAATACACAGTTAGCACTGACTTTCTCAAGCCTTCAACTGCTAACTACTCAGACCACATAGATCCACAGACTTACATTTGGATCAGTGTTATTTTCACTATTTTTAAATTATATCTACATGCGGAGGGAGGTGCATGGGAACATGAGTGCAGTGATTACAGAGGCCAGAAGACAGTGTTGCAGTCCCTGGAGCTGGAGCTACAGGCGGCAGGGAGCGGCCAGCTCTGGGTGCTGGGATCTGAACTCAGCTTCTCTGAAAGAGCAGCAAACAGTCTTAGTTGTTAAAGCCATTTGTTTTCAAGGTTTTGTTTTTAAATATTTGGCAATAAACAAATGCAAAATTCAGACAAAAAAAAATTCAAACAGCCGGGCGGTGGTGGCGCACGCCTTTAATCCCAGCACTCGGGAGGCAGAGACAGGCGGATCTCTGTGAGTTCGAGACCAGCCTGGTCTACAGAGCTAGTTCCAGGACAGGCTCCAAAGCCACAGAGAAACCCTGTCTCGAAAAACCAAAAAAAAAAAAAAAAAATTCAAACTTAGTTTCATCAATAAACAAATGCAAAATTTAGACAAAAAATATTCAAACTTAAAGTTTCACTTTCTTTTTTACTATGAACTCGGATGAAAGAGTTTTCTCCCGAGTTCTGAGAGAATGTGCGAAGCTGGGATTGAACACAGAGCCTTGTGCATGCTCTTCCACTGAGCTCGGCCCTCTTTTAATGTTTTAAGACAGGGTTTATCTCACTCCGTATCCCAGGCTGGCCTCGAGTGTGTGACCTTCTTGCCTCAGCCTCCTGAATAACTGGGGTTACAGGGCTGTCCCACCAAGTCTATCATTTTTGCTATTTTGTGTGGAAACCATTAGTTTGCAGGCTTGAGGAAAAACCACGATTCCTTGCCTGCTGGGCAAATGCTCTGCCATTGAGCTATATCTTCACACTCCTCATGAACTTTGGATTTTATTTTTTGTGTATTTTGTCAGAGCCAACACTTTTGAAATTGTAGCTATTATGGCTTGAGTCCATGTTATCTTTCCATAATTTCATTTGAGAGACACATGGACTATCTTAAATCTTAAAGTATGATAAAGTCACTATCATGGTTTCACAGGTGGATATATATATCAAAATATATCAAGTTGTATGTTTAAAGTATGTACAGCTTATTGCATGTTAATCATATGTCAATAAATATTTTTATTTTAAAAATGAAAGTACATTTTTCTGTGGATTCTTAGGCCTCTGTCACCAATAACTGGACACAGACAACGAGAATGTTCAGAGGCCTTTCAGGTGCCTTCCAACCAGGTCGTGTTCAGTCTCCAAACTGAAGCCAAAACAAAGGACTTGTTGCCCTTCCAAATCTGGCTTCTGATCGAGGTCAGTCAGTGGGGAATCACTAATCCAAGAGAAGGGGGGCAGGAGAGAGTGGGCAGCCTTGGGTCAGGTGCCTGGACACCGCACCTCTGCACTGAAGGTCACTCTGAAGGCAACTTCCCCATATGCCTCCCCTTCCAGGTCACATCAGCCCTTCCTTCCCTCCCCACTGGGGTCTCTCCCGACACTTTCTGTCCACTCCCACATCTTCTAAAACCTCACTTTGCAGAGAAACCCTCCCTAAGGGGCTCTCATTTGGATATGCCATCTCTTTCTTCATTCGTCCATGAATGGCAAGGGTTTTATAATTTCTAGGGAAAGGTCCCCATCACTCTGCAATCGCATATGCACATACATGTGAGCAGACACACAAGCACATATGCACATGCACACAAGCGTGTCCATACACACAAAACTTTCTTTCCACTGTTAGCGCTACAAGCTTACTATACAGAAACTCGAGCCAAGGCCCAAACACTTCATAACATATTCTAATATATCACCCAGCAGGATGTAAAAGTAGTATTTATGGAACCCAAAAGCATCGGTGGATATAAACGTGCAAAGCTCACATGGGAAGCTCATCTATCGCGCACAGAGAATGATCTCTGAGCACTAGAAAACACTGCCAAGAGATGCTTGGCAACTTGGTTTTCCTGTGCCATGGGCACCAAGCCAGGCGGTCAGCTGAAACCCGTCTCCATTCTCTCCGATCACACAGAACGGGGAATTTGTTCTTTTTAGTTCCTGAGGATTTATTTGACAGGGCATTTTTATGGCATTACTGGGAAGCAGAAGTCAAACTCTGGATGACAGCCAGAAACGTGGTTGCGGTCTGTTCAAGCACTATTTGAAGTCAGGAAGCTATAATGTGTGGAGACGCAGTAAACAGGCAAGAGCCAAGCTCACGGCCCTCCAGCGCAGAACTCTGGAGTGACCCCACAATGCCTGGGGCAGGCTGTCATGGGGTACAAATGTAAACCAGAGAAAGAAGGGCAGCTATCTAAACAAGAAAATCTACGACTCCAATCCAAACCTCATCTTCAACATCCAGAAAGAAGGTGTGAAGAGAAAAAGGCATAGCTGTAACCTGTGAAAGCCCATGGGAGCTACCACCCGTCTGCCTTGTGTGGCGGTCTCTTCTTCATGAAAATAAATCCTCCTGAAAAAAACGCCCCTTCCAACGATTGCGCTTGACCATCGAGGATCTGCTCCACTGGTGCAAAGTCTACAAACCCCGGGAGGGACTTGCTTCCCACGAAATAATTGACAAGAAACCTTTAGTCTTTTTCCTGAGATCTAGGAGATGCATGCTTAGTTTAAAAGAGAAAAACAAAACCAAACAAAACCACCTCCTGCTGTGCGGAGGAGGATCATGGCTCTTAGGTCAGAACTTTGTTCAGTCCTCGTTCTGAGGCCCATGCAGTCTACCGATGAAATGTGTGTCTGTGCTGTGTCAAGTTGACATAAGCTAACGTCATCTGAGAGGAGGGACCCTCAACTGAGAGAACACCGCCATATCAGACTGTGGACAAGCCTGTAAGACACTTCCTAAACTAGGGATTGCTGCGGGAGGGCCCAGTCCATTGCCCAGTCCATTGTGGTGATGCTATCCCTAAGCTGGTGGTCCTGGGTTCTATAAGAAAGCAGACTGAACAAGCCATGAAAATCAAGCCAGTAAGGAACACCTCTCCATGGTCTCTGCATCAGCTCCTGCCTCCAGGTTCCTGCTCTGGTTGAATTCCTGCCCTGACTTCCATAGATGATGGAATATGATATGGAAGCGAAAATCAAATAAACCCTTTCCTCCCCAACTTGCTTTTTGTCATAGTGCTTCTTCCCAGCAAGAGAACCCCTTCTAAGACAGTATCTCAGAGCTCAGGATGCTTCAGCCACCCCATAAGAAACTGTACCAGGGGCCCAGTGAACCCCTGTAGCACACTTGGCAGTGGATGCCATTTGTCTCCCACCCTGAACAGTGGAGGGATAACACCCGGTGGAACAGAAGGGAAGTGTCCATCTGTCTATCCTTCCATGCACCTGAGTGTTTGTGAAATGCCACCTCTACAGCACTTGAGAATTCAGGAAAGTGAGCAGGCCTGGCCTCTGTCTTACACACCATGGAGCCTGAAAGGAGGTTTCCACAACAGATCACAGCTACACGACAAGGCAGTGGCTGGCCAGGCTTCAGAACCCTCAGCCTGTGCTATTGCCAGTTTCTGCAGGTTTTGATCACGGTCAGGAAACACTTGAACCACCCCATAGTTTACGCCTGGAGAAGGCCACAGGACAATTGGAGAGTGGAGAATCTGCTCCCTCCCCCTTGCAGCCGGTCTGATAGTCAGCTGCCCAGGGCGCTGAAGCCAAGAGCTACAGAACACACATTATGCCTCAGGAGCCTGGCATGGCCAGCTGGCCTGGCCCCTCAGCGCTCAGGTTTTGGAACTGGCCCGCACCACTGACAGTTTTAAGGGCCTATTTATTCTGTGCTGATCAGTAAAGAGCTCAAGGCTCTGACTAAACCCACAAAGCGATGTTGTTTGTGAAAAGAACAAACAAGGCAGAAATGGTTTCCGTGACTTCGTCTGTTTAAATTATGAATGTAACAGAAGCTTATTAAGGAAGAAAATATAAGGAACTCTGAGAAAAGGATTTTTTAGTAAAGAGATATGATTAGGAAACAAAATCAATAATGATGATGATCTGAGAGCAACAGAGTATGCGCAGATTTCCTTGTCAATTAGAAATTATTGCATTTATTATGTGGAGGGTTATGTGCATGTGTGTGTATGTATGTGTGTGCTTGTGTCTCACACATGTGGAGATCAGAGAAGAGTTTGCAGAAGGTGGTGCTCTCCTCCCCACCACGTGGATTCCAAAGATTGAGCTCAGGTCAGCAGGCTTGGTGACAAGCAAGTGCCCTTACCTGCTAAGCCATTTCATTGTCCTCAAAGTGATAACCAACAACATCAGTCAATCAACTACAAAAATGCCACAAGTCAACTGATCACATTCCATGCAACTCCGAACTTGCTTTCTTATTTCCAGTATCTTGGGAGGTAAATTAAACATCTCCATCAGAGCAAGTCACCCCTGGGTTCCTTGTTCTGGAGACCCATGCCTGACTGCTGGTCCTCTTGCTAGCTCATATAAAGCCGATGCATCCTTTGTTCCCCCTTAAATGAACACAGTCATGAAAACTACCACCGGCAACACGATGGCCTGCTGGCTGCATGCTGCTCTCGTCTCTGCCTTTGGCCAGACGATGCTACAGCTCTTCTGACTAGAATCACAAGTCCTCGCCCAAAGTCCCCTCCCAATTCTCCCAGCTCCTCCGCTATCTGTTTAATCCAATTCAATGACAGGAACCCATCAAGGCTGGTGGGGACCAGGCCAGACTCTGAAGACAAGCAGGAACAGCAGCTAGTAAGGCCATGTTTAGCTGGACCTTCATGCCACCAGGCCCTCTTCTTCTACAACTGTCTCCTGCCAGTCGTGAGGCAAACTTGAAGCAAAAGTCAGGAATCACCTGCCCTGTGCCTGCACGGCCTCTTCCCTGTATTTCCTGTCCAAGGTTCCACCTCGGGGGTGAGTAAAAAGCCCTGAGAGTGGCTTGTCTATTTATCAGGATGATTAAGAAAAATGTGGCTCAGGTCCCCTAGGAAAGAAGTCATGTCATCTGTCACTGTCTGTCTTCTCTGCCAAGGCTTATAGAATTCTGGTGTGGAGTGACCTCCTCGGTCCCCAGGGGAAGAACAAGCTGAGGACTAAAAAGAGTTACTTAGTGTTTTCCCTAAGACCTGCCATTTTTGTTGCCCTTCAATCTTTCCTTCCTTCCTTCCTTCCTTCCTTCCTTCCTTCCTTCCTTCCTTCCTTCCTTCCTTCCTTCCTTCGTG
>NC_022021.1:6829796-6834560 GCF_000317375.1 Microtus ochrogaster
TGTGTGTGTGTGTGTGTGTGTGTGTGTGTAAGAGAGAGAGAGAGAGAGAGACAGACAGACAGACAGACAGACAGACAGACAGACAGACAGAAACAGATGGGAGGGGGGCTCATTATGTAGGCCTAGGGTAAACCAGCCTGGCCTCCAACTCAGAGAGATCTTCCCAAGTGCTGGGATTAAAGGCGTGCACCAGCTCGCCTGGCCTTCTCAACAGCCTCGTTAAAAACAAGCAGGCATTTATTAGCACAGAGCTACATTTCAAGTCCTTGTTTGTTTGAGACAAGTCTTGCTTTGTAGCCCAGGCTGGCCCTATGCACTTGAGTCTAGCCTCAAATTCCTAGTCCTTCTGCCTCAGCCTTCCAAGGCTGTGATTACAGGCACATGGCTCCACCCAGCGCAGTACTAGGCCTTGAACTATGATGGAGCTCCTTCTTATGTCGGTGCACAGCACACACATCTGCTTAGCCGATCAATGTGAGTGCTTCTCACAACAGAGAGAATCAAAGTTAGCCTAATAGGAGGAGCAGGCCTTGAACTACTAACACATGGGACTAAAGAAAGGGCTGAACGGTGGCTCAGCAGTTAAGAGCACTCAAAGCTCTTGCAGAGGACCTGGGCTCAATTCCCAGGACCCACATGGTGGCTCACAACTATCTGTAACTCCAGTTCCAGGGGATCTGATGCCCTCTTCTGAGCTCTGAGGGTACCACAGTATCAGATACATGTGGTATACATGCATACCCCCAGGCAAAATACTCATGCACATAAAATAAATATTTTTTTAAAAGTAGACAATTTTTATTGGAGCATAGAGAGATGGCTCAGGGGTTAAAAGCCCTGGTTGCTCATCCAAAGAACCCAGGTTCAATTCCCACATGGCAGCTAACAATTATACGTTAACTACAGTTGCAAGGAATCTGATGCCCTTTTCTGGCCTCCATGGGCACCAGGCATAGACACAGCATACCACATACATGCAGGCAAAACTCCTATACATGTAAAAAATTAAATTTAAATCAAAATTTAAAAAAATTTCACTGGGAATGCAGACATAAAATAAATATTGTATAGTGAAATCATGCCAACTTGTTAGAATTTGAGAATTCAGTATTTTTAAGCTCTCTGTCTAAACTGAAAACAGTACAGAAATGCTATTAGGAAAGATGAGCAGTTTGAATAAAGGACAAATGAATATAAAATTCTTTCCCCTACAGAAACCATTAAGAAACTAGTAAAGAGGGGCTGTCAAGTGGAAGCGTGGGAAACAGGAAAACACAACTTTGCATTAGAAACTTCTGGACGCATTTCCTACATGCAATTTTAAAAATAAGAATGCTGATCTAGACATGGCAGTTCAGCCTTTAATCTCAGCACTCGGAGACAGAGGCAGGTGGATCTCTATGAGTTCCAGTGGACACAATCTTTAGGGTATAATAATATCAAGTATAATTTTACTATGGAAATAGCAACAACCAGAGCTGAAGACTTAACATTTTTATCCTGAACAGGAAGCATTAGGTCCAGAGAGACCTTGCCTTCCTCTGAGCTCCCAGCATCCCTTTGGCCCTTCATTCCCTCAGCGTCCACCACCATGACCTTCTCCAGTCTTAGGACAAGCTGAATCCAGTCTCAGTGCTTGCTTCTCTTCTTCCTCCCATAGCTTGTTAAATCCTTTGCAGGATCTTGACCCCGCTGACTGTGACATTTGGGCCTCTGCCAACCTTGCCTCCTTGGGGACATTCTCAGGGTCCCTATCACTCGACCTACTTTATTCGCAACTCTTATGGCCACGCCCTTTAGAGTCACCTTCCTCACTTCCTCGTTCATACCCACTTTGTTCACTCCTCCCCATCCCTCCTCCCTTCACCTCAAACACTGCAAAGACCGGAAGATCCTGCAGGACAGCACAGTGCCTGGCACAGCAAGCTGATCCACAAACACCTGCTCAACAAAGGAACGAATGAACATCGCATTTCATGGTGATGGACTGCAAGCCTGGACAAGATACGCATCTATCCAACACACAGCAAAGGTTCTAGCCTGAGCAACTAGGCAAGGACATATGATGAAAGACACTCAGGTTTGAAATCAAGCAAGAAAAGTGCTAATCAGGAAACATTGAGATCTCACACTTGCATACATACATACACACACACATATGCACAGGAACACACACATACAAACACACGTGTACAAACTCTAGAACATCCCACAAGGGTGGCCAATGTATACACATTAGTTGCATTTCTATATAAGAGCACTAAACATCTGAAAATGAAATTAAGAAAGCAATTCCAATCACAATGGTACCAAATACGAAATATTTAGAAATAACTTTTACCAACAAGTTACAAAATCTGTATTCTGAAAACTACTAACTACTGCCGAAAAGCATTAAAGAATACTTGAAATACTGGAGAGATGGCTCAATTCCAGGACTGTTGTCAAGGCTGCAATACTTTTAAGTGGTTCTGCAGACCAGTGACATCCCGGTCAAACTTCTGTGTCTCATTTCCCACTCCCGAAGTAGATAAGTTGATCCTAAAGTCCACATAAAAATCAAGGGAGCTCACAATCATTAAAACACTCTTGCAGGGAAAGGAAGGCAGACAGAATCCACACTTCCATATTCTGGAACCTAGTATACAGCTACAGTGTCATGTAGAGTCATGAGAAGCACACGGCCTGATGGAAAAACCACTGTGGTCAGTGGGCTGACACTGACTGAGGAGAAGAGACAAAGGAGGGATGAGCAGCCTTTCAGGTCAGCACGCATCTCCCCACCTTAGTGGCATACACAAATCAGCTCAGAATAAATGCAGAGCTCAATGTAAGGGTAAAAGTCATACAACTCCTGGAAGAAAATAGAGAGACCAATGCATGCAATATTAGGCAACGGTTTTAATATGTAATACCAAAAGCATAAGCTATCAAACAAATTAATTATATTACATCAAAATTGAAAACTTGTTGTACATCAAAGGACACTGTCAAGAAAGTAACAAATAATTGTCTGATTAAAGTTTACTACCCAAAACATAAAGACCAAGAGCCAACATTAAAAACACACACAATCCAATTAAAATTAGGCAAGGGCAAGAGAGGCTGAGGAGATGCCCCAGTGCTTAAGGGCACTGATTGCTCTTGCAGAGAACCTGGCTTTTGTTCTCAACACCCACATGGCAGCTCACAACCATCTGCAACTCCAGTTCCAGTTACTTCTGACATCCACAGGCACTGCACTCCTGTGCAGACGCACATAAGCAGATGCACATAACTAAAAACAAAAACAAGATTTTTCTAAAAGTTCAAATTTACAGTACAAAATTACAAACAAACGTTACATTAAACCCAGAAATTTTGTTTTTAAAAAACTGTTCGGGGGCTGGAGAGATGGCTCAGTGGTTAAGAGAATTGCCTGCTCTTCCAAAGGTCCTGAGTTCAATTCCCAGCAACCACATGGTGGCTCACAACCATCCATAATGAGGCCTGCTGCCCTCTTCTGGCCTGCAGACATACAGACAGAATATTGTATACATAATAAAAATAAAGAAATATTTTTAAAAAAGAAACTGTTCTAAAAATGTGTTTCAAATGAGCAAAAGGACATGTGTACAAGATATCGATTTCACCTTCTTTGATAAGGCAAAAGGTTGAAATTACTTTTATATTCATTATTATGTAACTGGTTAAAATGCTCTGCTCATGTAACAAATCAGGGTGCAGACATGCACGAGGATGCTGTTTATTTAACAACATGAATGATGTCAAATGTTCAGTAAAATTAAACATGGGTACAAAGGTGTGAAGAGAACATTACAACATCTACATGTGCGCTTGTGTGCACAGTCATGAGGCACTTCTGGAAGGATCTTGTCAGTCACAGCTCTTCACTTCTCTGTATACTTCTCTATAAATGGGAATGAATGCTTAAGGGAGAGGCTGGGGTATGGAAAACTTTCAATGTAAGCCCCTTTTGTGAGCTTTAAGGTTTTTAATTTTTTATTTGACAGGTTCACATATTTACACAACAGATTTAGTTGCTTTCATACTTCATTCCCCACCCTGCTCTCTCCATTAAAGCCAAGCCCTTCTCAGCAAGTTCCCCTCCTGCACTCATGACTCCTCTTTCTGGGTGACCCTTTGAGTTGAATGAGAGTTTGTTTCCTGAGGGTGGGATGGGAAGATTCCACAGGAACGGGGGCTACTTACAGGGACTACACCACTACTACACTGACTACTCCCTCCCCCAAAATTTGGGTTTTTACACCATACATGTTTTCTACTTAAAAATAAAATGTATAGGCAGATTTTAAAGATAATGGACAAAGGTCATGGGGAGAACACCAGCCTGGCTGTAGGGAGACTGAATTCTATCTACCACAACTACCTCCCTCATCCACGGCGCAGTCTCCCCACTACCCCACCCACCTCTCTCAGATACTATACATTTTCCACCAAAGCATGATGGTTAAAAGGATCTTGTGAAACAACTAGTAATAATTAAATGTCTTAATATAAAAACTTGAATTCATATTTCTGTTTAATTCTCAAAAGCTGAACAACCAACCTATACAGTGTGTAAGGCAGCGCTAGGCAACAGGGTCCCATACAGCGTGTAAAGCGTGCTAGGCAGGGTCCTCTCCTCCCGTGCAGTGTGTAAGGCAGCGCTAGGCAGGGTCATCTGCTCCTGTGCAGTGTGTAAGGCAGTGTGAGGCAGGGTCATCTGCTCCTGTGCAGTGTGTAAGGCAGTGCTAGGCAGGG
>NC_022021.1:6834660-6836099 GCF_000317375.1 Microtus ochrogaster
AGGCAGGGTCATCTGCTCCTGTGCAGTGTGTAAGGCAGTGCTAGGCAGGGTCATCTGCTCCTGTGCAGTGTGTAAGGCAGCATGAGGCAGGGTCACCTCATCTGTTCCTACCAAAGACAAACTGGTGAGTATGATAATAGCCCTTTCCCTAGGAACAGAAAAGCATCAGCGTCAAAGACATGTAAGGCTAGGCAGAGCATCAGATTTTAGCCCAGGTCCTGTATCTATCTGTAAGGAACCGAGTTCAGCAAGGTCATAATTTGACACAGCCAAGACTGAAACCTACCTCTCAGCATTCCTGACCATTCTCTTTACTCATCACTTTCAAAAGTAAAACACACACACACACACACACACACACACACACAAACACAGCTCAAGAGAGCAAAGTTCGGTAGTCTAGGCTTGTCTAGATTTTCAAATCTGAAGGATTCCCTAAACATTAACTCTCTCATCATTATTAGGATTGACATCCTATTTTCAATTCTATTGCTGTGATAGAAAAAAAGTAACTTAGAAGAGAAAGGGTTGTTTCATTTTGAGATAGCAGGTTTCATGACAGGGAAGCCACGGCAGGACCGGAAGCTAACCAGCACGTCCACAGTCAAGAGCAGAAAGAAACGCACCTGTGCCTGCTCAGCTCACTTTCCCCATTCCCATCCACGACCCAAGCTCAGGCCATGCTGCCAACACCGTGGGCTGCAGATGAATGAACACAATCAAGATCTGTCCACATGCCAACCTAAGGGGCAGTCTCTCACTGAGATTCTCTTCCCAAGAGACCGTGCCAAGCTGACAGAACCCACTACCACAAGTGCAGAGGTAACAGACAGGACTCTTGAAGAGTTCTTTCAAGTACCTCATTTTGAAATAGTTAACGATCTTTTCATCTTATTTGTACTGAACAATTCTTTCAGAAATAAGTCATTCCTATTTTATAGCTAACACAGGCAATCTTTAAGTAAAAATATGTTAGATTCATTTTTCAGATGGAGATGTTTAGGAGTGACTAAATGCTCAAAAAATAATAAGGATATTAAGTATGAAGGAGTTACTAGGGGTAATAGGCTGAATACTTCTGAGGAGGAAACACAGTTGCTGTAAGTGCTGATTCTGAACACATGGCCTGGTATGTGAGCAGTTCCATCATTTAGACCTGTGGCCTTGGGCGCATTTCTTCTGGATGAGTGGGTGTGTGTGTGTGTGTGTGTGTAAATGTGGCCGCAGGTGTGTACACACACAGCACCCATCGTGGAGCCAGAGGACAACCTAAGGCAGCAGCCCTCAGGCACGGTCCACTTTTCTCTCTTGAGAAGGCTCTCTTATTGCTCTGAAACTCTGCCATAGAGACCAGTCTAGCAGGTCCAAGAGCTTTCTGGTGCCCACCTGCCCCCACCTGCCCCCGCCTGCCCCCGTCTGCCCCTCACCTGCCCCTCGCC
>NC_022021.1:6836307-6857418 GCF_000317375.1 Microtus ochrogaster
CCCAGCCCATCCCCCACCTGCCCCTGCCTGCCCCCGCCTGCCCCTGCCTGCCATCTTGCCAGGGTTCTGGCACCCGAGTTATCCCCAAGCCCAACATGTCTTATCTTGCTCCAGCCTCAGTTTACATCCTTGTGATAAAACAGCGACGTTAATACAGCACGACTTTTAAAAATGCAAAAGCTATGCTCCTCAGTATAAATATGGCATCGGGACAGAGGAACCAGAAGTCGATTTCAGAGAATAATCCTGATATTACGAAGAAAAGTATCTGGATGTTCCAGAACTATCGCCACTGCTGTATCACTATAACTCCGTGAAATAGAAAGAGGTTGCTATGTGAGAAAATCTACAGCTGAATATTTGGAAGGTGCAGAAAATATTTCTTATAGTTTTGACAATGATTCTAAACAAGGAAGGGTCATCAGTTTTGAATTATTTAAATATAAAAATTATTGTTTTAATTAGCTTTGAAGGATAGGAGAAAGGTACCCAGAATGTACCAATGTGTAGAATTTGAAAGCAATAAACATTTTTAGACTCCAGTAAAAGGATATCACTAAGCCAAAGTAATCTTTAACAGGAACTCGTGAATCCCGTGACAGACTATAATGGGTGAAAAAAAACATCAATATGTTTGAGTCAGCTCCCTTGAGATAGATGCCTCTGGTGGTTCTGAAGTACACGGCTTCTCCTTTCCCTTCACTTATTAACCACAGATTTACTCCCAGTACTCAAGTGTTTTCAAGGGCTTGGTGGGGTAGCACATTAGGGGGTGAAAGTAATCAAGTCCTACAAGAGGTTCGAGGTGCAGCACTAGCTTTCCTGTCCAGGTCTGTTAGGACGCTGTGTAAACCAACAGCCCCTCTGTTACTTTGCAATGTGAGTTCAGTTCTCTCTCTTCAGAGCAAACCCAGAACCACCTTCCCTTACTCCTGGGAGACTCCTACTGTGTGCTGGAGACACTTGCATTGGCCCAGGGACTACTGATTACACTTCAGTCAGGAAGACTCCTTGGCATGACCTTCCTGCTGGTAGGGAAGCAGACCACGCTTAGCTTCCATAGTAAACTCTTGGCTGGGGTGTTCCTGAGTCTCTTAGAGAAACATCATCTTCACTCTCCAGCCTTCTGTTGAAATCTTTATCTTGGTCTTAGAACATGAGGTTAGCGTTGGTCTGAAAGGTTTTGGGAACACATATGTAGGAAGGCAGTGAGTTCAAAATGCTTGTTGAATAAACTGTGTGCTTCGGATCCATTACACAGTAGATGACATCATACTTACACTTATTGCTAACTCGTTTTTCCTTGAATATCTGTTACCTGACATCTTTGATTGACTTGTTCTGAATATCCACACTGGCTCCATGTTATCTAAATCTTTGCATGAAGAAAGGCCAGAAGATTATGTGATTGTGTGTGTGAAGAAAGATGAGATGGATGGATGGATGGATGGATGGATGGATGGATGAATAGAGACAGAGATTGAATATCAGTATCCAATAGTAGCCACTAAAATTATTATATTTAATTTGGTCATAATCACATCAGGATCTTATAAACTCATCAACTGCAGTCAGAATGGGAGGGTGGCTAATTTCATAGGTGTGAGATGGCCGGTGGATGCAGGAAACTGAGGACCACAATTGAGTAGCTGTATGACTGTATGACTCGTCAGCTGACATCCGTGTAGGCAAGCTATCTCCTCACCTGTGAAGGGGATTCACCATAACTACCTCATGGGGTGTTTTTCAAAATTAAGCTTAAAGACAATAAAACACCACAAAAGTGTTCTTCCTGTTCCTGATCATCTAACATACACATAGTCCGTGGGGAAATCCGTGCGTTGCACTTTTTTAAAGGGCAGTGAAGACGATCATACAGGTTGGATTTACTCTCCAATGTGGAAGAAGTATCAGCATCCCGTGTTTCATTCTAGGGGTGCAGAGGACCTGACTTCCGTTGTTCGTTGTGTACAGCAGAGGACCTGGGGGGCAGACGCTGGAGTTTGCAGGTTGTTGGCACATGGGTAGTTATGGGCAAGTGCTTATTAAAGGGAAAGACAGATACAGAGGCGCCTGCAGTACACCTCATCTCTCCTGTAACAGGCTCCAAGGCACAAAGGAACTGGGGGTAAAGGTTAAGACTTTTTACAGTGCCCTCCAGGCTCACACACTGCAGGCTTCTCTGATTTTGCTCTCCTTGTCAACAATCCCAGTCTTTTTAATGTTTCCAAGTTAATCTCTGAAACTCCCATGGTTTCCTACCCTCCTGTCCCAGCAGCTCACTCCTGACCACTGAGCACACCGGTTATCAGGATCCTTCCCACTCTAATTCCACTCTGGAGCTCCGTGGGCCTCTCACTTTCTCCATCCTTCCTCCTTAGGTCCCCATCTACCCTTGACTCTGGGGGTTCACAGGCACAGCACCTCGAGTTCCCAGAAACCTCCTCTCCTCAGACCTTGAGAAAACGAAAGCCACTTCAGCACTGGAGCCACCAAGAGGAAGCCGAGCATGCGCAGAGGCCTGGGGAAGCCAAGGGCAGCGAGCACGGTCCCACTGAGCCCCTAGTGTCAGTGCGCCGGCTCGCAGAGCCACGCAGGGCGAGAGGCCACTCCGTACCTGATAGCGCCCGGTGAGCAGCTGGCTCCGCGAGGGTGTGCACAGCGGCTGCACGTAGTAGTTGTCCAGGACCACCCCGCCGGCCGCCAGCGCATCCAGGTGCGGCGTGCGGATGACCGAGCCGTGGAAGCCCACGTCGTTCCAGCCCAGGTCGTCTGCCAGCACGAAGACCACGTGGGGCGGCCGGGCAGCCCCGGAGGCCCAGCCCGGCGACGGCTGCAGGAGCAGCAGCGACAGGAGCAGCTGCAGCTGCAGCCCGAGGCTTCGGGCCTGCCTCCCGGTGCATCCCCTAGGCTCCCCCATCCTTCGCAGCCGGCCGAGCCCCAGCTGCTGTTGTCCCAGACAGAATCGGGAACTGAGTGACCCGGGGCCCGGCAAGATTTCATTCACAGGGGCGGGCCGCGGGCTGGGGAGGGCCGGTGTCCACGCCCTCCGCCTCCCCCACGGGGGCGGGGGAGGAGCCTGCACAGAGCACGCGTGTAAACTCCACTGGTGTGGTGCTTTCAAAGCCTAGAGCAGAGGCCCGTTATTTTCCTAGCCATGAACTTGAGAACCATGAGTTCCAAAGGGTTTTCACATCCCTTATCTGATTAAATCTAGCTGCAACCTTGGCAGCTAAGCGGTTTAATTATCTCCTCTCTTCACCCTCCAGAAGAAACCACCTTGTAAATGGCTCTACTCCTGGCTCCCCTTTCTCTGCTTCCCTGTGCCAGTGTCTGTCTGTGTCTGTTTCTCCCTCTCTCTCGTGTGTTTGTGTGTAGGGGGAGGGGGTTGTAACTAGCAAGTTGTGTCTAATTCAAGGCCATAGCGTGGGGGCACTTGAGAAAACAGAAGACAGCCATGCAGATGGTGGTGTTTCAGATCCATTTATAAAAAGTGTGTACCCTTGAAGCCACTTCCTTCCCATCAGCCATGGGCTGAACACCGTCCGTTTGCACAGGGTGAAGTTTCATTTCCAGGTTGTTTGGGGGTGTGCCCACAGAAGACTGTCTGCTTACTCAATGTCTAGAGATGAGTGATAACTGTTGGGTGGAGGAGAAAATACTGCACCTAGCGAAGACACCCTCTCAGGCCGAGGCCAAGTCCACGGAGCTATTTTACAGCTTTAGATACCGTCCTCGAAAGATAGCCTTGACAAACAACTACCCCGATGTGCACACATGACTTCTATGCAGCTGGTCAACAGGCATTTGTTGCCTTGTTCCTTAAATGGCTTTTAACTTCTTATCAGTTTGTTCATTAAGTTAAATAAAATCTGATGATGTATTCATTTTTGTGTTTGTGTGAGAATAAAGATTTTTCCTTTTTTTTTGGGGGGGGGGGGATTATCCTTAACTGCTTAGCTTATTTCCCTCTTAACATACTTACATCTTTTTCCTTTGCAGTAGATAACTACTTTTCGTCTTATATAAAGAATGTAGCTGAAAGGTTTTAAATTTTAGCATTGTAATTTTAGCTTTATAAAAGAGCAGTTTGTTTCCCTTTGTGTTGAGAATGGACTAGGGGGAGACAGATTTGTCCACTGTGATCTTTGCATATTCTTCCACCCCATAGTTGTTCTCTATATCCCCCCCCTCCTTTTTTGATGTTTTTGTTTTGAGCCAGCTCCTCACCATGCGTCCCAGGACAGCCTCCTCAAGTTCTCTGTCTTCCTGCCTCTTCCTCTAACAGAGGGGAACTGGGGTTCCAGTCACATGCCACCATCCCAGGCTTTCCCTGTCCTTGATAAAACTCCAGCAATCTAGCAAACCCTTCTTTAACAACTGCTTCTGAATCTAAGCTCACACCAGATTTCCGGTGTCCTGCACTTCCAGCTAAGCATATAGGCGGGAGGTGCCCTGGAGACCTGCAGGTGGAAGGGTCCCTTTTGGTTTCCCTATGTCCTGAATGTCCATGGCGTGCATGCTGTAGCAATAGGTTAGTTGTTTTAAGTAATCTCTCTACTGGTGTCCATTTGCTGCTTCGTCAAAATTTGAGTCGGCGACACTTTGTACACGCATGCAGCAAAGTCGTGTGGATGCTTCTGGAGCCTCGGACAGAGGGGCAGTGTGATTAGCTCCTTTGTGGAACCACTGTGGTACTGGCATCCTATCTCCACTGAAAGTTACCCTTTCCCCCCTTGTCCTCAAACTTCGCTCTTTGGTTTTTGTCTCTTGCTTGAATTGGTTATAATTAGGATGGCTACCAATAGTGACCTTTTAGTTTTCTTTCTATGACTTTCTGAGTTCCCTATGTATCTAATTCACTGTGAACTCTTGGAATCTTGTTTTGATTAATATGCCCGAATTTTTTAGCATAATTATCCCCCCATCTCAACAGACAGAGACTGCTTTATTGGAACAGTGAGTGGCCCCCAACATTTCTGAGGGATGAAAGTTAAGTGCATTTAGTGGGCATGGGAGATACACACACACAAACATGTACACACACGCACATGCACACACACGCACATGCACACACACGCATATGCACATGCATGCACACATAGATAGAATGCACACACGCACACACACACACACACACACACACACAGCAACCAGGAAGTTAGAGCCAATTTTTTTGTGACTTGCTTGGGAGCAGAGTGGGTTATTTTTACTATCTGAACATATTGTTTCCACAGGTGGATCCAGAATGGTCAGGCTGGGGCTAAGTCATTCTTTATGGCTCAGAGCTATTGCCCCCCCCCAAGTCTGACTCAATTCATCATGACCTGAGGCCAACATATCCCAACTCTGGAAAAAAAAAAAGGGGGGGGGGGGAGGCTGCTTCCTGCAGGAAGGAAGCTACAATCTCAACCTTGGAAGGGGCATGTGGGGGTAGCATTCAGGTGGGATAGGGGCTGGTCATTTTCTGCATGAAGAATTCAGTGACCCTCTGGGAGGCAAGAAGATGCTCAACTCAAGGCCAGTATTGCAATTCTCTGTTTCCAAATAAATAAAATGTTTGCTGGTGTTTATTGGAACTGAATTAAGTTTCTGAGTTAATTTTCAGAGATCAAGATTTCTATGATACTCAATTATAGCCACCAGTAAGAGGTGCCTCTCCTTTTTTTGTGTATTTTTTATTAGATTAAAAAAATACCAATCTAAATTCCCACTCCCTCTCCTCCTCCCATTCCCTCCACACACCCTCCCATCCCACCCCCTCCAGTCCTCAGAGAGGGTGAGGCACATTGCTTTGTGGAAAGTCCAAGGCCCTTCCTACTAAATCTAGGCTAAACAAGGTATCCATCCAAAGAGAATAGATTCCCAAAAAGCCAGTACATGCAGTAGGGATAAATCCTGGTGCCACTGCCAATGGCCCCTCAGTCTGCCCCAGCCATGCAACTGTCAACCACAATCAGAGAGACTAGTTTGGTCCTACACTTGTTCCTTCCCAGTCCGGCTGGAGTTGATGAGCTCCCATTAGCTCAAATAGACTTTTTCAGTGGGTGAACCCATCATGGTCTTAACCTCTTTGCTCATATTCACATTCCTCCCACTCTTCAACTGGACTTTGGGAGCTCAGTCCAGTGCTCCAGTGTGGGTCTCTGCCTCTGTTTTCATCAGTTGCTGGATGAAGGTTCTATGGTGATATTTAAAATATTCATGAGTCTGACCACAGGGCAAATCAAGATCAGGCCCCCTTTCCTCTACTGCTTAGGGTCTTAGCTGGAGGGAGAAGGGGAGGTGTGAGGAGAACGTGAGGGAATGGGATAGTCGAGATGGAGAAAGGACAAAGATGAGAACAAGGAGAGAGATATCTTGATTGAGGGAGCCATTATAGGGTTAGCAAAAACCTGGCTCTAGAGAAATCCCCAGACTCTCCACTTTTAAGACCTGCTTCTGTAACCTTTAGGAGTACATTAAGACTTTTCTCTAGCACTTTTTTTGGTGGCTTTTTTAAATTTTATTTTTATCTTACGTGCATTGATGTTTTGCCACAGGTGTCAGATCTCCTGGAACTGGAATTACGGACATTTGTGAGCTGCCACGTAGGTGCTGGGCATTGAACCTGGGTCCTCTGGAAGAGCAATCAGTGCTCTTATCCACTGAGCCATTTCTCCAGCCCTCCTCCAACACTTTCCCACTTACTAAATCAATTCCTGAGTACTTCTCCTTCTCTGCTGTTGTTGAAATGGAGTGGTCACTCTACCATTTTATCTTTCAAAACATTGTTAGTTATGCATATTGATGTTGTAATCATTTAAAAAGATAATGTGGAACAATCTCCAATACACCTTCTTCTTGGAAATAGTGAAAGTTATGGGTGGCATGCTTTTATTTTCTTCAAGTGTGTGCATGCATGTGTGTGGAGAGAAAGCGGGAGGGCTGATTGTCCTAGGTAGATAGGTTGGTCAGCAGAGGGATGGGAACATACTCAGTTTTCCACCATGTGTGTCCTTCTGTGCCTTCAGTTTTGAAAAACCTCTGCCTCTGGGTACCGATCTCTTCTTGTCCTACTCCTATTAACATTGTTATTAGTGATGCAATGACACAGTTTGCAAAGCGTCATGAGCAAGTCTTGACCCTCTGCTAAGGAACCCACACCCACAGCCACAGCCACCCATGCCTGCTGTCTCCTGCTGAGTCCGGCTTGTGCTGAAAACCAGCGAGCTAAGCTCAGAGACAGAACCCCAAGCGATTTTTTGTCTCAGTGCCTTTGAGGTGCTCAGTCCCAGCAACCTAGGCCAGGCCTCCTCAAACCCCTATGTCTGAAGGTGAAACCGTTGGTGTGGGTGAAGAGAAGCTAAGCAACTGCTGAGATAAGACTGGCAGGCGGGCTTTCTTCAGAGAGATAACTAAACGGCATACCCATGTGAAAGTTGTGGTTGATGTTGCTCATTGCTCCTGGTTGTACAGGTCAGGCACCTGAGCATCAGAAAGGGGGCCAAAATCTGTTCATCTAGATGCTGTCTACTAAACTATTTTCATGATGTATTCGGTTGTAGAAATGGATGTGGGAGGCATTTGTAACTAAGAGCAAAGGATCTCATAGATGTGGAAAGGCCTGTCCAAGGAGTGTTCTAGAGGCCTTGGACCCTTCTTCCATTTGTTAGTACTTACGTGCATGCACTTTCTGTACTGTTGAAGCAGAAAGAGCCCTTGAGCCTCCAGACAGCATATTAAAAAGGTGATTCTTCATAAAGAGTACCTTCAGTTTAGTGTGTGTGTGTGTGTGTGTGTGTGTGTGTGTGTGCGCGTGCGAGAAAGAGAGAGAGAGAGAGAGAGGGAGAGAGAGAGAGAGAGAGAGAGAGAGAGAGAGAGAGGAAAGGTGGGGGGGAGAAGAAAAATAATTCCATTTAGCTCTTAAAATTCCCCAAATTTATGAAATTGGTAAGTTAGAACAAGAGCTAATGCTAATTCAAAATGAAACTACCTTGACCCCTTCACCCTGGCCACTGTTTGTCACCTCCAATCTCAAAGTCAGCCACAGCAGAAAGAAGACCATGCTTCTGCTCTGATGACGAGACCTTGGCATTGGCAGTGTGCCCAAGGCAATGGATTCGAGCAAAGTGATCCCATTTCTTCTCTCCTTGAGCACAGCCTGCCCATGGCAACAGCTTATTCCTCAAGCTAGTTAGTATTGCTCTCTAGAATTCATGGACCTGTGTATACTTTTATGTGTTTATTTTGTGCCTCAAAAGAAATGTGAACACTGTTTTTATGTTTGGTATACTACACTGTCTACATTTTATATCCATTTCCTGAATATAAGCTCCATGGCCACTCTTTTCAGCCATGTTTGAGTGTGCAGACTAGTGTGAACACATGTGTTTAAAAAATCATAACCATACTCTATGATGAAAAATCCACTGCCAGAGTAATACATGTACTATGTTAAGGAGAGTAAGTCTTTAAAAGGCAAAATGTACATAATTGTGTTAAATTAAGTATTACAGAAAGTCACACAATGTAAACTAGGTCTTTCGAACTCTCCCTAGGATAACTAATAAGAAATATCAGATTTCAGAGATAGTGTACACACACACACACACACATACACACACACACAACCTAAATAGTAGCTTATTTCACTCTGTCATGGAGCAGAAAGCTCTCCACAGGCTGTGCTTTGAAAGCTTCATCCCAGCGGATAACACTGCTGTTTGGAGACACTGCAGAGTCTTTAGGATGTGTGACCTGGTTGGAGGAAATGGGTCCCTGGGTCATAGATGAGCTAGAAGTTTATAGCCCAGCTCTGCTTCCTGCCCTGACCCCAGAGGTGTGAGCAGACAGCCTGACTCTCCTGTTTGCCACAGTGTCAAGCCAAGCTCACCACTATGCTTTCCTCCGAATGATGAGCATGTCTTCAAACTATGACCCCAAATCAACCCTTCTGCTCTTCAGTTGCTTCTTGTTGGGTGGCCACAGCAACAGAAGTCATTAGTACAGTCCTAACATGAGCAGACACTTGAAAAGCGTTGGCTCACCTGGCTCTCACTCCTTCCCACTAGGCACACATGCTCCTCTTGATCATGAATCAGCAACCATCTCTCTGTCCCAGGGGCAGCCACTGCCCAGGTTGTGTTATCTGTTCCACAGTCTTCTTTGCTCTCTGTCACAAGGGGCCAACGCTTACACAAGAGGCCAGGCCCCTCCTCCTCCTTGGCATCCAGCTGGACTGATTCAATGGGGAGCCCAGGACAGGGTGTAGAGGGTGACAGTAAGGAAGATACTTTGGATTCTGTTGTGACAATAGGGCTGTATCTATGGTTCCAACTCCTGATAGTGTCTGGTCCACATGACCCTAGGGACTGTTTGGTGACTCCTGAAGAGCATCCTCATCGGTCATTCTGCATGTTAGGTTGATTTTTTTTTTAACTGTTTGGCAAGTTAAGCCCATGGAGATGTATATTAAGGAGGCCACTAGTTCTCCTAGTTCTGGCAGCTTCTCAGGCCAGAAATAACCACACAGAAACTGTATTAATTGAATCACTGTTTGGCCTATTAGCTCTAGCTTCTTATTGGCTAGCTCTTACATCTTGATTTAACCTATTTATATTATTCTATATCTTACCACAAGGCTTGTGGCCTACCAGCAAAGGTCCAGCTGAAGGCTTGCGTCTTTCCCCTCTCATGGCTACGTGGTGTCTCTTGACTCTGCCTTCTTTCTCCCAGCATTCAGTTTAGTTTTCCCCACCTACCTCTGTTCTGTCCTATACAGGCCAAGGCAGATTCTTTATTCATTAACCAATAAAAGCAACATATATACAGAAGGACTTCCCACACCAGAGGGGCCCCTTACTCAGAAGGCTGGAGAAGAGTTTTGCAGTTCAAAGCTAACCTGGGCACCTTTGAGTCTGTCTTGAAAGGGGGTCTATGGAGATGGTTCAGGGGCAGAATGCTTGTTTACCATGTGCAAGGCAATAGATCAAATCCCCAATACTGGAAAAAAGAAGCCTTTGCTTATCATTGGATTACCAAATGATGAAATTAAATTTTTAAAACAAAAATTTGCCTCTTCCATGTGACAGTTATTTTTTTAGTAATTTCATCAAATAAAATGAGAAACAGTGACCAGAAAAGAAATATGACTGAAAACTTTTCTTTATGTCTGTAAAAAGTAAATGAGAAAAATAAAAATGAAATAAATATTACATCACAAAAGGAAGCAAGAAGATATTTCTAAAATCAGTTACGTAGGGCTGGAGAGATGGCTCAGAGGTTAAGAGCATTGCCTGCTCTTCCAAAGGTCCTGAGTTCAATTCCCAGCAACCACATGGTGGCTCACAACTATCTGTAATGAGGTCTGGTGCCCTCTTCTGGCCTGCAGGCATACACACAGACAGAATATTGTATACATAATAAATAAATAAATATTTTAAAAAAATCAGTTACGTAATATAGTTTTGAAAAAGGACAATATTCAGCAAGACTCCTGGAATCCCTGTGTCTGCTTTCATCAGTGACTGAATGGAGTATCTCTCATGACAAGTATGGTAGTCACCGTTATGATTATAGGGGAAGGCCAGTTCAGGCACCTTCTCCCCCATTGCTAGGAGTCATAGCTAGGGTCATCCTTGTGGATTCTTGGGGGTTTCCCTGGCATCAAGTTTCTGCCAAAATGCCCCCCATGAAGACATCTCTTTCTTTACTCTCCCCCTCTGTCTTACCTCCCACCTGCCTCCCGCACCCAGCCACCTCCCTGAAGTTCCCATCCCCTGCCCCCAGTTTACCCAGGAGATCTCTTCTATTTCCCCTTCTCAACGTGATCCCCACATCCCTCTTTGGGCTCTCCTTGTTATCTGGCCTCTCTTGAGCTGGAAATTGTAGGTTGGTTATTCTATACTTTACTCTTAATATCCACTCACGTGTGAGCACACACCATGTTTGTCTTTCTAGGTCTGGGTTACCTCACGCAATGATTTTTTTTCTAGTTCCATCTATTTGCCTGAAATTTTCAAGATGTCATTGATTTTTTTTACCACTGAGTAGTACTCCATTGTATAAATGTATCACTTTTTTTTTTCCCATTCTTCAGTTGATGGGCATCTAGGTTGTTTTCAGGTTCTGGCTATTATAAATAATGCTGCTATGAACATAGTTGAGCAAGTTTCCTTGTGGTATGATTGCACATCCTTTGGGTATATGCCCAAGATGGATATAGATTGATATGGGTCTTGAGAAAGATTGATTCCCAATTTTCTGAGAAACCACCATATTGATTTCCAAAGTTGCTGTACAAATATTCATTCCCACAGTAGTGAAAGAGTGTTACCCTGACTCCTGCATCCTCTCCAATACATGCTCTTATCAGTGGGTTTTTTTTTATCTTAGCCCTTCTGACAGGTGTTAAGGGTCATTATTGATTTGCATTTCTCTGGTGACTAAGGATGTTGAGCAATTCCTTAAATGTCTTTTGGCCATTGGATTCTACTGTTGAGAATCTCTGTTTAGATTTGTACCCCATTTTTAAATGGATTATTTGATATTTTGATGTCTAGTTTTTTTGAGTTCTTTGTATATTTTGGAGATCAGACCTCTGTCAGATGTGGGGTTGGTGAAGAGACAGGGGGATCATGACAGGGGTATCCACGGAGACAGTTGACTTGAGCTGGTGGGAGCTCATAGATTCTGGACCAACAGTTAGGAAACCTCCATGGTACCGACCTAGGCCCTCTGCATGTGTGTAACAGTTGTATAGCGTGGTCTCTTTGTAAAGCTCTTAGCAGTGAGATCAGGATCTGTTCCTAGTGCCTACCTGGCTTTTGGGAACCTGTTCCCCCATGTTGGATTTCCTTGCTCAGCCTTGATGCAAGAGGAGAAGCTCCATCCTACCTCAGTTTGATGTGTCATGTTTTGTTCAAGCCCATGGAAAGGCCTGTTCCTTTCTGAATGGAGATGGAGGAATGGATGAGGAGGTGGAATAGATGGGAAGATAGAGGTAGGGGTGGGGAGGAGAGTGGGTGGAGGTGGGGGACTGGGACCTGGAGGAGAAAAGGAAGGGGAAACTGCAGTCATTATGTAAAATAAATGAAAAAATGCTATTTAAATAAAATAAATTTAAAAAAATAAAAAGGGCAATATTAATTCAAATATACACATTCTGTTGTAATAAACTAATCTGCCATGTATGTAATTCATTTATTACTTTTTAAATTTCATGTATATGAATACTTGCCTGTGTGTATATATGTGCACCACATGGGTGCAGTGCCCACAGAGGCCAGAAGAGGGAATCAGATCCCCTAGAGTCATAGATGGTTGTAAGCTGCCATGTGGGTGCCAAGAATGGAACTCTGGTCCTCTGAAAGTGACCTTAACCTCTGAGCAATCTCCCAGCCCCTCGGCCTTTCTGTCTTTAAACCCAAACTTTTACAAAAAGTGCCAATGACTTCAACAAAACCAGTTTTTTTTTTTCAAGCATCAGTGTTTAAATGTCAGTGCATCCAGATTTGTCCATTTATTGAAAAAACAGTTTTTAGGCTTTGCCATCAGTTTCTTTCACATGAGCAACAGACAAGTGGGTGGTTACAAAAAGACTCCACTCTAATGATGAGTTTGGCGAATCTGCTTTCACAACCCTATTACAATCGTCTGTGTCTTTTTTTTCTCTGAGAACAATGCTGGATCACTTTAAGTATCCTCTGTACTTGAAAAAAATCCCTATTCAGCAGGAAATTCACAGAGTGCTTCTTTGTTTTTTCACACAATTAACAACTTGAAAAGAAGAAATCTGGGGTTCAACAATTCAGAGTATTTGCTGCTCTTTTAGAGGGTTTGAGTTCAGTTCCCAGCACCCATGTTGGGTAGCTCACAACTGCCTGTAACTCCACCTACATGTGACCCAGCGCCCTCTTCTGGCTCAGCAGGCACCTGCACACAGGCAGCATACCCCCACACACATACACACATGAACAAGAATACACTAATCTTTAAACAATCTGAAAAGAGTCTGAATTTGACATATATGCTCAAAACTGGTAAGATACTTCATGTATGACCCTACCGTGTTCTCTTACACATTGAAGCTCACAGTTTGCCTACTGTTTTATAACACATATAACAACGAGAACTCCAGTCACACAGAACAATGGGATCTAAGAGGCTTGCTTTCTGCCCTTTTCTGTTTAAATACTCTGTGGTTATTGTTATTTCCAATTTGTGTCTTAAACATAGGATAGCTAGATCTATAGGAACTGAAGACATAGATTCAGCCTATGTAAACTTGAATGTATCCAGTACAAAAACTCATTCTGAAAATGAATGGCATGGAGCAGTGAATACTGGGAACCCATGAGAAAACTGTAGCTCTCCAAATTACCTCTGTAAACGGTCCAGTGTTCGTGGATGTAAGTGAACTTATAGGCCTGTCATTCTAGCACTTGAGGGGCTGGGGGAAGGATCAGAGACAGTCTGGGCTACAAAATGAGGCCTGGGGAGATGGTTAGCTTCTAAAGTGCCTGCCATGCAAGCATGTGAGCCTGAGTTCGGAACCCAGCACTCACATAAAAGCTATGGGTGGCCAGGCTGTGGCAGCACACGCCTTTAATCCCTGCACTCAGGAGGCAGAGGCAGGCGGATCTCTGTGAGTTCAAGGCCAGCCTGTTCTACAGAGTGAACTACAGGACAGCCAGGGCTACACAGAGAAACCCTGTTCCTCTACACACACACACACACACACACACACACACACACACACACACACAGAGCCATGTGTGGTTCTGTGCCCCAGTAATGCTAGCACTGAGGTGAGGTTGAGGGAGAGAGGTGGGTCCTAGAGCTGACCAGTTTAGCTAATCAGTGATCTCTAGGTTCAGTGAAACACCTGTTCCAAAAATTAAGGTAAAGAGTGATAGTGGAAGACAGACAGCCAAGCAAATGTCATGGGCTCAAGCCCTCCACCAGAAGAAAGACATCCAGAATATCCTCTCTCTCTCTCTCTCTCTCTCTCTCTCTCTCTCTCCCTCTCTTCCTCTCCCTCTCTCTCTCTTTCTCTCTATCTGTCTCACATATACACACAGACACATGCACATACATACAATTAAAAAAAAACTTTTAAAACCCAAAGATGTAATTAACCAAAAGTGCAAACTTGAAGGTAATCATATGTTACATAATCATATATTAATATGTATGAGAGCCTGGATTTTGTCTTCATCCGTTCCCTGATATAGTTCATGCCACTAGCATCATCAATAACCACTCTGCTTAATTCGGGTGGCGGGTGTGTTTCAGCCTTTAATCTTAGTTGACATCTCCTTCCTTCTGATATTAATCATGTAGTTAGGCTTCAATAGCGTTGGAAAAGAGATCTATGAAGTTGTGGCACCTACCAAGCTTCTTAAGTGATTTAATAAAACCATCATCACCCCAGCTTCTGTTATTAGGAGTGTTTTTAATCTGCAGTCAAATGCTTGCTTCTAACTGACAGTCTTTTAATCATCTTATTAAAGGTTACTTACCCCAGACTTTAAAAAAAAAAGTGTGTGTCCCAATTCTCCAACTCCTTGTTTCTTGTTCATCTTATGATGCAGTCTGACTTCTCACTGGTCTCCTAAAACTGTTCGTGATGGTGGCATGAAAAACCTGGTCCTAAGGGGAACTTTCAGCTTTTATTTTTACCTGATGGCTCCTTATGTTCTGCCCTCTTCCCCTTCCCCTCATTCTCTAAAGGTGTTGTCCCTTTGACATTTATGACAGCATCACTTTTAACTGCAGAGCTATGTGTTCTTTTCCTAAATGCTTGCCTGGAGCTTCTGCAGTCTGGACAGCCCTGGAAAGATGTGTTGCCAGGGAAACCTCATCTTAAGAAAGGAACTTAGAGACAGACTCCAAAGAAAGCTTTGGGACAATTTTATAAGTCTCTAAGAGAAAGTCAACATGGCAGGCAAGCTGCAATCTTGGCAACTGCCAGGAAGAGAGACGGCGAAGAGGAAGAGAGAAAGCCAGGCCATCTGCCATTGAGGTCAGCAAGCACCTGCATGGTGGAAAGGCAGGGCCTTCAGAGAAGGAGAGAGAAAGTCCGGAGATCCAGGGAACCTATGTGGAGGCTTTTGGCCAGTTTCTGAAGGCAGAAAAAGGCAAAGTTAGGACAGCTCTACTGTGCTGCTTGCGGGGTACTAGAGCATCCCTGACGAAGAGGCTGCTGGAAGGCTAAGAACACTATAGCATTAAGGGGACAATTAGTCCTCCCCTAGCCTTAACATGTCTTCAGGTGAACTAGTTTCCCTACGCAAGTGATTGACAGGCCCAGCTGTAATCCTTGAAGGCAGAGACTAGCATACAAGGTTTTGGGTATCTCAGACTGTGACGTCTCCACCCAGGGTCATAGTAGAACTTAATTCCTATTCTTTTGACCAGAGGAAGTGGCTTTGAAGGACCTCAGTAAGGCCAAGATTCTGCACCACCTCCTTATACTGCAGTTTAAATCCTAAGGCGGGAGTTTCTTGTTCTAGTATTAACAAGAAACAAGAGATGGGATTGGAAGCCTACCTGGAAAGAAGGGTCCATCCTTAATGGCCCCCAATCTCTGTAATGGGAGGGGCTTGTCTGCTCGGCAATCACTACTTTCCCAGGGCTGGTCTGTATAGACCAACACATTCTTCTCCAAGCTGTTGATCACATATTTGAAATACAGGTATGGCGTCAGGGATGGAATGTGTGCTGTCTGTGCTTTGTTGACGAGAAGCAGGTCTGGAGTCCTTCAGTCCTAATGCCTCCGCACTATCCACTACCTCCATGATCCTATGATTTCTACAACTATTAATGGCAGAGCGATAAAGCTGGGATGGTTCTATATGCCGGCCCTCCTTAGCCTTATTTCCCAGGGAAAGGTGAGTGCGCTATCTGCCTGTTCTGCAGCCCCACGGTGCAGGACAACCAGACCCGTAGCCCTAAAATGCAGGACAATCAGATGCGATAGGGAGTCAAGTCAAAGCAGGAACTCAGTTTATTACTGTGAGCATCAGCTTATATAGGTTAAGTGACATAGTGTATGTGGGGCACCTCCAGCCAATGAGAGACATCCAAGCCCTCCCTCTGGGGCAGCTACCTAGATTTTGCTGTCTCATCCCCCCTCAGTAGCTTTGAGACTATCCTTCAAACTCCAGCCAGGTTTTTCTCTGTCCTACTGGCCCCGAAGTATAGGCCCTGAGATAATTTTGGCCCAATACTATATACACTAATTTTTTAAAATATTTATTTACTTTATGTACTTTGAGCAGTTTGTGGGCATGTATGTATGTGCACCATGTGTGTGTCAGAGGGGGCATTAGATCCCTAGGAACTAGAGTTACAGATGGCTGTGAGATGCCATGCGGGTACTGGGAATTGAACCCAGGTCCTCTGCAAGAGCAATGTGAGCTCAAAAACACTAAGCCAGCCCTCTAGCTTCCCTACTTTTCTAAACGTCATAAACTTTTACTTTTTTAATAATACAACTTGCAAATAAATAAAAAACACCACACACCAAAATTATCCAGACCAAAGTCTATTTTGCCCAAAGGACACAGCTACACTAGGCACTTGGGGCAGGAGCCCATTCCTCTGGCTCGTCAAGGGCAGAATGGACTCAGCTGCCTTCTCAGACCCTGGTGCTGTGAACGGCCTTTGCTTTCACGGCTGCTCTTTTCTAACCCTCCTCGGCTTTCCTTCCTTCGGCTAACGTTCAGAATCTAGCCCACCTATTTAATACCCTCCACTGCAGACTTCGAAGTGTTAAAATGGTTTTTCTCCTGTCATTTCCCCATCAGTAGAAAAGAAAGATGCAAATTCCTTAGGACGTGAACATTAACAGCATAGTAACATCCATAAGTATCCTGAAAGAGAGAGATTCCCTCTCCTGTACCTGGGTCTCTTGTAGCCCAGGATGACCTTGAACTCCACATCCTCCAGCCTCAGCCCCAAGTGCTGGGGTTGCAGGTGTGTGCCACTAGGTGCAGCCATCATCAGTTCTTCAGAATGGTTTTCCTTACAGCTCTTCTACACATCTCTCCCTAGTGCTTTCAAATTTTTATACTTACTTATTTATTACTGGGAGGGCAGGTCACGTGTACCAAAGTGAGAGAGTAGAGGTCAGGGACAACATGTGGAAGTTGGCTCTCCCATTCCACCGTGTAAGTCCCAGGGAATGAGCTCAGGTTGTCAGGCTTGGCTGCAAGTCTCTCTATCTGTTGAGCCATCTCGCCAGCCCTCTCTCCACTGTTCAAGAATGCTGGCTGTTAGCTGTTCAGAGCTCACATCAGTCCTAGGCCCAATTCTCAGAAATCTCTCGGTCTATGATCCACATTCCAGAACTGGTTACACTTGGGTTTTCCCTCCACCCTGATGCCAAGGATCAAACCTAGGGCTTCATAGTGGTTGGAAAATACTCTGCCACACTGCTATGTCCCTGGCCCATTTTACTTTTGATTTTGAGACAGGATCTCACGAAGTTGCCCAGGCTGGCCTTGAACTTGGAAATCTCCTGCCTCATGCTTCCAGGAAATTGAAATTATAGGCCTGAGCTATAAAGCCCAGCTTCGCTTTTGAGCTCTTTTGGGTCACAGTGCTCATCTGAGAGCTGCTGACCAGCCATCAGGAGCTAAGTGCTTGGGGACCTTGTGGTCTCTGTCTCTCTGGGGCTCCCTTCTCAGAAGCTTTTGGCCTCTGTAGGCTTCATGGCTTCTTTTGCTATGTCTCTTATCGGCCCCAATTTTACATACTAACCAGCTTGTTCACTGTGAGACACTGCCCACATTCCCATGGGGAGAAATCTGCTTAACTCGCCTCTCTAAGGGCAAACTGGGCTGTGTAGCAATCAATTGCCTAGAACAAGGTCAGACCACTGACTGGTGGGGATAGGAGCACAGGGGTGACCTAACTCCTAATGGTACAACATGAACAGAAGAGGGAACTTGGGCAACTTCCTAGTGAACTTACAACGTAAGAGACAACCTCTTTTCGAGGCTTATGTCCTGTGCATTCCAATTTAATGTGGTTGTTTTGTTTGGGTGGCTGTGGTTTGTTTGGTTTCTATTGTTGTTGTTGTTTGGTTGGGGGCTTTAAAAACAGTGTCTTATTCTGTCGCCCAGGCTCTTCTAGAACTTGAGTTAATCCTCCTGTTTCAGGCTTTCAAGAGCTAGGATGACAGGCATGAGCTGCTGTTCCTCCATATCAATATTGTGCTTTCCACATCGCTTCTCTCTGTTGTATCTTTAGAATAAGAGGAATGTGAGCTCACTTGGCAAAATAGAGAGTAACTTTCCTGAGGCCATCCAGTAATGGAACCAGAGGATAGGAAGCCAGGTTCCCAACCCCGACACAGGTGCTTCCGCCAACCTCGCTGGGGAACTGGGCTCAAGCCTGGATAAAATCCCTGATAATCAGGAAGCATGTGTAAGCAACGGTCCCTCTTTATGTAAGAGGACATACTGAAAGGAATGATGGGAGAGACTTTTAGTATGTAATTTCTCGGATAAAACATTTAAAAATGTAAATTTGGTGTCATTTCAAAATTTGCAGGGTAAGAGCTCATTTTAGAGTCTGTTTTGATTACAGACTCTTAAAAGTCTTCAGGTCCAGTTTTCTTTGGTACCTAGGAAAAGTTCAAAACCACAGAGCAAATGTATATATGTGTAAATTAATCATGAATGATGTACCACCTTTAAAAGCCTTTTGATTTATTCCATCAGCTAAACTCTAATGATTTTTTTTTAAAAAAATATATCAAAGGACTATCTCTCGATTTTTCTCCCTTGCCATCTACAGCGCTACGGGTAATCCTGTCATTTCTTAGGCCTTTGCCGACCTGCGTGGTCAAATGCTTTGTGAAAAGCTGCTCAGAAGGAGGCCATGTGATGTCGGCTCACATTAATTCTCTCTCCAGGAGAGGCACTCAGTATTCAAACCGTGTTTGTGCTGGCATAATCTATTTAGTCTTCAGCTTCGCTTCTGGAGATTTACAAGCACGCTTTCTTGACAAGACTCTCCTCTCCGCAAGCCCTTTGCAAGCAAAGCCCGGGAAGAGAAATCACAATGTCCCTAAAGCCGCTTTCCATGGAAGCCATTAAGAAACCGGTATATATCTAAGAGGACTGCATAAAGATGTCCGTGACGACCAGAGAGTGAAGGCAGCTGCCCCCATCATAAACATGCTAGGAAAACTTAAAACTTCCACTTACGCACCTAAGGGAAAATTTCTCAAAAAGGCAAATCCATCCATGTCATTGCATCTTTTTATGTAGAAGGTAATTTATTCACTTGTTTTCGGCTTTCAGCCACATTCTGTGCTCCTGAAAGTACGAAGTCCTTTAATTCCATTAGAATCATGATTTCATATTAGCCAGCCCCTAATATTTCTCTGACTGGGTTTCATATACATCAGTTTGGGGTAATAAAAAGTGTCCATTAAATTCCTCATTTGAATGGACGACGCAAATCACTGATTCATCAAGCCACGGTGTTCAGAAAACAATTAAGAAAAAGCTTTTACTAAGATGATGGTCTAGATGTTGATGATTCTGAAATGAAGTCTTGGGAACCTTTATCCTGGTTGGAGCAGGACTCCAGAGCGGTCCTGTTAGCTACAACCCAGTTGGCGGGAACGGGCCCTTCTCAAGTTTTGTCTTTCTACCATCCTTCTGGAGTCTGGTCCTGGTAGGTTCGGTGAGTATCAGGGGTTCCTGTATGATGGTTGCTGGGTAATTTTTACCCAGCAGTTCAACTTCCACTTGCTGCCCCACTTCACTGAGCTCTATGGGGACATAAGCAAAAGCCAGGCTCTTCTGGATGCTGTAGCTGTAGCTTCCAGACGTTGTGTTGCCAACCACCTGAAAAAGAAGAACAGATGTCCTCAGCATGTCAGCATAATGGTCAGAGCATTGTGCTTCTCGTCTCCAGATGTTTCCTGAGCTAGAGAGTTGGCTCACAGTGGGGAGGAGGCTATTAGCATATATTCACAGTACAGAATACAATTCATCCTGAAATTTACACGTGTGTCCCATGTCCTTCCCCATCCCCCATCCTGCTGGTCCTTTTCTACTTTTATGTCTTACCTATAGATATTTTTCAATCTGTATTCCAGAGATGAAAGCAAACACGTAACCCTGTCTTTCTGAATCTGGTTTCTGTCACTTAACACAATGATCTCCAGTTCCACACATTCTTCTTTGTCCCTTGGGGCCACACTCGTTAACCCTCCCACCAGCAGTGTTCGAGGGCGTCTTTGCCTCTGACATCCTCACCAGCACTGTCTGCGGAGATCCCGTCTGGGGACGGCATTCAGCCTTGCCCATTAGAAGGCACCTAGGTAAGCTGTGATGTTAACAGTTGTTTTACCACGACTCCTAGACTCTGGAGAAGTGGGCAGGAGACCTGGCACCTACCTTCAAGAGCTTTCAGCTTAGGTGGGAGAAATAATAGAGCTAGAAGGAAATAGAACCAAAACGCCATGGCTTAAAACATGAAAAGCCTACTTTATAATCTGAAAACAGGTGGAATTAGGTTGGCAGAAATGGAGGGTTAAAGCTTCCAGAGGGAGGGAAGGCTACAACCAGCACATGATAGGTAAGTCAATAAAAATGTGTTTGGTATGATTGCACCCTACCTTAGTTGGCAATGGGCAAAGGAACAAGCCATCAAAAACAGGACATTTCTAGGTAACTGGGGTGTGAACAATACCGATCAAGCAATCAAAACCCAGGATTTGATAATAGGAACTATGGGAAAAAAATCATGCAATAAGCCTCTTTAGAAAATCAGAAGGCTAGTGCAAGCCAGATCTAAAGGAAAGGATGACAGAGAAATAAAAACAGAATGCAGGGCTGGAGATATGGCTCAGCAGCTGAGAGCACTTGCTTCTTGGTCCCAATACCCATGACCTGTGACAACTCCAGCTCCTGTCCCTGGCGTCCCCTCAGGCCCTTAGGCACTGCACACACATGGTACACACATGAGCAGGCAAACAGACACATAAAGTAAAAACCTCTCTTTGAAGAAATTAAAATTCAAAACCACTTGTTAAATCAAAACACTGCTTGGAACAAAGAATAGAAGACAACAAAACCAAAATAGGACATGTAAAGAAATGTA
>NC_022021.1:6858853-6882102 GCF_000317375.1 Microtus ochrogaster
CACAAAACCAAAATAGGACATGTAAAGAAATGTACTCACACAGATACAGACCCCCCCCCACAAAACCAAAATAGGACATGTAAAGAAATGTACTCACACAGATACAGACCCCCCCCACACACACACGAGGTCTCATGACATTCTGCTGTTCATTCTGTCCAGCACATGGGCGCTGTCAACACTCACAGCATGAGTCCACCTAGTCCCTCTGACAAGAGCACAGGCTAGCCCTCGTCACTTCAGCCTTTTGGATGTTAGCACACTCATGAACTTAACCCTAGACCTTATCTCTGAGGTCTGGGTTTTTAACTATCCCTTTGAAATCCTGAATCAGAAGCTCTCCGTGAACTTATAATGAGAACTGGCTATTAAAGACAGAAACAACGGAGTTGAATGTTTTCTCCTGGCATATGATTGACAGTTAAAATACTGCACATGCTTTGAAGTTGTTTTTTCTCCTTTGGGTCAGACTTTAGTAACACAAAACAAGGACCTGGGTCCAAGAGGATGGGGGTCTAAAGGCTGTCTTGGCGACTTTGTATTCCTTTCTACGTCTGTAAACCAGAGATTTGTGTGGGCAGGTAGGAGAGTTGACCTGGTTTGCCTGGGCTACTTAAGAAACAGGAAGAGCTCTGGGTGACACCGGGTGCTGTCCCCTGACTCACTGATCACAAGCCCTCAATCACACAGAGATTCTGCAGCCATCCTGCTTCTCCTAAGGCCCCACAGAAAATGCTTGCTGGCATTTCTTCCTTAGTCTCCTAAGAGGACTTTGTATTGAGTGTTAATTTTTAAAGGGGCTTTGTTTTGTGTTAACATTGACTTTCATTTCTACTTTAGCCCGGGACAGTTTCAAAATCTAGCCTTTCCTTTTATCTTACTTACAAAATCCACAGAGAGGGTTTTTTTTCTTCTAGCACGATCTACCCCAGCTCCTCTGGATTCAGTTAGACCCATCCCTTCTCACAGAGGACACCAAAAGGACACGTGTCCCACCCTCCCCTAGTAGACCCTCACTCTTCGTTTACTAGAACATTGACCTTGGGATTTTGTTTTTAACCAATGGATATAATTCTCATTTAGTTTTAGCCTTTTCTCATTTGTCTCTTAAATTAAGTCTCTAGCTGATGCAGGACAGCATGGGAAATGAACTCTCACGAAAGTGACACATTTTAATGAAGTTGCATGGTAACTTCTTGTGCCTCTCCTGCTGTCCCTATGTATTGCGATTTGTAAGCAGAAAGAGGAGGAGACAAAGGTACTGACAAGGACCACTGCGCTTCCCTCCTGAGCTCTCTAGACTTTCCCACAGCCTCTTCCTAAAACCCCCTTTGCTGCTAAGGGTCTTTCAGAACTAAAGTGCCCGTATGTCTTAATTTCTAAAAACTTAAACCATATTAAGGACAGGCATCCCCCAGCCCCCACTTGGACTGTCTCCAAAGGCTGCCCATCACCATTTAATGTGCATACATCTCATGGACTCCCCTCTCTGTCCACTCCCTCTCCCCTAGTGTATAAACTCCACAAAGACAATGGTTCTCTTCTGTTTAATTTGCTGTTGTGCCTACAACATTGCTGGCACAGAGCAAACTAATATATATATATATATATATATATATATATATATATATATATATATATATATATATATTGCATTGAAGAACATAAACTTATTTTCTATCTCCAACACTGGGAATGTTTGTAGTAATAAAATGTCAAATACCAAAAGCATAGGAGATAAGCACAGTCAGGAAACAAAAAGCAAAACAGTATCTATCATTCCAGAATCTAAAGAATATCTGACCAGAAGGATAATGCCTCATGTTTGGTTGGATAACATAGTTAATAGAGAGGGTTCTAAATGCTCCTGATTGCCTCACAAGGTGACCCATGCCTTGAATCCCAGCACTGGGGAGGAGAGGCAGGTGATGCCAGCCTGGTCTACATAGCAAGTTCCAGGATAGCCAGGGCTACCTAGAGAGACCCTATCACAAAAAAACCAACCAAGCAAATAAAAATAAGTGCTGTCAACACAAAGAAATGATAATGTCTCTGATAATGGAGCTGTCAATCACCCTGAAAGGATCACCACACTGTGTCACACAGCCCCTCATAGATATGCATAATCAGTGTGTCAATTCAGACATTTACAAGCATTTTAAAAAGATGATCTTTGGAAATGAGGATTTTCTGTGGAAGATCTTTTAACTAGAAATATTATATGATATATTATTTTAATTAGTTACATTGTTTATGCTGTGGACTATTACTTTACCTGCATAGAGGTGTGTTGCTTTTGTTTATTCTGCATTTGTTTTATGATATAAGAATGTGCATTTAATTATGTAAAAATGTGTTGCATCTGTTTCACCTTGCCTGCTTAAGGTAACTGATTGGTCTAATAAAATAGCTGAACAGCCAATAGCTAAGCAGCGAAAGGATAGGTGGGGCTAGCAGGCAGAGAGAATAAATGTGAGGAGAAATCTAAGCTCAAAAAGAAGGAAGAAGAAAGGAGAGAAGGAGGGACACACCCGGGGCCAGAAGCCAGGCAGCTGTCAGCCAGTCACACAGAGACAGCAAGAAAGTAAGAAAAGGTAAAAAGCCACAAGACAAAAATAAACAAAGAAAAATATGTTCATTTAAGTTAAAAGGGTTAGCCAGAAACATGCCTCAGCTAGACCGAGCATTCAAAACTAATAATAAGTCTCTATTGCATGATTTGATAGCTGGTTGGTAGCTTAAAAGAAATAGCCTAGGGCTGGAGAGATGGCTCAGTGGTTAAGAGCATTGCCTGTTCTTCCAAAGGTCCTGAGTTCAATTCCCAGTAACCACATGGTGGCTCACAACCATCTGTAATGAGGTCTGGTGCCCTCTTCTGGCCTGCAGGCATACAGGCAGACAGAATATTGTATATATATAATAAATAAATATTAAAAAGTTAAAAAAAAGAAATAGCCTGGTAGACAGCTTTTAAAAAAAAGGCTTTTAGCACAATAAACGTGATGACCCTACTAAGCGTCAAAAGGCAGGCTCCTGTTAGGGAATTTGAGAGGAAGGATCCTATAATTGGGTTAGAACTCTATTAGCACCTGTCATGAGGTAAGAAAGATAAACTGGGCAGGGGATGTGGTTCAGTCAGTAGAGCTCCCGCCTAGCACACACAGAGCCCTGGGCTCCATCCCAAGCTCAGCATAAAGCTGGGTATGGCAGCATGCTCCTGAAATACCAGCCAGCACTTGGAAGGAAGGAGAATCAGAAGTTCAGGGCCATCCTTAGCTACAGAGTGAGCACGACATCTCCAGCATTCACGGCTGAGTACCCCAGCAGCATGTCGGTGGGAGGGTAATGGAAGACTAATGACTAATTTTGATTGACAGCTTGTTTAAATTATGAAACAGTGAGATTAGCAAAGCCCAGCTCTACTATATGTCTGTGAGGAGGTTTCCAGTTACAGCTGCATTATGGGGGCTCTGATCTAATCGGCCGAGCAGCGCCTTGATGGGTCCATACGATGATGGCATCACTGGGAGGCAGTGAAAGGAGGGAGATGGAGCCTACTGGGAGGGAGTAGGTCACTGGGACTACGTCCGTGGGCCTCTGCTTTAGCCACTTCCTGTTGGTTTCCTCCTCCATCTTCTACCTGCCAACCAGGAAGAGGAAAACCTGCTTTGCTCTGCTCCCACCCACCCCCTGCCATGATGCTCTGATCAAGAACATGGGGCCAACCAACGGAGGACTGGGTTTATTGAAACCTTGAGCCAAAAGAATTCTTCCCTCCTCTAGGTTGCTCTCTTGGCTTTTTCAGTCACAGACACACAAACTAACTGACACAGACATATTAGGACATGCTGAAGAACTTGGATGAGGGTAAAGTAAAATAATATAAAACAAAGGAAAGATAAAGTTGGGGGATAAATGATTAGAAAAAAATTCAAAGATAGAAAGAGCCATTGTGCTGGCTAGTCTTATATCAACTTGACACAAGAAACTAGAGTTACCTAAAAGGAGAGAATCATAATTATGCCCCTATAAGATCCATTTTTTTTCAATTAGTGATTGATGCAGGAGGGCCCAGCCCATTGTGGGTGGTTCCAGTGGTCCTGAGTTCTATAAGAAAACAGGCTGAGCAAGCCATATGGGAGCAAGCCGGTAAGCAACATCCCTCCATGGCCTCTGCATCAGTTCCTGCCTCCAGGTTCCTGTTCTGTTTGAGTTTCTGTCCTGACTTCCTTTGGAGATAAACAGTGATCTGTAAGTGTAAGCCAAATAAACCCTTCCCTCCCCAACTTGCTTTTTGTTCATGGTGTTTCGTCAGAGCAATAGCAACCCTGACTAAAACAGCTGTAGACATTATCCGGTCCAGGGGCTTCATTCTATAGATGAAGAAACCAAGGTGAGCAATCGGGTCAAGAACCTGGTTAATAGCAGTTGGTGCTTGGTAGAAGTCGTGTCAACTGTGGACAAACTAGAAATCGGAGGAAGAACAGGCCATTGCTGTGCAACTCAGGCTGGCCTCAAATTCACTGCATAGCTCAGGCTGGTCTGAAACTGACGATCCTCCTGCTTCAGTTTATTGAATGCTGAGATTATCAGAGTTCCTAGCTAACAACATGTATCAAGGAATGAGGCTGAGAGCCGGAAAGGGGCCCAGTAGTTGAGAGCCCTTGTTGCTGCATTTGATTCTCAGTGTCCATACGGTGGGTCACAGCTATCTATAACTCCGTTTCCAGGGGATCCAAATATAGAGAAAGGAAAGAGGAAGGAAGGGCCACAAGGAACATTTCAAACAGAAGGGCAAGCTCAGCCCTGGCTGAGAAGGGAAGTGAAGACCAGCCTGGTGGGAAAGGCAGAGAGGAACTGGAGATCTGAGGAAAGCCTGTTAGCTCCATGCTCAGACAACACGTGGAGCTGTGGTGTATAACTAGGTAGTAAAGTGACTTCAGGGTACACCAGCCAGGACAGAAAGAGGACAAACTGAAAGAGTCAGCAGTCTTTAGAGGAAGGGGCAAGAATCAAAGCCCGAATATAGGCTGATTAACTCAGCTCCATCAACCAATCACTAGCTGTAGAAACTAAACGGATTTACCCATTCTCTCCGAGCCTCATCTTTACGACGGAAATGCTCACACATGTCCAGCAGGGATGCAAAGCTAAACAAGCAAACAGGTGAAAAATATCTGGTATGTAGGAGCAATTCAGCCACAACAGCTCTGTCAAAAGGAGTGTGCCTTTGTTTGTGTGTTTGTTCAGTGAGGCTATGATTCAATGCTACAGGTCCCCCGACTCCAACCACCTACCACTAGAGGGGTGGAAAAAATGAAAACAGGCCTCAGAGGCGCTGCAGTCGGTGAGAAAAATCACAAGACCAGGATCTCTGAGCTTCTTGTATTAACAAAGCTGACCCTGCTCTATATAGAATAAACAGCTCTTAGAAGGGCCTCGAAAGGCCAGTGCTCTCTCTCCCCCATCAGCCCACTGGGCATCCCTCACCAGCCAAATCACATCCAGATGCTGAGCCACACTGGACTTTATGAACAGAGAAAGTGAAGGGATTGGAGACCTGTGGCTGGGCTATCCCACTAACCCTGCTTAAACCGAACTTTGAGAAGGACGTGAACAATGCAAAGTTGGAAGACAGCGACCATATTCTTCCTGAAAAACCAAATGAGAAGGTGGCTCCCTCCCATGTCACCTTCTAAGCTTCAACCATTATTGTCATGATGTGTCCATTTGCATCTGTGGTTGTTGTGCTAATAGTATCTATTAAAGAGATTCCTGAGAAATTAAATCGAATACCAAATTCTTACAAAATCAATATTTTGCATTCACACACATAAATATATTGTTTTCCAATATATTTAAAATCAGATTCTTCTGTTTACAAAAATGAGCAGCATTTCAGTTTCTTGTCAGTTACTTGCTTTCTGTTTCTTTAACGTCAGCTCAGAAATTAAAACTGTGCCATCCTTTCAGTAAGCAGATAAATTAGGGGGAAAAAACCCACCCCAGTAGAGCCCAGAGAAGTTCGGTCGTGGGTGATGGGGTGGCCCTGGCACCCACCTTGCCCTTGTACCAAATGCTTTCATTTCCCTCGGGATCCACATCCTCCGTTGCCAAGGTGAGACAGACGAGTCTCCGTTTCAGGCCCGCGGCTTTAATCTGCTTCAGTGCTTGCTTGCCTATGAAGTCGGCTGGCTGCAGGAATCCAAGATAATGATGATGAATGGGGGCTCCGGCGCCGTGACAAGGTTAGAGATGCAAGCATTTAAATTTGTTTTTGCTATTTTTCCCCAATTACACACTAAATAAAAATACAGATCGGATCAAACGTCTACACAAATATTTCTTAGTGGCCAAGTGACAGTACCAGCCACCCATTCCTTCAGAATAGCTTAGACTTCATGTAATGACTTGGGAAGACAATTTTACCAGAACTAACTGAGCAGAAAAGCACAAGGAAAGCATGCATACCGTGCCAGTGGGTGACACAGGTGGCCCTGTGTCTAGTGGGTCTGGACAGTGGCATCAGCCGTCTGGACAAAGGACGTCTCAATTTCCACCCACTGGAAGTTTATATATATATAAACATATTCTTTGATATGTGATGTGAGAAACTCCCCCCAAATGCTACATTTCCCCTCTCCTTCAGAGTAAATTCCCTGGGATGTTTTAACTACTGGGCTGTTCTCATTACTTCACTCAGGAGAACACCCAGGTGTGGAGCCAGAGTCCAAGTGAGACCCCATGTATGCTGTGAGGTTAATAGAGTCAGATGTGGGCGTCTGTAGCAAAGACCTTACTTCTGCACCTGCTCTTTAGCCTTTCTTCCTCCTTCCAAGTCACACGTGACTGACGACACTCATGCTCCAACTTGAAGGCTTTCCCTTTATTAGACACCCCTCAACTGAGCAGGACACACCGGTGAGCCATGACTGATCAGCGGGGACGCTGGGTAATAAAGCACCCAGCCAGAATGCCAGGGGACCTGGGATAAAGTGAGACAAATTCACCGGAGGCGAAGAGCGAGGACAGTGCCCAGGAGGGAGGAGTGCCCTTCAGGTGAGAAGATGAGGAGCCACACACGCACCTCATAAGGGGTGAAGAGGGAATTCGCTACACAAAGCACACCTCGATAAAAGACATTTGAAATGCAATAAAAAAGTCTCGAAATCAACTGTCACATATACTCATAAATAAACAAACAAAAAAACAGAAATCAACTGTCACATACACTCAAAAATAAACAAACAAACAAAAAAACCAGAAATCAACTGTCACATACACTCAAAAACAAACAAACAAAAAACCCACAACCCAAAGAAGCCGTCTCAAACTTTATTTCTCGACTAGCCAGATAGGGAACACTAGTTTGTGCCAAAGGCGTACTCTGTGGCCAGCACTTAAGATTTATATAGTGATCTCTCAACGTGAAACATTTAGGACTGTGTGCAATAAAGCCCATGCCCGCCGACAATCAGCGGGAGTTCTCACACGCCTCACACCCGATGCCCCCTCACCATGCTAGGCTTCCAGGATAGGTCCTGCAGGGACTGCAATCTAAGTTGCTGACCTGCACAGGACACTGAAGAAGGCTTCCATTACCCTAGGTTTAAATACTAAAAATCCTTGTTTAAAGGGATTGGAGGAATAACTGCCCCTTTAAGACAGTGTGCCTTTCTTCCCTGGAAAGCCTGTCTCTGGTGAAGTCGAACCTGGAGCTGTAGCCAGGGGTCTGGGTTACATCTGCCCACTACGCCCACCGTTCTGAATTATTCATCGAAGGATAACTTCCCCTTTTCTCCTTTTCATTTTTTCCCACTTCACAAAGCATGGGCGTGTTTTACTCGCTTTCTTTGTATGGCATTATCCTCCATCGCAGCCTACCACCCATACCTTGCTTCCTCCCCAGGGCTGCTTACAAAAGGCTTAGCCTTGCTCTTCTTCTGCTCCAGCTCCCTCCTCTGGGTAGCTGCTGAGGTTTAGAGTTTGCTATCCTGACATTTTCTTTTAAATGCTAATAAAACTGCCCCGGAGATTTCTTTTATTAACAAGACTAAAAACCCTGAAAAGGGCCCCAATTTCTGTGGTGACAGGTGGCACCCCAGGTGGTGCTCCCCAAAACTTCCAGTAACCAAATAACAGGAATAATTCAGTAGAGAATAATTCTTGCTAAGTCACATTTACGATGGGTTAGGTTTATGATGGGTTATTAGGCTATGTGACTCAGTAATCCTCACAGTAACCCTGAGGTAGGACTGGGTAGGACTGGATAGGACTGGATAGGACTGGATAGGTACACCAGTTCACAGGGCAATGACCTGAGGCTCAGTCAACACAAATCAGCATCTGTAGATTTGTCCATATGTTAAAAACAAAAAAAGAAACAAACAACACATCTGTATCCGGATCCTGGGATGCGTGGCGGCTAGAAATACTCAAAACACTGAGGTAAAGATGGGAAACCCATGCCTGGAGTCCTTGCACTTGGGAGGTCAAGGCAAGGGGATTATGGGGTTCAAGGCCAACCTAGGCTACGAGAGACCTTATCTCAAAATAAAATCAATAAAATGTAAGAGTCAAAATTAACCCGTAAGCCCCACCTGCCCAAAGACAAGGTAACTTCCTGAAATTGGGAGTTGTCATTCTTGGGAAATAAGCCATGTGGTTTCTCTCTCCTAAACAAGTTTGTTTGAAGTGACTACACCAGAAGTGCTTGATCACACGTGGGTGGGAGGGGCGTAGGCAGGAAAGACATCAGGATGTATGCTCCCCCCCTGATTGGACCTAACGGGAAATGCAATGAATTATGACTTTTGCCTTTTTAAGTCCCTGCAAAATGTGATCCATGGCTGTCTTCTGGGGACTCAGAGGTGGACCTGGCCAGTGTTTAGTTAAAACTTGCTTCAAACTGGGCTCAAAGTTGTGAAACTTGTTTTTCTCTCAAGAATCTCAAGATTAACAAAACACAAATTCTCTAAAAGGAAAATGCTTTAAAAAAATTTCCTTCAGGTGGCCTGTGTCTGCTTTGATTGGCATTCATTATCAGTAGTTTTGTAGTGTGAAATATTGAAAACACTCTGCAAGCCAATACTAATAAAATCTGACAACTTCTGTCTCTATCTTGTGAGCAAGAGCATCCGTCCTTCGACACAAGTGTAAACAATGCCCTGACAACCAAATCCTCACTGCCCAAACATCTCGCGATGGTTCGTGTAGTCAGCGTGACCAGATGAGAATCGCCGAAGATGCTCATAACGCAGAGTTCTGTGTGTCTGCCGGGGAGCATGCAGAGATTAGAGGGTGAGCGCTCTGACCTAATGCTTTAATCCACAGGTGACTTCAGAATTTGCTTAGACCTATGGGAGTTGGTGGCCCTGGTTCCCTTCTGCAACTCCAGTTCTCTCTGCTTCCTGGCGGCCCTGGGCGAAGTCTCTCTCCCATGGGCTCTTCGCTGGCATGATTCTATACTCCAGTACATGAACTGAACCCTCTGAAACCACGAGCCAGAATAAAGTCTTCCCCTTCCAGGTTGTTTCTGCCAGGCATTTTGACAGAGCAGTGAGGACAGTGACAGAGAGGAAGGAGTCAGCTTCCACCCCTTCACACGCCCCTTCCCAATCTAACAGGACTCCCAACTCAGGCAGACTTAAAGTGCAGTCACGACATTCCAACCCTGTTTTATTTGGCTTATTCTCAAGATTTTACACTACCACCTACTAATTAATTATAAATGAGAAGAAACAAGTCTGCAGCGGATGCTGTAATTAGAAGTGGTACTTTCAGAATGACCCAAGAACAGAAATACATCTATTTAATGAGTCATTGATGAATTACTGATATAAACAGCAGTTAATGTCTTTAAGAAATGTACCGATTTCTGAGGCACTGAGTCTTCAACTTAAAAATAGTCTTGACATGTTTTTTTTTAAGTGTACTACTTTTAAATACCAGTAAAAGTCATAAAGTCAGGCACCTGTGATACACACTAAATATATCATCCATATATACAAAGTAGGTTGTCTGTGGAAGCTGATTACTCATCTCTATTAGCCCTGATAACGGCATGCATATTACCTGAATGCTGGTGTAAATTAAGTAAATTAAACGCATGTATTTGGGGAATGAGTCTTAGGGCAGTGAAGGGATTGAAGACGCAGTCAAAGGTGACAGCTACACTGGAGGAAGACTGGAACACAAAGCTGGAAGAGGGGCTGCCATAGACCAGAGGAGAGGATAAGGATGAAGGCTTGGGCCTTCCGTTCCCTTTATACAGGATAAAACGCTATCAGAAATTCAAGGGTGTCTGTCATCAGTTTAAGTCTTGGGCTCATATCCTTTAAACTCAAATATTAAAAGTTCCAAAGACAGAACTGAAATAAGTTTCACATCCCGCTTCCCAGAATCCCCAAGAACTAGGCATGGGCATCTAATCCTGTTCTGTATTTTTCAGCCGCTGGTTACCAGCTGTTTCAGAGTGCAGGGTGAAGATGAAAAGCCAGACTGCCACTGTCTCTCATACATACTTGAGAGCTTCTTGTTTAAAATGGGCTCAAAGAATCACGGGAGGCATCCTGGGGGAGGTCTCCTTGGGAAGCTCATGGCCATTGCTAGCCCGAGACTGGGTTAACTGTCACATCCTCCAGTCAGCTGTTCAGTGCTCTGGGTGTGACTCAGAGGCTGAGAAAACTGTGTCCTGAGGTCACTCATTTGGGGAAAGGGTTGGTTCAGGGTTCACCCCATCAAGACAAACCACAGCCTTATTCAGAGGTAGACCACAGAGCCTACGAGAGTTTATAGTCATAGGGCCCGTCTCACTGTATTACCAGAACTGCAAAGCCGGCGGAGGCTGGAGGAGATTGAGCAACCAGGCTCAAGCCTAGGCAGCCCTGGTACACTTTCTCTGCTGTCTAGCCAAGCACATCTTCAACAGAGCCTTTGTGGCGACGTGGTAAGTAATGAGGTTAGCTGTATCATTGGCTGGAAAATGAACGCTCCCACATGCACCAAGTTTTCATTCTCCGCCCTTAGCACACACGGCTGAGGAACAACTCAACTAGCATTTTCCTAACCCCAACTTACTACACAGATGAAAGAGAATTCCTTCTCAAAAAAAGTCTTTAAGGGAGCAAGGAAAGGGATTCTGCCAGGTACTGGGAAGGAGAGGAGAGAGGAGAAACCCAAGGAACAGTGTAGTGGCACGTGCCTGTTCTCTCAGCAGTCAGAGGTCGAGGCTGGAGGATCGCGGGCATAGAGCCAGACTGAAAGACCCTACAGACCCCCTCCTCAAAACCCGCAGCTAGCATGCTCCCAGGGGAACGTCTTGTTTGCTTTAAAATAAAAAAAAATTCTCCAGATCAGCAGCCAGCCTGCTCTCCTAAGAACATCCCATGTGCTTGAGATAGAAAGACTGCAAGGCAGGATGTCAATAAGAGCACATCAACAAAGCAGGTTCACTGCAAAACAGGATATCTATAAAGATAGGAACAGGATGACTATTGTCAAACATCCATGCTGAGAGAGGAAACCATTCATGCCCCCCCCCCCCCCCCCCGCCTCATTCCGATCGACTGATAACCACGCTTTTGTTTTGCTTCTGTAAACTTGCTGTTTGCTCTTCCCTATAAAAAGCCCGCCCTCCAGTTGGCAGGCGCGCAAGTCCTCTGAAAGACTTTGCTGCCCACAGGTACCTGTGTTTACTCAATAAACCTCTTGCTAATTGCATCCTGTGGTCTGGACTCGGAGTGTCCTGGTTCTGGGGGCTTCATTGGAGGAAAAGGTCCTCTCTGAGGGTCTTTCAAGACTAAGTAGCAAAACCCTGACTCAAATCCCAACAAAACAATCTGTAAACTGAGGAAAACATTTAAAACATGCAGAGGTAGACCAATAACCAGGATAATTACCATCTAAACCAAATTAAAATTTGTTGAAAACTAAAACAGCCCCTCTCGCATGTATTCTGTGACTTCCATTCAATCCAATTTTAAGGGAAATAGTCGCTAGCTTTTGAAGCGCATGACTCAAAAGCAAGCTGTGGGCTGAATGCGTGACTTTGCCAGGTGCACTTTTATGCTTAACTTCAGCAACAGCATTTAGCGTGCTCACAGTATAGTGGACCACTGCAAATTCTGCAAGTTTAATCGATTGTAGAGAAAAAAAATGGTCAGGAAAAAATTGTGCTTGTGTTGAACTTATGTGAGCATTTTTCTTATCATTTCCTAACAGTGCAGCGTGGCCCCATTTGCATAGCGTTTGTGTTTTGCTGTGTGCTGTGTAATTTGAAGTATACAGGAGGGTAGGAGGGTGTGGAGGGCTCAGAACTGGGGTCCGTCACCATTCTCTAGAAGTGTTTGAGCACATGAAGATGTTTGTACACTGGAAGGGCCGGGTCTCCACTGCCCACCCATCATGGGGACAGCTGGGTTTTCCTCTCTCTACAGGTAAACAGGTAAATGAGTGCCTGTTGGGTGTTTTTTACATCTACACAAAGCAAACGACCCTCAAGGAAACAAACATGGAAACTGAGTGAGCCTTGGCAGTGATCTTTCCTTGATGACTTCTTAACTGCTGCAAGGGTCTCATGCATGGTTGCTTTCGCCTATGCATTTCAAAGATCTACGTCAGCCAGATGTTTAGTGAGGTGACAAAGGCTCTTGATCTCATCTCAGGCTCATCGACTGCTCGTGAGGTTTATGTTTCCTTCGCGAAGTAAGTGAGAACACTGAAGTGCACGCAGATGAACTACCTTGGGTGTCTCAGCCTGGCAGGTGGAGCAGAAACCACTGAATCAGTCAGCAGCCCAGACTCAGCTGCCACCAGAAGTGCAGGTGAGCTGAGGAGGCAGCGAGCACTCTGCAGCGTGATGCACAGTACCGCAGGGCGGGCCGCGGGAGCGCCTAACACCCTTCACCGTTAATTCCCACACATATCTAAAAACCCAAATCCCTGCTTCCGGAGCAGAGCTCCAAATCCACAGGCCCAGCTGCCTTCCAGGCCTTTTCACCTGGTTATTCCACACCCACCAAGCCTCCCTGTCCGCCAGCCACATCTGTTTTGTTTCCAGATGCCAACAATACCCTGTCTTTCTCTCCACCCTTCACCCGCAGCCCCCTGGGTGAGCTCCATGCTACGGTCTCATATTGTTCCCATTATTTCCTCCTCCACCTACAGCCTCCACTTAGCCGAAGCCTTTGCCCTTTCTCCTCTAGACTCCTTCAGTAATTGGGGAAAAGATCTTCCTGTCACACGAGCAACTTTCTTCTAATCAGTTTTCCATCACCGGAGTGTCACTTCTTGCTCAAAAGCCTTAAATCACTCCTTAGCTTGGCAGACAAGAAAGCCCCCTTCCTGATGGGCAGCTCTGAGTTCCTAATAGCAGTTCTGGGCACTGCTTTCAAGGGAATACATTAACTGAAAAGTTATTCATGTGCCAGTTCTGAGTTAGGTGTAGAAGATAAAATAATAAAGCATTAGTAATGGAAAGTGTACCATTCTGATCAAAAGAAATAAACAGAATAACTTTACTCTTTGAATAAGTAAGATAAGTTCAAATGCTCAAGACCTACAAGGAGATCATATCTGTTAAATTTATGTTGGATTCCCTAATTTATTTTAGAAATGATTTGCTAAAACCTGACAATATCTTTTAAAAGATCAATTGTAATCACCAAGTTAATCTTATGCCTAAAGTGAAAGGCTTAACATTAGAAAATAAATATTTTTTTTTATTTATTTATTTATTTTTTTTATTTTTTATTTTTGGTTTTTCGAGACAGGGTTTCTCTGTGGCTTTGGAGCCTGTCCTGGAACTAGCTCTTGTAGACCAGGCTGGTCTCGAACTCACAGAGATCCGCCTGCCTCTGCCTCCCGAGTGCTGGGATTAAAGGCGTGTGCCACCACCGCCCGGCTTAGAAAATAAATATAATTCAACAGATAGCAAGTAAAAAAGAAAAACTAGCTGATTAAATGTAGAAAAACCCTTTAATAAAATGAATATCTACTCCCAATTAAAAGAAAACATTTAGCACTAGGAACAGAAGAAATCGCCTCAACCTGAAACAAAGCAGCTGTACAAACCTAGAGTGAACACAGTCCATGGTGATAGGGAGCCATGCAAACCTACAGTGAATACCGTCCATGGTGAAGGGGAGCAGTGCAAACCTACAGTGAACACCGTCCATAGTGAAGACATGCCATGCAAACATGCAGTGAACACCACCCATAGCAAAGGGGAGCTGTGCACACCTACAGTTAACACCGTCTATGGTGAAGGGGAGCAGTGCAAGCCTACAGTGAACACTGTCCATGGTGAAGGGGAGCTGTGCACACCTACAGTTAACACCGTCTATGGTGATGAAGATGGTATTTTCCTCCTGTGGTCTGATGGAAAAAGGTCATTGATAATAAACAACCTGCCTTGGCCCATTTTGATAGGCCATCCCTTAGGTGGGTGGAGTAGGCAGAACAGAATGCTGGGAGGAAGAGGAAGTGAGCTCAGACTCGATAGCTCTCCTCTCTCTGGGGCAGACGCCTCAGACAGACGCCAGGCTCCTCTCTCCCAGGCAGCTCCGACCCAGGATGGACGTAGGCTGAATCTTTCCCAGTAAGACTGATGCTACACAGATTATTAGAGATGGGTTGATCGGGATATGAGAATTAGCCTGTAAGGGCTAGAGTTAATGGGCCAAGCAGTGTTTAAAAGAATACAGTGTCCGTGTAATTATTTTGGGGCATAAGCTAGCAGGCGGCCAGGGTGCTGGGGACGCAGCCCCGCCGCTCCTATTACAACAGTCAGGATCAAGGCAAGGGTGTTTGTCCTCACCACCGCCGTTCAGCTCTGCTGAAGGTGAAGCCAGTGGAGGATATGAGCAATGCAGTAAGGTAAGAAAAAGAAGACTTTAAAAGATACAAAGAAAAGCTGTATTTTCATACAACACTGTTGTCTGTGTAGAAGATCTGATGGAACTTGCAAAAAATCTACTCGAGCTACTAGGTAGCATTAGTAACACTGAAAGGTACAAAACCTACTGTGTTATATTTATTCATCTCTGTGTGTGTATTTGCATGTGTGTATGTGTGTGTAGAGGTGTGTATTTGTGCGTGTGCTTTCTTGTAGGGTTTGCACATGTATGTGTTGAGTGTGTGCATACATGTGTCTGCAGGTCTGCAGGTGTGTACATCTTCTTTGATGTGCATTGGTGTTTTGCCTGCCTGCATGTCTGTGTAAGATGTTGGATCCCCTAGAACAGAAGTCACAGACAGTTGTGAGCTGCCATGTGGGTGCTGGGGATTGAACCCCATCTCTGGAGAAGCAATCAGTGCTCTTACTTGCTGGACCATCTCTCCAGGCCCCAGGTGTGTGCATTCTTACAGAGGGTGTACATGTATGTTGTGAGATATTTGATTACACTGTGTAAAGATACGTCACTCTGATTGGTTTAATTAAAAGTTGAACAGCCAATAGCTAGGCAGGATTTCCTGGCACAGAGGATGCTGGGGAGATGAAGGGCAGAGTCAGAGGAGACGTCATGAGACACAGTGAGCGGAATGGGAAGGATGTGGATGAGGTAGGTGAGCCTTGGGGCAGCACATAGATTAATAGACATGGGTTAAGTTACAAAGGCTAGCTAAAAACAAGCCTGAGCTATTGGCCAAGTATTTATGATTAATAATAAACCTCTGTGTGGTTATTTGGGGGAGCAACTGGTGGGACAGAGCTCTCAGGGGTCTAGATGGAAAACTCTGCCTATACATGTTTGTTTGTGTGGACACATATCTGTGGGTGTAGCACTCTTTAGAGGGTGCACATGTGTGTGTGTGTGTGTGTACCCATGGAAACTAGAGATTGATGGTGGGTGTCCTCTTCTATTTCTCTCTAACTTGTATTTTGAGAAAAAGTTTCATGCTGAACCTGGAGTCCACTGAATGGACTAAACTGATCAGTGAGCCCCCAAGATCCTCCTGTGTCTGCCCACCCAGTACTGGGATTCCATGTGCACACAGCCATGCCTGGCTTTTTATATAGGAGCCGAGCAATGAACTCAGGTCCTTATAGCGTGGTCTGCGAGCTCTTTACCATCTGAACTGTCTTCCAAGCTTCCAATTGCATTGCTATAGACTAACAATAAACAATTGAAAGCTAAATTTAAAATAACATTTACAGTAGTATTAAAACATGAAATACTTAGGTATGAATATGTACAAAGATTTACAGACTTATGCACTAGAATATACAAAATATTTCAGAGAAAAATGAATGATGGTCTAAATGGACTTAGAAATATACATTGTTCTCAAGTGTTGAAAGACTTGGATTAACCTATAGATGCCGAGTATTTTCAATCAAATTACCAACAGGGATTTTAAAAATCAATTGTCAAGCTCATTCTACAATTTATGGAAAACCCAAAGGACCTAGAATAACCAAAATTGATCTTACTTAAACTATAGCAATTAAGGCAATATAATATTAGTATCAGGAAACGCTAATAGTTCAATGGAATATGGCAGAGCCTAGAAATAGGACCTACCAACATACAAGAGCTGAGTCCTCCAGGTACATAGAGGCGGCGAGTGCAAGAGAGCAACCTTTCAACAAATGGTGCCGGAAACTGGAGAGCCACCGGCAAATAACGTCATCCACCCCTCACAATGGATACAAAAATCAACCGAAAGTGGACCATCAACACAAATGTAAGAAAGTGGTTTCAGACCTTGTTTCAAAATGAATAATTTTTAAATGTTTACAATTTCTAGATGAAACTAGCTATTGCTGAAACTTTGGGTTCAGCAACAGTTTCTTAGACATGAACTGAAAACACCATCTGTAAGTGGTCATCTGAGGGTCGGTGAGATGGCTAAGTAGAGGCACCTGCTGCCAAGCCTGAGGGTCTGAGCTTCATCCCCAGGCCCCACATGGTGGAAGGAGGAAATCAACAGTCCTTCTCTACTCTCTAAGGCACATTATACCCTCCCCCACAATCCATCAACCAACCAATTCATGTGAACCATTTTAAAGATCAATTGATAAGGCTTCTAATTTTGTAAATTAAAATCTCTGAAAGACACATTTCAGCAAACAAAAATATAAGATACAGATTGCAAAAATATTTACAGGGCATTTGCCTGATAAAAATTTATATATTAAAAATATATAAGTAACTTGATCAACTCAGCAATAAAAAAGTAAACTGAATATGGGTGAGAGATCTGAGCAGACACTTACCAAAGAACAGACAGAAAAAGCAGACAGGAAAACAAAAAGGTGTTTAACGTCATTAACCACGAAGGAAACAATTTACAACCATTTCACACCTCACATAATAGCTCTAGTTAAAGAAACAGACCGGCACCTGGTGGTGGTGGCGCACACCTTTAATCCCAGCACTCGGGAAGCAGGGGCAAGCAGATCTCTGTGAGTTTGAGGCCAGCCTGGCCTACAGAGTGAGTTCCAGGATAGCCAAGGCTGTAAAGAAACCCTGTTACAAAAAAAAAAAGAAGAGAAGAGAGAGATAACACCTAATAAGGTTGCAAAGAGAGTGAAATTTCTACGGTTGCATTTGTAATTGTCCTAAACGGAAGCAGCAGAGAAGTTCAGCAACAAATCAGTGCTTACACAAACTGCAGCACAGGAGACGGAACACTGCGGCTGTGTCAGCAAACCTGGTGAGCTTTGTAGAGTCAAAGCTTGACGGAGCAGAAAGAGCTTTACTACCAACCGTAGACAAGAACAGCACTGAGTTATTGCCAAAACGACACCTTCTCAACAAAGGAAGCTATGCAGGCTCATGTAGGGGTTGGCCCATTGCTGGGCACGCTCGGTTGAAGGTCATAATTTAAGAATGATAGTAGACACATCTTTGGATGTCCTTAGGATCACATATTTAAAGGTTAAAATGAAGGCAGAGGCAGGAGGATCTCTGTAAGTTCAAGGTCAGCCTGGTCTACGAAGCAAGTTCTAGAATGTAACACAGAGAAACTCCGTTTCTAAAAAAATTAAAAAGTGCTCAGTTTTCAAGTTTTGGCTGGAAATATAAGAAAGGACATTCTGAAGTTGCAATAATGTAGGAGTTTGCCATTAAGGACACTTGCTTCATCTTGCAACCAACAAGTAACAACACGAATGACTCTTGAATTATGCTAAGTAGATCCATATCCAAAAACGTATATGCTGTATGTGGTAGTTATAACTTGACACAGCCTGGAATCCCTGGGAGAGTCTTGATGGGGGATTGTCTACATTCATTTAGTCCCTGGGAATCTCTAGAGGTGGGAACTGTCTTGTGAATTGATGTGGGAAGGCCCAGCCCACTGTGGGTGGTGTCATTCCCTGCACAGGAGTTTCTGAACTGTTTAAGTGGAAACATCAAACTGAGCCCAAGCAAACAAGCAGGTGGGCATGATGCATCTCTTCTCCCTGCTGTAGCCATGGCCGGCTCACTCCAGTTCCTGCTGCCATGACTACCCCACATGGTGGACTGCAACCTGGAATTGTGGGCTAAGATCATCTCCTTCTCCCCTAAATTGCTTCTTGTCGGGGTATTTTATACAGCAACATAAACGAAACATTAATTTCATTTATATAGATGTTCCACCTATTCCAAAAGATGCGGAAATAAATTATAGTGATAGAAAGCAGATAAATGGGTGCCTGGGAGTAGGTGAAGCTGTGGGGAGTGCTGGAAGGTGGGAATTACCAAGGGTTGTAATTATTCCTTCTGCCTCCGAGGTAAGGAACATGTTATCTTTATTGCAGTTATAATTTCATTTTGGTATGCATATCAAACCTTTCAAACTGTGTGCTTCAAATGTCAATGATTTTTGTGTCCAATATGCTGTTCAAATAAAAATGATATCCATAAAAGAAAAGCAGTCTAAAATTACTTAAAATTCATTCTGAGACCGGAGTTTCCATGGACGTCAAGGTTTGGAAGCAGTTAGTGGAGAGTACACTTGGGCTTTTCGGGTAGAAATACTGATTCATTACTGAAACTGGATCTACCTGCGGATGATAAGTCAGTAGCTGCTAGTCTAATATGCTCCGACAGGTGTTTGGGAATGGTAAGCTCTGCTCCAGCCCAGGCTGAACCCCGCATCTTCCCTTCCTGCCCCCTTGTCACTTAGCAATGAAGACGGGTAAGAGAGTAAGGATGGCATAATGAAATGGCATGATTACATGGCTCATAAACACCGTGGCCCCAACCTCTATGCAAAGTGGCATTTTGTGGACGTTGAGACTCCCAGAAGGGGCTTCCTTTTACAGATCAGAAGTCTCAGGTACAAAATGAAATTAAATTGTTTCCTCGGGCTGCATAGATAGTGTTGAACGACTTATAAAAACATCCAGGGGCTCAGCAGCTAAAATCACTTGCTGCTCTTGCAGAGAATTACTTCTGTTTCCAGCACTCAAGTGGCAGCTCAGCTGTCTGCAGCTCAGATCCAGGAGATCGATTCCCTCTCTTCTGACCTCCATGGGTACCAGGTAGGCACATGTTGCAATGCATACATGAGTGTTATTTGTATGTATAAAATAAATAAATATAAATAATAAAGATTTCTTAAACCCAGGGGCAGGAGACATGGTTCAGTGGGTCAAGTGTTTGCCTTGTAGTATGAGAACCTGAGTTTGGATGTCTTGTACTCATGTAAAGCCAGACATGGTAACAGTGCCTGCAACGTACGGCAACAAGGGAGGAGGAGGCAGGAGAATTCCAGTACACTATTGGCCAGCTAATCAAGTATACACAGTGGCACACAACAAGAGACCCCATTTCAAACAAGGTGGAGACAATGACCAACACCCAAAATTGTCCTCTAACCTCTACACAGGTACCACGTCATGGGTGAACCCTGCTCCCCCCCAAACACACACACACATACACACTTTAAAAGCCCATTTGGGACTTGAGCTGTTATTCAGTGATAAAATGCTTGTCTTAGAGGTGTGAGATGTGAGACCTATTTCTCAAGGGAAAATAGTCACTCCTTGCACACTTCTAAAGAACAAAGACGCGGGACACAATATTAGTGACATGCCGCCTAACCAAGATGGACCACAGACTTGCTAGCTCCCTTCCGACACAGCGGGCTCCACAGCACCAACTCTGCCCAGCCTCTTGTTTTGCCTTCTAATCTTAAGACCACTCTTGGTATGAGGTTACAAGAACTAATGTCATCATCTTCATGCTTAAAAAAGAAAACAAAACGATACAAGACGGCTCACCGGTGGGACACTGCGGAGCAATCTGGATCCTCCTTTCAGAGTATTGGGGTGGTGAGTGGGACTGGCAGGATGGCTCAGTAGGTAGAGACTTTCTGCCAAGGCTAACAGTCTGAGTTAGGTCTCTAGACCCACACGATAGGAGGAGAATAGCAAATCCTACACATTGTTCTCTGAGTTCCACACGTGATGGGGCAAGTGTGTTCCCCTCCCCCTCCACCAAATAAATACATTCCACAGAGACTTGAAAAGAATAACATTGGCTTGGGGCAGGTCAAGAGTTTTCAAATTAACTACATCAGAACCACTACATTCAAACAAATTATTGCAAGTCAACTATGGCCACATACACTTGTAGGACCAGCATACACAAGGAGAGGCATGGTTGCCACAAATTTTAGGCCAGCCTGGGCTACAATAGCAGGACTCTTCGGAATGCAGGACAAGATTCTACATCACCCTAAATCTCTAGTCCTCCTCTTGCTCCCATTTCTCTCTCTCTCTCTCTCTCTCTCTCATATACATGTGTATGTGCTCAGGTTTGTATGTGTTCAGGTCCAGGTGAACATATGTGCACATAGAGACCATAGGTTGATGTCCGGCATTTTTCTCCATCAGTTTGTGCTGGCTAGTTTTATGTCATCTTGACACAAGTTAGATCGGTGTTTTTCAACCTGTGGGTCGAGACCATCAGAAAACACCTACTTCCGATGGTCTTAGGAACTGAGGCATTGCTCAGTAGCAGCATTACAGTTATGAAGTCACAACGGAAATAAATACATGGTTGGGAGTTCCTAAGTATGTGTTTTCCAATGGTCGTGACCCACAGGTTGAGAACCACTGAGCTAGAGTTACCCAAAAGGAGAGAATCTTGGTTGAGAAAAAATGTTTCCATAAGATCTGACTGGAAGGCATTTTCTTAATCAGTGTCTGATGGGAGAGGGGCCAGCCCATGGTGGATGGTGCTATGCCTGGGCTGGTGGTCCTGGGTTCTATAAGAAAGCAGGCTGGGCAAATCATGAGGAGCAAGCCAGTAAACAGCACTCCTCCATGGCCTCTGCATCCGCTCCTGCCTCCAGGTTCCTGCTTCAGTTCCTGTCCTGACTCCCTGCGATGACAAACAGTACTGTGGAAGTGTAAGCCAAATAAACCCTTTCCTCCCCAAGTTGCTTTGGTCATGGTGTTTCATCACAGCAATAGTAATCCTTACTAAGACACTCCCATCTTATTTTATGAGACAAGACATCTCGGTGAACCTGGATCCTTCTTTCTCCTCCCTTTCTGCCCAGTGCCCAGGTTACAAGTGCATACCGCCATGCCTGGCTCTCCTCCCTTTCTGCCCAGTGCCCAGGTCACAAGTGCACACTGCCGTGCCTGGCTCTTTACCTGGATGCTGGGGTTGCAAACGCAAATTCTTCTGTTTGCACTGCAGGTACTTTCGGCCTGCTCCTATGCAGTTATGCAGTCCAGAGTAGTCTTCAGCTCAGAGCAACCCTCCTGCCTCAGCTCTCTATTTTTTTATTTTGATTCTGGGTCTCACTACATTTGCCACAGTGGCATTGCGCTCACTCTGTAGCTCAGGCAGGGCTTGAATTTGAGACCCTCCAGTCTCAAACCTGGAAGTAGCTGGGATTACAAGTGCCTGGGACATACCACCTAGCCTGGCTGAGATTTCATTTTAATTCAAGTAGGGTGAAGAATGGACCTTGGTGGGATGGGGTGGGGAGATAAATGTTTAAGAAAAATCTGCTCTACCTAAGCACATTCCTCTTGGTGCTTAACTCTCCCTGGCTCTAGAAATGAACAGAGGTTCAGTAATCACAACTGCGTTCCCTTTGCTCTTGATTAGAACAATACATTGCTCCATTTCCGATGCTAATCAAACTCCACCGATTTTTCCCCCCACATAAACTTCTTTTGAAATGAATCAAAATACCACAAAAACAATGGTAAGACTTATTTTGCTAGAGGAGGTTTAATTAGATTTTAAAATGCAAATTTCTGATTGGGTTAACCCATTTTGCGGGTTTGAAATTCTTCCTTTGGGGTTCTGCTGCTCACTTCCACAAGGTGGCAGTGCTGTGCACCGCGGCAAGCCCCTCCTCCTGCAGAAGTGTTTCCAGAATGCAGCCTTACTTCCCCGAAAATTCAGTTTCTTGGGTTCTGAGAGGCATCAGAAGTGTTTCTTTAACCAGGGGTTTAGCAAGAAATATAAGGGTATTCAGTAAATGTTGGCTAAATGGATGTGTGCATGTGTGTGTGTGCTCGTGTGAGTATGTGGGTACGTACACGTGAGTGTGCATGTGTATGTGTGTGCACATGTGTAAATGTCTGTGAGTGTGTATGTGAATGTGTGTGAGTGTGTGCATATGCATGTGTGGTATGTGTGTGTACATATGAGTGTGTTTGAGAGTTGTGCATTTTTTAGTATATGCATGTGTGTGTTTGAGCTTGTGTGTGAGTAATGTGTTCTTGAGTGTGCATATGGATGAGTTGTGAGCGTGCATGTGTGTGTGTACGTGTGTGTGTTTGTTTGAGTGTATGCAAGTGGGGAGTATATGTGAATGTGTACATGTGTGAGTGTGTGTAAGGGTATTGTGAGCGCATGTTTTTGAGTGTGCACATGTGTGAATATGTGATTAAGTGTGCATATGTTTGTGAATATGTGTATGAATGTGTGAGTGATATGTGTGTGATGTGTGCATGTGTGTGAATGCATGCATATATGAGTGTGTGCATCTGTGTGTTAGTGTGCATGATGTGTGTAATGTGTGTGTAGATGCATGTGCCTATATGTGTTTGTGTTTGTGCATGTGAGTGTGGATGCATGAGTGTGAATGAGTGTGTGTTCATGAATGTGTGTGCATGTCTGTGAATGTGTCTGCCTATGTGTGTTTGAACATGTAGGTGTGCACATGTGTATTGGGACATGTGTGTGCACTGTGTGTCTATGTGTGTTTGGACATGTAGGTGTGCACATGTGTGTTTGGACATGTGTGTGCACTGTGTGTTTGGACATGTATGTGTACTGTGT
>NC_022021.1:6882317-6897563 GCF_000317375.1 Microtus ochrogaster
ACTGTGTGTTTGGACATGTGTGTGCACTGTGTGTCTATGTGTGTTTGGACATGTTTGTGTGCACATGTGTGTTTGGACATGTGTGTGCACTGTGTCTATGTGTGTTTGGACATGTAGGTGTGCATGTGTGTGTGTGTATGTGAGAGAGTGTGACTCAACGGCCACTTTGATTGACCACCACAGTGAATGCTACAACTGACCACCACAGTGACCACAAAAGTGACTACTTCAGCCGACCAATCAATGACACCTCATTGACCACATGATTGACTATCACAGTGGACGCTGCAACTCACCACCACGGAGACTGACCAATACTGTAAATGACCACAGAGTGACCACCATAGAGACTGCTATGCTGACCATTACAACGACCTTCTTAGTGAGTGTGTGTGTGTGTGTGTGTGGTATGTGTGTGTGTGTGGGGTGTGTGTGTGTGTGTGGTGTGTGTGTGTGGTGTCTGTGGGGGAGGGAAAGTAGTATGTGCTGTGGTGTGTTTCTGTGTGTGTGTGGTGTGTGTCTGTGTGTGTAGTGTGTGTATCTGTGAGTCTGTGTATGAGTGGTATATGTGTGTATGTGTGTATGAGGTGTGGTATATATGCATGTGTGTGTGGTGATTGTATGATGTGTGTGTCTGTGTATGTGTGGTATGTGTGTTTGTGTGTGTGGTGTGTGTCTGTTTGTGTAGTGTGTGTATCTGTGAGTCTGTGTATGAGTGGTATTTGTGTGTCTGTGTATGTGTGTTTGAGTTGTGGTATATGTGCATGTGTGTGGTGATTGTATGATTGTGTGTGTCTGTGTATGTGTGGTATGTGTGTCTGTGTGTGCATGTGGGGTGTGTGTGTGTGTTTTTCATAATCCAGTGCCAGGGAAGGAGCTGAGCTAGTAATGGAAGATTCTTATTTTCCATTTTCTCTCTCTCTACCTCCTTAGTGGTTTTGACAAGAACATGGTTCACTTAACAAGGCCTGATGACTGGTCCCCTCCCCCACTTTGCTCCTTAAAATGGGCGTGCAATCATGCTCACCCTGTGCTAAGAGGAAAAAGTTGTTATAACAAAAACATGCCCGTTTTAAGAGAGTCTCTGTAAACCATAACATATGTCATAAGGAGGCGGGGACAAACTGGGCAGATTTTCAGGCCCCCTGATGCCATATGAAAGGGAAAGGCGAGGTGCTCCACACTGAGCTTCCCTGGGCTAAAGACACGCTCTCCCTCTGGTGGCATCATCTCCCTGTGATTTGCTTCCACCCCACAGGCAGAGGAAGTGCCAGGTGTTCCCTGCCGCCTACCCCTAGCTCAGACAGCCACCTGCCCATGTCATCTCACTACGGTCACTGTCACGTGATAGATGTTAAAGATATAGCAGAGGATTCTATTTGCTTTGGAGGTAAAGAAAAGGAAGAACTTATTTCAATAAAATTATCAATTTTTTGTTTTGTTAGCTTTGTTTCCTTATCAAAAACAAACATTCCCCCGTATCCACGTTAGTCTCTGCCGGGCACTCCTTTCCAAAGCAATGTGGATTTAGGATTATTATCCTCTTAAGTGTTACAGAACACCATCTGAAGGGCTTTGGAGGGATCATCTCTCTGTACATTAAATGTCCGAAAAATGTTTTTGGTTCTTAGGCCCAGGACTTGACCTATCAAGTTACAATATTTTATTTCCAAGGAAGCTGTCTCTCATTGTAGACTGTGACAAAGCTGTGAGCACCCCAGGGAGGACCTCAGGACCCCGGCACTTGCCTGAGAGATTAGCCTGTATCTCTACCATGAGGTTGTAGGCAACCAGCAGTCTGCATCCATCCCACGGTGGGAAAGACCCAGCTCAGTTAGAGCTGAGTCCTTGGGTTTCAGGAATGTTAATCCAACAGAATCATTAAGAACAAACTCTTGGGGGCTGGAGAGATGGCTCAGAGGTTGAGAGCACTGGCTGCTCTTCCAGAGGTCCTGAGTTCAATTCTCAGCAACTACTTGGTGGCTCACAACCATCTGTAATAAGATCTAGTGCCCTCTTCTGGCCTGAAAGTATACATGTAAGCAGAACACTGTATATGTAATAAATAAAGATTTATTTTAAAAAAAGAACAAAGTCTTTGACACCTGACAAAGAATCAACAATCCAGTATCAAAAAAAGCATATTATCAATCAAAATTAGTATCTATTAAAAAATTTACTTTGGAGCTCAGCTTTGTGTGTTTGATCATATCATTTAAAAGAGCTGATAAATTCCTGTGTGCCCCTACTGATCATCAGAAAGAGCATCTAAAGCTTCCACTTCCAACATGAAGAAAGACATCATTCATCTAGGCCTTCTTCCCACAATACCATCCAAAACACATAGGCTGAAGAACCGATTCTCCCTCCACCCATCAGGGCCAGCAGAACAGAGCTGGGTACTTCAAGGAGCCGGGCATTTTTATCTTTCTTTCAAACAGCCAAACACAGACTTCTGTCATTGCAAGGAGCAATCTGCTGCTAGGAGCTGCCCTAGTTCCAAGCACCTGCTTTCCCTGTCTAGAGACAGATGGAGCATCATAAAAATAAAAGCCAGGAAATGCGCAGAGAGGATGGGTTCCTTTAAGAACTCTTCATGGAGTCCTTGCTCCCGGCACTACAAACACACACGTTTCCTGTTGATACCTTAGCTGAGAATTTGGGAACTGATACAAAAAAAAAAAAAAAAAAAAAAAAAAAAATCCCATAGCCTGGCGTATAGACAGACATTTGCATATTGCCACAGGAGGGAAAGCCAGCCCAGAGACTGAAACACAATAGTGTATTTGGGGAATCCACAAATACCCTCCGAGCAGTTGTTGCTCCTAACCTTGAACACTGTCGACGGCTGCAAGTCCTCAGTTCTTTCACCCCCTCAATAACATAACCTCGTTTGCATGTGGAGGACTGGCCCCAATGAGTGGGACCCCAATCAGCCTCCTATGATATGAATCTCCACCGTAATAATGTAGCATAGTGTTTCTCAGTTCCTAGGAACCCCTGTAGGGCTTATTAAACCACAGCTTTGTTGGCCTGGCTCCCAGATCTTCTGCTTTTAGTAGTTGTAGGATTGGACCTGGGAACTGGCATTTCTAACATGCTCCCAGATGAGGCCGAGGCAGGCAGCCTGAGGACCACTGGTGTAGAGCGTCCCTTTGGCACACTGATGTCAATAATGATTCTCTGGGCCTGTGTTGGCTCCTCCCATTTCATACTGAGCGTGACGGAAAGACATCCTTTGTTTATATTTAGATGTTATCATTAGATACAGACTGCTTCTTAAGCACCTGCTTAATCCAACGTGGCAAGACCGCTAATTTACCCTTTGAACATCCAAGGAGAGTCAATGACCAGTCTGCTTGGTCTGCTTGGTTAGCTGACGTACAGCCTCACTAGATACCAGAAGTGTTGATACACATACAACATAAACAATTTCTGTAAAGATGTCTGTTGAAATCCAACTGATTATAATCATCTTATGATTTTTTTTTTTTACTATCTTTCTTTGGTTTTTCAAGACAGGGTTTCTCTGTGTAGCTTTGGCTAGCCTGGAACTCACTCTGTAGACCAGGGTGGCCTCGAACTCACAGACATTGCTTGCCTTTGCCTCCCAGTTGCTAGGATTAAAGGTGTTCACCACCACCCAGTGATTTTTACGACCTTTCATCTTGGGTTTTAATCTTAACCCTGGATTCTGCTATCTTAAATCTCTAAGTCAGCGGTTCTCAACCTTCCTGATACTGTGACCCTTTAATACAGTGGCTCATGCTGTAGTGACCCCCCCAAACATAAAATTATCTCATTGCTACTTCGCAACTGTAATTTTGCTGCTGTTATGAGTTGTAATGAACATATGCTATGCATGGTATCTGATATGTGACCCCAAAGGGGTTGCAACCTACAGGCTGAGAACCACAGTTCTAAACGCACTAACACAGATTGTACTGGTCAAATTATGACAGATAGCGCATATGGAGAAATTAAGCAATGCTTAGTATTCATGTTCAACTGATTTTTTTTCTATTCTCACACTTGGTTTAATTTTAAAGCTTGTCTCCAGCATAAAACACTGCCATCATTTATGATTTATTTCATATACATTTGAGAATATAAACATACCTTATTCAGCTTGACAAAATAGTCCAGCCCAGCTTCCAAGGGGTTTGTATCACAGTTCATCTGCAAGGAAAACATGGTTTAAATCTCGGGTGAGCATGTTCACATCAGAACTGTGCTGCCTTGAAAGGGTTTGGCACTTCACCAGGATCTGCCTGCCTCTGCCTCCAGCGTGGAGGATCAAAGGGGCGTGCCACGCTCCCCAGCAAGTCTTAGCGCATTTTGGGTAGGGTGAGGGGTAGACAAATTCCCCGTTACCACAAAGAGAACAGTAAAATGGAGAAGCAAACCCACTGCCTCCACGAACAAACAGTGGCAAACATCGACTTCCACCCTGAACTGATGATTCAAGCAACAACACTTTTTTATGGTATTCTTTTCTCAGAGCAAAGATGCTTTATGATTTTTGAGTAAAGATTCTTAAAGAGACTAATTATGGACTAGTCTCCAGGACAGTATTTTTCATTCAAAATTCAAATGAAGTCTTTGGCAAATGTCATTTAAATATAGCACACACAGAAACTGAAAGCTGGGGTTTCTTTCCACTGCTTTTTTATATTAAAGATGTTAATTAATTAATTTTAATCATGTGCACATGTATGTATCTGTGTCTGTGTGTGACTGGGTGCAGGCAAGTGTCCTTGGAGAACTGAGACATTGGGTTCCCAGTCCCAGGCCTGGAATAATGGGAGGTTGTGGGCTGCCCAAGAAGGATGCTGGGAGCTGGCCTTGAGTCCTCTGCAAGAGAGGTACAAGTTGTTACTGCTGTCGACCCCTGAGCCATCTCTCTGGCCTCTGTTCTTTTAATAACTATTTGAAGGCTAGCACATGGCGTTCCACAAACAAGAATCTCCTGTGTATTGTGTGATAATTTTACATAATTATGTTTCCTAAAGCTCTGAAATAACTTTGCCTATCTTGTCATTAGCCATGGATAGGAGAGAAGAGAGAAAAGCTGATGGCGGAACACTGGCCTTTGCAGAATTCAGAAAAGAAGAAGGGAAAGGGGGTTTGCATCTCAAAAGTGGTCAAATCATGATACATGGTAGGATGAATAGATTCAGAGGGAAGCCGATATTTAGTACTGAACTTAAAGTTACGTGAGATTTTGTTTCTGTTTTGTCTTCAAGGTTTTTTTTTTTTGCCTTCTCAAAATTTTATAAGATTAAAATTTATATGATGAGAACTAAGGAAATATGAAAGTGGTTGAGATAAAATCAGTGGAAACTGTTAAACGTATGGAAATGGGAACAAACAGAATACCACGCATTATTCAGTTAACCTTGTAGAAATCAGCCTGCTCTGTTGTTCTCTTATGGCAACGGAACTCCCTGCTCTAACCTTCCAAAGAGTCAACACAGTACTTACCAAACTACATAAACACAAGACTACTTTGCAACAGGTAAAATTGTTCTCATATTTCTTAAATCAGTTTGAATTACTCTGAAATTATTGTTCAGTTTGCTCAAACTTGGAGAATTCTCTTCAGGAAAACAGAGCGGTTTCGTCGCTGTTTCAACACTAGAGGGCGCTCTGGCACTGTTGGGAAAACGGTCCTAAATCCGAGCGCCATGGGAGAGAGCAGGAAAAAAAACAAAACACCAGAAACATCAACAACAGAATACAGCAATGCCTCACTCTCAGGGGAACGCCTCTCTGCACTTCGTTGGGGAGACCACGGAGACAAAACTGCCCTGTTTTTCTGAGGGCGCTGGCCTCATCTAAGTCCTGGCTGTAGACCGTGCCTTGAAGCAGGCAGGAACTAGCTTCCTCCAAGCTCGCTTCTATGATAAGGCCCAAGACCTGAGCTTTCACGTTAAATTAGAAATTAATGGTATGGTGTGTTTATTCGGCTCTTTATACACCATCTCTATGTCTGTGTTAATTCTTTAGGATAAATACACTATTTTACTGAAGAGCAGAATATCCGAGAGACTCGGTCACCAAATGAGCTTGTAAGGACGTAGTTTTATCCTGTAGAGGATAAAGCTAAACCCCAGAGTCCCCACTCCGAGGCTCATTGTTTCCACGGCCCCTAAAACTTCAGTGTTTTCCAAGAGGACAGTTCTCTGAAAATGGTAGGGGTTTGGTTCTCTCACAAGGAAATAAAAGCAGGTGACTAGGACCGGGATCAGGAATCTGGACTGCGTGACTCAAGGATCCCAGCGTGTTTGGATGCAGAATAAGAATCCTGGAACCAGTTCCTTCTTGGACAGAATGTCACTCGTGGGACAAGGGCTTTTGGGTGTGCCTGTAGTGTATCTTGATTACAATTGATGTGGGAAGCCCCCTCGTCATTGAGGACACCGCATTCCCTGCTCAGGGACCCTGGGCGGGTTAAAGCGCAGAAAGCCAGCAGCCCAGCAGCAGTACGCATGCATTCATTGCGGTTATGGATGTGTTGTGACCAGCTCCCTCAAGCGACTGCCGCTGTGATGTCCCCACTATGAAGAACTGGAACCCAGGACTGAATTAACCCCTTCTCCCTGAATTTGCTTGTGTCGGGGCATTTTATTATTACAACAACACGGAAGAGACCGGGCAGCAGCTAGGTAGAACAAACACACAGAAATAAAAATGCTGTATAAATGGATAAGCATTCTACAAAGAGAAAGCCTTGGTTACCATTATTACTGGTGGGGAAAGACTAAACCAACACATACGGGACCCTTGTCCCCATCCAGCAGGGAAAAAAAAAGAACATTAGTTCAACCAAGGTTGTATTATGAGAAGAAAATGAGACACTACACAACAGAGGAGGAGAAATGAACGGAGATGCTTGAATCCTCTGGGGTGTGCCCGTTAGAAAATATCTGGGGGGCCCCGGGGTGTTGGCACACGCCTTTAATCCCAGCACTTGGGAGGCAAAGGCAGGCAGATCCCTGTGAGTTTGAGGCCAGCCTGGTCTACAAGAGCTAGGTCCAGGATAGCTAGGGCTACACAGAGAAACCCTGTCTAGAAAGGAAAGAAGAAAGAAAATGTTTGGAGGGGTTAAGGCAGAATAAACACAATTCCAGAACCCAGTCAATGTTCGATGCTAAATAGAGGAGGCCTCTTTCCCTAATCAAAGTCACCTAACAGTGTTTGATTTCTCTTACAGCCAGAATTGACAATACTGTTAGACTAGTGCCCCGACAAACATTAGATAAATAGACATAAGGTCTTAACGAGGGTGCTGGTATTCAAACCTCTGAGCCCCACGCTCGGAAGGCTTTCTCCAGTCTTAAGGCATTCAGGGCGTATGTTCCAAAGTTGTCAATGCCCTCCTGCTGGCCCGCGTTCATGATGAGCTCATACAGGGCTGCGGAGTCTTCTCTTCTGTGGTACAGCTCCCATCCCAGCTCGCCTGAAATGCACGGGCAGAGTCCACTCAGCACTGAGAGCAGCGCTTGCAGGGTGAGCGCTCATGTGTGTTAGCCAACATGCTCAGGAGAAAGCCTGCTCGCATGATGCCGCCTTTGCCAGGCCATTTGTGTGTAGTCCTGGCTCCTACATGGAGGGCGGGTACTGGATAACTCGTCTTCAGAGACAGAAGGACTCTAGTCAGGACTAACATCCCACCCTGGAGCGCGGCTTCATCCTGAGCCTCGGCTGTTTCCAGGACAAGGATAGTAGGTTAACAACAGCACATGTTTTCAAGGGTTTGGCTGGATACAGGGAAGATGTCTGTGATGCCTACACTCAGAAAGCTGAGGAGGGAGGATTCTGAGTGCAGGGCTAACCTGGGCTACTAAAACACTATACAAAAACAAAGCTAACTAAAAGCTTTAAAGAGGGCGAGGGGCCAGTTCAGACAGTAATGTACTTACTATATACTTAAGCATGATCCCAGAAAAGCACGTCTTAAAAAGGTGCTGGGTGGGATGGGATGGGGGTCACACAAGGGTTCAGTGGGCAAAGGTGTTTGCTGCCAAGCCTGATGATCCGAGTTTGATTCCTATTGCTTTTTTTGCCAAGGTTGGGAAAGTTAGAAGGGAGGTCCAGAGGCTGTGACGCTAACAGTGAACACACTCTTGTTCCCCATCGTCACAGGTTGGTAGTGATGGGCTCCGCCAGGACGCCACCCGAGCAGGAGCATTATCGAGCTAAGTGAATGCCTGGGCACCCAGCGCTCCTTAGTAAGGGGACACAGGAGTGGGAGGGGGTAAGCCTGAGCATCATGGGGTAATCAAGAGCTTCCTGCACCAAATGCCTACTCTGTGCCAGGCTGGCCACAGGTCTCCCAGAGACCACACAACTGGGAGGATTGCCAGGGGCCATGCTCTAGTGCAGTGGTTCTCAACCTGTGGGCCTCATCCCTTTGGGGGTCAAACAACCTTTTCACAGGGGTTGCCTAAGGCCATCAGAAAACACAGATATTTACATTATGATTCATAACAGTAGCAAAATTACAGTTATGAAGTCGCAATGAAAATAACTTTATGGTTGGGGAGGTCACCCCAACATGAGGAGCTGTATTAATGGGTCACAGCATTGGGGAAGTTGAGGACCAGGGGACTCGTGGAAAGCTTGCCACAGTCACATCAGGCTGGAAGCCACACCGTGAGCGTTCCCATATGGTCTCCTGACTGGAGTCCTACAGCTAGTCCAATGGCGGTCCTTTGCTCTTTGCTTGTCTACCCTCCCAAAGGGAAGCACCTAGAAATGGGTGGGGGCACTAGAGAGGAGGGTGGCCGGACAGACTTCTTGTCTTAGAGTTGGACAGAAGAAATCTTTCTTCAAAATTAGAGAAAGTGTGTGTGTGTGTGGGGGGGGGGTAATGCATGAGTGTTTGTGTGTGAGTATAAGTGTATGTGTGACTGAGCATGTGAGTGTAAGAGCGTGGGAAGGTGAGTGTGAGTGTGTGTGCAGGTGAGTGTGTGCATTGGAGCGTGTGACTGTGGGGGTATGTGTGAACACATGTGTGTGTCAACATGCATTGGAGGGTGTGGCTGTGTGTGTGTGTGTGTGTGTGTGCAGGTGAGTGTGTGCATTGGAGGGTGTGACTGTGGGGGTATGTGTGAACACGTGTGTGTGTCAACATGCATTGTGAGGGTGTGGCTGTGTGGGGGGGATGTGTGAGCGTGTGTGTGAGCATGCATTGTGAGGGTGCAACTGTGTGAGTGTGTGTGTGTGTGTCCCGTTTCTGGCAGCCTTTCCTTACTTTAGGTTGTTTCCCAGTTCTTACCTGTATAGGAGATCCTGATAGCAGTGACAGGAATGTCAGACATCTTTAAAGACTTGGTTTGGAGAAACTTGAAAGCATCATGGCTGAGATCTTCTGAGGTCAGCTTCTGAAGGACTTGCCTTGCATATGGCCCTGCCACTCCCAGGACCCCAAGCTCATCAGTTATGTTTTGAATTTCAACATTATATCCACCTCTGACAGCTGCCTCTTCAATCCATCTGCATTGGGATCATAAGCACTGCATAAGCGTCACTTGAATAATGCATGCCTCTAACATATCACGTCTCTGAAGACTTGCTGCAAGTCAAGAATTATCAGAAAGTCCCTAGAGGGTCATGGCATGCAGCCATCTCGCTTTGAAAGTTGCCAAAACCAAGTCCCTGAGAGGTAAAGAAATTCTCTTTAAATTGCTCACTTAAGACTTGGGAGGGAATTTTCCAGGTAACAAGAATCATCCAGTTTAAATGAGCTTTGCCACGGTTATAAATAGTGATGGTTCTGTTGCATTTAAACTAATGGTTCCATCTTCAAAAATTAATTTAAACCGAGTGTGCTTCAATGCCTGCACCCAAGATGCATACTTGTGCTGCTAGCCATTAATAATGCGCCTGCCACCAGACACATAATTGCTCTGACAATCACAAAGAAAGAAGAAAACTCCAGTCTCAATTTCTAAGTCTTGATGAGGTTTTGGAAGGCAGTTCTCTGGCCCGCCTATAATTTATTGAGCCGTCCCCAGATCCCTGGGAGTCTATCACAGTGTTTGTCTAGACTCGGGGAGGCTTCGGTGAATAAGGTGACCTCCACGTCCCTCACACCTGATCTGCAGACTTTCGTCATTCTGCAACTAAGGGAGACTTTGAGTCAGACCTCGATTTGGCAATAACGTCCCACGTACTTTGGGGATGTTGAACCGAAGACGGAAACTTTACAGGCAATCTAGTTGTGAGGCCATGTGCACTGGGTCCCACAGAGAGAGCCATGACTAAGGGACAGCTGGCTGAAGCGAGCCCGGTGTGGCACCTTAATCAGTCCTGCAGACTTGGGCAGGTGACTTTAACCCACACCTGTTTCCCCACCTGAAAAAGAGGATAATGCTTCCTTTGCAAGAACTTTTTATTGGGCACATGCATGTGTGTGTGATGTATGTGCATGCACATGTTTTATGTTGCATTGTGTGGACATGTGTGTGTATGCATGTGTTGAGGCCAAAGGTTGACAGTGAGTAACTTCCTTGATGGCACTCCATCTTATATTTTGAGGTGGAACCTCTCACCTGAACCCTAGCTGACTGCTCAGACAGTCTAGCTAGCCAGCTTGCTCTGCAAATGTCCTGTCTCTGCCTCCTAAGTGCTGGGATTGCCTGCAAGCTACCATGCCTATCTGCAGTTATATGGTTGCTGGGGGTCTAAACTCCAGCTCTTGCTTGGGAAGGATGCACTCTACCTATGGAGCCATCTCCCCAGCCCCTGCAAAACTTTAAGAGAATTAATTGAGGTCTGAAAGGCGTGGTGGCCCATTGATGATGTTTAGTACATTAGAGTCAGTATTGTCAGAACCAGGAAACTCGGTGGGCAGGCAAACTTGTGGAGTGGGCGGGGACTTTGCTTCAACTACTCCTACAGAACACGTGAGGTTTGTTCACATTGATGAGGCTTAAGAATTAAAGTTGGGGCTAGGAGATGACTCTGTGAGTAAGAGAGCAGAGGCTCTTGAAGAGAACTCTGGTATGATTGGTGCACAGCCACCTGTAACTCCAGACCCAGGGGCTATGATGCCCTGTTCTGGCCTCTTCAGGCATCTCCCTGCGCATACACACACATGTACACACATACATACTCACACACACACATGTACACACACATTCACATGCACACACACACTCACATACTCGCACACACATGTACACACATAGTCACATGCACACACATACACACACACTCACACACATACACACATGCATGCACACACACACTCACACACACATGTACACACACACATACTCACACACATTCACACAGACACTTAAACACACTTTAAGAAAAAACTAAAGTTGTTCTTTAAGTACTGTGTCATGGTTATCTTTTTAAATTTTATTTATATGGGGGTGTATTTTTGCCTACATGTATGTTTGTACATCATATATGTGCTTGGTACTCCTAGAGGCCAGAAAAGGACATAAGATCTCCCGGAACTGGAGTTAAAATGGTGATGAGCCACCAGGTGGGTGCTGGGAATCAAACCCTGGTTCTCTGGAAGAGATGCCAGTGCTGCTGATGGCTAACCCACATCTTCAGCCACCATAAAGAGCATCTTTAATTGTCAGCTTAATGCAACCTAGAGTTACCTGGGCAGAGTCTCAGCGGGGAATGCTGGCCTGTGGGTGTGTCTGTGGGCACTGTCTTAACTAAGTTAAGTGATGTAGAAAGAGTCATCCCATGATGGCAGCACCATTACCCAGGCAGGGGTCCTAAACTGTCTGAGAGTGGGAAAATAGAGCTGAGTGCCAGCAAGCGGCCACGCATGCATTCCCTTCTCCCTGCTCGTGACTGCAGATGCAACAGTGCTAGCTGTCTGAAGCTCCTGCTCCTGCCCTGACTTCCCCACAGGGATGGGCTGTAACCTGAATTGTAAACTGACCTAACTCAACGCCTTTCTTCTCTAAATTGCTTTTGGTCGAGGTGTTCCATTACAGCGACAGAAAGGAAACTAGAATGCACTGGCATCAGCAAAGCTCTTGCGAGATGGAGTCAGTGTGTCACCCGCTCAAAATTATTTTCCTGGTGTGTACTTACCTAAGATCGTGAAGCTCCGACCCAGAACCGGTAACCAACAGGAACTCGCCCGGGGACTGGTGCGAGACAGTAAGCTCAGCATACACCCGGCCTTTGGGTGTCAGCATGTGACTTATGTTTGTAAAGCCCACCTGCGCCAAAGGATTGAAAACCATGTTAGGGTAAAATAAACAGCTTAGCACACACGTAGAATGCAAGAACCGTGAGAAACTGCCACCTCTTACCATCTGTGTCAAGTGCATGAATCAAACCAAAGGTTCATTTCCATTTTCCATTTAAACAACCAGACAAAGATTATTTGTTCGAAAAATTGCACGTCGGGGCTGGGAAGATGGCCCTGGGGAAGGGCAGTTTCAGCCAAAGCTGACACCCTAAATCCAGTCCCTGGACCCCACAGGTGAAGAGACACCTGTAAGTTCTCCTCTGACCGCTACATGTGTGACGCACATAGATAAATAAGCATAGTAATTTAAAAAGCCTCCACATCCATTTAACTGCAGTCAACTTTTAGGATCTCATTGGCACGTTAAATAAAGCCATTAGTTTCCTAAACTACAATTTACTCAGCAGAAATGACCATTGAGAATCAGCTTGCGTACTCTTGGTCAGCTGAAGCGCTCTAGCCTTCAACCCAGAATAAGTGAAATCGAAGAAGGGTGGGTTGGGGTTTTTGTTTGCTTTTTTGGAAGGACCAGGTCAGAATCCTGAACCTTGTCTATTTACCTGAGGAATGACATTTGCAAAGAGATGGTCCAGAAGTCGGGTGGAATCTTGGCCTTTGATGTTGAACTTGCCGAATGGAGACAGGTCAATTACACCAACTCTTTGCATAACCTGTTTGTACTCAGAACCCACTGGCTCAAACCAGTTTGTGCGGCGGAAACTTGGCCTGGAATGTGATATTTACTGTTCAAGACAATTGTCATCTATTATCCAAGAATTTTAGAATAAGAATACTTCAGTTGTGCCCCCACCCCCCTTCGTCTAGAAAAGTCTACGGGGCTGGAAGAGGTGCACCCTCCAATCTGTTGTGTAAATTATATACACATGTTGGAATCTGACCTTTTATAGTTCACTTATCTATGTGTTCCACTCATTTTATAGTGAATGAGTGTTAATCAGCGAGAATAATAGGACAGAACTCTGGAGTGCTCTGGTCTGAAGAGCAGTGAATAAGGCAACAGTCCAAGGGTTTTGAACCCTGCTTGCATGCTAGAATCATCTGGGGAGCATTTTTCAAATACCAATTGTTAAGCCTCATTAAATCAGAATTGAGTGTGTGTATACCCATGTGTGTTTGAATGTTGGACACATGTCTGTGCATGTGTGTATGTCTCTATGTGTGCATGTATATATGTCCATGTATGTGCATGTATATATATATGTCTCTGTGTGTACACGTGTGTATGCCTCTGTGTGATGTATATATATGCCTATGTGTGCACGTATATATATGTCCCTGTATGTGCGCATGTGTGCATATACCAAGTGTATATTCCTGTACATGCTCACATGCAGCTGTTTAGCCAGCACTATCTTCAGAACCATGAATGCAAGTCACTTTCTTTTGTTAAAAGGGACTGGGCATCGTGAAGGGTTGCAGGGAGTGTCCATGACTGAGTTAAGCAATGATCTAGCCTAGCACCTTCACTTTCCAGAGAAAAGGCACAGAGTGACTTCTAGGTCTTTTGCAGCAGCTAATGGCAGAGCTGGGTCTAAAGCAAAGATCTCTGGATTCATTTCAGAAGGTCCTTTCCACTTAAGCCAACTTCCAACATGCTGTTTTTCACTTCAGAGCACTAAGAGTGCTAAGTCTGCAGGATTTTCCAGTAGCTTAACTATTAAAATTTTTTAAAAAAAGGAAGCCAGATCTAAATCTCACAAAATGAAACAAAGCTAGTATTTATCTGAGTCATTCCTGGAAAACCAAGCCAAGTATCTGCCCCCAAACTCGCTAGGTCAGCCGCTCCTAGAGCAGAATGCACTCATTCATTCTGAGTGTCTCACACCACCCACCTGAATTTAAAGTAAACATCAAAACCTGTTGTTTCTTGTGCATGCATGTTCATGCATGGGTGCATGTGCACCTGTGTTCATGGTGAGGCCACAGGACAATCTCAGGTGCCATACCCCAAGAGCCGTCCACCTTATCTTATTACCCAGTTGAGCTCTCTCACCAGCCTGGAGTTTGCAATGGGCTAGGCTGACTGCCCAACAAGACCCAGAGACTCCAGTCTCCATCCCCCCAGTGCTGGGATTACAAGCATGTGTCCCTACACCCGACTTTTCTCCATGGGTACTGGGGGGCAGCTCAAGCCCTGGTATTTGTGCAGCAAGGGCTTTACCATCCAGACTTCCTTCTTTCCAGCCCCCAAGCCCTGGTGAGAACAGCGAAAGGGAATCGTTTGATGAGAACCTTAAGTTGTCTTCTAGACTGGCTATTCAGTTTCCTTAGTTTATGGGTTCTCTTGGGGAAAATAAGCACCATTAACCCCGCGTCCAGCACTGTCATGCAGCACTTCACAGGAGCTCAGAGGCCTGTTCTGAGGGCAGGTTGGGTATTTTAGTTTAACCCAAAATGCAGGTGCCCTTGGCTGCTTCATGACCCAGAGCTGTGGGTTCTTTCCATGTGGTATTTGAACCTAAGCCACGACAAACCTTCTGCTGTCAATCAGAGCCATGTCAGTAACTGTATGGGGACGAGGAAGGGTCCTCTGAGGTCTGGCAACTGCCAGTAGAAGAGTCATCACTGAGACTGGCCAGTGTCCCTTGGGCTGGCTTAATAAGTTCCGCCACCACAAGCAGATAAGAGATACCCTAGTGGGCTCAGTGCTCCCCTGAGAGCGACACATGGTAATGACAGAAGAAAGAACCTGTGCCCTCCCGTCCTTCTCCCTGTCATCCTCCCACTCCTCCCTGCTGTCCTCCTCACAAAATGAAACAAAGCTAGTATTTATCTGAGTCATTCCTGGAAAACCAAGCCAAGTATTTGGCCTCCAAACTCCTTTGTTCTGCCGTCCTTCCTCTCCTCCCTGTCATCCTCCCACTCCTCCCTGTCATCCTCCCTCTCCTCCCTGCTGCCCTCCCTCTCCTCCCTGCCGTCCTCCCTCTCCTCCCTGCCGTCCTCCCTCTCCTCCCTGCCGTCCTCCCTCTCCTCCCTGCCATCCT
>NC_022021.1:6897836-6913648 GCF_000317375.1 Microtus ochrogaster
TCCTCCCTCTCCTCCCTGCCGTCCTCCCTCTCCTCCCTGCCGTCCTTCCTCTCCTCCCTGCTGTCTTCCTGCCCTGCCGTGGAAGCCCTTGATCAGATCACAGGCCACTAAGACGTTCACTTACCGATACTGAGTGTCCTGGCTGGGTTTGTAGAACCAGTGTGGCTGTTCCCAGCCTGCATGGAAGCCCATGGAACACTTGGACTGCAGGATCTTGTAGAGCCCACTGACCCTCTGGGTGGGCCTCCCCGCAAACCGCTCTTCTTTAGGATAACCAACTGTGAAGGGAACATGGATGCTCTAACAACTTGTCACGGAAACGACACAATGTACCGAAGGGATTTCAAAATGGAGATGATAGAACTTACCATACAAAGCATATATATGTTTCTTCTAAAAGATGTCACTTATACTGATCATCAAAGGGTAAAGTAAAAATACACTCAAAACTTAAAATCAGTGATGTATCCAATCATTAGCTCTATGCAGTCACACACATCCCTTGTTGTGTCTTCGAGCACAGTGCTGTTCACAGGTCCTCGCCACCCCCAGGGGACAGAGCAGGGTCTACACCTAGAGATCCTTCTAGATGTCAGAAAGTTAGTACTTCACCGATGTTGTTGAACCCGTATGATTCTCTGGCTTTGGCCTCCGTGTACTGGGTGGTCGTCCATTTGCCGTAGCGATTGGGATCCAGTTCAATCAGGTCAAAAGGGGGTTCTCCGTGCAGGATCCAGTCACTGAGGAACTTCCCTACCCCACCAGCGTGGATTATGCCATAGCTTTTGGATACAAAGGTTGGTGGCATGTTACAAATGAGGCACATCCAAATTGGTAAAACATGTTCACACAGCTTACAGGCCATCAAAGTTGGAGTCACTGAGGCCCGGGAAAACACACAAGTAATATAATCCTTATGCTGTACATTTTTCCCCTTCAAAAACATATCAGTGTGTGGTATGGTATGCAAATGAAGGCACCTGACTTGATTGCTGGTGTGTTTACACAGTTCCACCCTGAGGGAAACCAGACCTCCAGGTAGCCTGTGGCTGCCAGCTAGTAACGACGCTGGCTTCAGTGCAGATTGCTTGGCCCTCACCTGCCTTCTGAACTGTGATTATCCTGTGATAGGAAACTCTGTGGGAGATGCCCCTCCATCTCTTCTCAACTCAGAGTAGTGCTGATTCTTTTAAATGGTGGCCTCTATGCACAGGGTCTTGTACTTAGAAGCACTCCAATGGGGGCAGGCACTCAGTGGGGGCTTGTGGGAGAGGGCAGAAGGGGACATGGTCTCTGTAATTTGTAACTAGCAGGTCCCTTGGAGGGGAAGGTCTGCCTGTCCCCGTTCCCACAAGAAGATGCATTGGGGTCTCATGTAACCCAGGCTGGCCTCAGACTGACTATCTAGCTGAGGGTAGCCTTGAACTTCTGATCTTCCCATCCTCCCCTTTTCTAGCTCTGGGATCACAGGGATATAGCACTATGCCTGGCTTGTAGGGCACTGGAGATCAAACCTAGGGATTTTTGCATGATGAGCTGGGACTCTACCAACTGAGCTACAGTCCCCAATCCCCAAGGATGCTTTAAACTACACATATTATGATGTCAGAATCACAGTTTTCGGTAGGCTTTATGTGGGTCTACCCACTCGTCCTTATCCAACAAAGCCTTTAAATATGGGTTTATCTGTGATTACATAAAAAGGAACTTTGAAGAAACTGATGGGGTGAGAGTCATAGGGAGAAAACCAAGGGAATTGATATTTAATTGTGAGAACCCATTCCCACGTATTTAAAATACCCTCACAAAAGAACCCCGGCATCCCCCAAACTATAGTGACTTCACAGCCTGCACTTCGCTTCTGAGACGTGTAAGAGGAATTCGGCAGAAAGCAAAATGCTCGCCCCACAATTGCACTCTTTTAGAAACATGGCTGCACCTTGACTGTCACCGAGTTAGTCCCCAAGGAGAACACAAAGGCATCCATTGGTACTTGCAGCATGAGCCCCGGCACAGAGCCATAATCATTAAAGATGATCTGAACAAACAGCCAAACAGAATAGAGCAGAAAACTAGAATATTAGAAACTGTGATATGATGGTGAAGTGAGCTTGACATCAATATTCAGCGTATTAATGGAACAAATATTAGAAATGAAACACGGACAAGGACTGGAATCTTAAGTAGGAAGTGGCCAGGGAAGTTACACGGAAGTAAATCATGTTAGACAAACAGGAATTACGGTGAAAATACATAAGACATGCGATCCATTTGATACTTCGAATATGTCACATTCTGTTATGAAAATATTCTTGTCCAATTGGGGCAAATTGACCCATTAGAAGTTGACAGCATAAAAAGAGACACAAAGAATGGAAGGCCAGGAAAGACGTGAAGAGAGTTTCAGACAGTGATTGCCTCTGCGTGCTAAGCTTGATCACATAAGTGCTGAGCCCATTATGTGATTAGTTCCTCTTCATTCCTTGGTCATCAAAAGGAGACCCTTCCCTGACTCCCCACTCCACTGCTTCCCAGTCCTCCGTCAGCTCTTCCGGTTCCATTCTGGGGCCTGATACTTTGATAGAGGGTTTAGCTAAAGTAAGTACTTCTTCAAGATATGTCAAACATCAGGGTGCTACTCACCCAAAGCCTATGGCCACCCAGTAGTTTCTGACCCCCTGGTGGGGCCCCACCATAGGCAGAATGTCGGGAGAGTAGGTGATAGGGCCGTTGACAATGTTGATGATGTCTGCCTTCTTCAAAACAGGAACCATTTCCATGGCAGCTTCTAGGTGGTCTGTGATCCGGTCCAGGTCAGACTCAAAAAGTTCTTTTCCAAAGCCTAGAGAGACAGACCTCTGTGGTCAGAGTGCTGTGGACAAGAAGGTCTCAAAGCGATGCAATCTCTGCAACAAGTACCTGTAAGGCAGACATTCCTTTGTCTTTAGATGCTAAACTCAGGGCCAGTGAGACAACTCAGGGTAAAGGCACTTGCCCCCAAACCTGACAACCTAAGCTCATTCCCTAGGAATGAACTGACCCCTGAAAATCATTTTTTGACCCCCACACATGTGCTATGGCATTTAAATGTCCACATATACCTGTCAATCAATGTAAAAGATATTAAGTCTAAACTTGGCACTCACGATCCCCTTGTGAGTACCCATAAGATTCCTGGGAACAATAATGCCATTCCTTTCTAAATCAAAGTCATCTTTTTAGTAAATAGAAATTGAAATTTATGCTTGGGGCTTAGCCCCCAATATTTGATGCAATTGTTATTAATAGTTTGGTTTGTCAGGAGTTTTTTTTTATTTTTGATTTCTTGATCTTTCAATTAACATAAAAGGGAGAGCGAATGGAGTGTATTTCCGGACCCTGGAGAATGAGGACCACTGCTCCAGGATCCAGGATGGAGGACTTAAGAGCGCTTTGAACTCTCTCTTCCCTGCAGCCTCCATCCTGTAGTTTGCTCCTATGTGCATCCACAGGCCAGAGCCCCGTGTGCAGAGGTGAGCCTTGCACAACGATTGCCTTCTGCTTGTCCTAGAAGTCACTGTGACTAAAAGCATGGCCACAGATAAACTTGGTGACATTCGTCCACATAGCATCCACCCAGGTTCTCCCAGCCCTTCTTGAGAATTGCAGGTCGGGGCAGAGGCATGGAACCTCCGAGCGAGCACGGTTACACTGGGTCACGCAGACACCCATGTCAAGCACAACACACAGTCCACTCTCCCTCTAGCTAGGATTATTTAAATATTTGTTCTGCATTTATTTGGCAGAAAAGCCACAGCTTGGGCAGGATGGAGACAGAGCCGCTCCCCATACTAACCTCCCTAGCAGCCCAGCCTTGTTCTGAAGTCAGGATCAATTCTGATCAGGCCCAGATGTGCAGGGCCCACTCAGCAAAACCAGAGCTCTCTGGCTGCTGGACCAGCCTCCGCAGGGGGCGAGGTGGGTTGGAAATCCTTTCCTGGTATGTGGGAGGGAGGGATAAGTTCTCTGCCCCAAACTGCCTATCAACATACAGTTCCAGAAAATACACTTACCTTTCTTCACATTGCCTCAAATATTTCAGTGCCCAAACCAAACCATAGTTCAGCTCCTTTCTCAGGCTGAAACTAGAGGGTTGGGGAGATGGCTTTGCCTAGAAAAGAGCTGGCCTTGTGAGCACAAGGACCTAAATTCAACCCAGAGCCCATGTTTTAAATAAATTAAATAAATGCATAGACAGACAGACAGACAGACAGACAGACAGGTGAGAGAGAGAAAATTGGGCATGGCTACATGTACTTGCAACCCCAACACTAAAGAGGTGGAGACAAAGTGAATTCTTGGGGTTCACTGGCCATCCAGCCTACTTCTGATGAGTTCCTGGCCAGTGAGAGACCTATTCCAACAAATAACGTGTAGACTGTGCCTGGGAAATGACACCTAAGGATGTACATACATCTGTACATATATGCACCTGCATACAGGGACACACACATACACACAAGGTTAAATTAGGGGCGTCTGCCTAGATAACCCAATTCTTGATTGGGCTTCATGGAAATGTCTCATGGAGGAAAAAAAATGAAAAAAAAAACAAAACAAAACAACCTTGGCCCTTCTCGCCTATGGAACTAGGAGCATGGCCCCTCTTGCTGTAGCTCAGAGCTCTGAGTCGTCCTTGCTTGTGAGGTGCCGGAGGGCCTCTGCCCATTGTTCCAACTTGGTTGAGGACTCTGGCCTGCATTCTTTGTAGGCTGGAGATCCTGTCTTGGTCACTTGCAGTGTGGACAACTGTCAGAGCACATGAATCTGTGTTCAGATCTTGGAACCAGACCAAGTAGGCAGATTGAGGGAAAGGAGTTGGCAGACGGTTGGCATGGTGAAGCCCCATCTCTAGCGTCAGCTTCTCTCCTCAGCCCTTTCCTTGGGTCTGCTTACTCCTCACAGAGTCACCTCCAACCCCTCCCTCATGCCATCCCAGACACCTGAAGGGTAGCACTGGGGTTCTGTCTTGTTCTCTACTTGGCTCCCAGCCACGGGTAGTTGATCCATCTTCTCTGACCTTTGTACCTTCATTTGCTAAACTCACCTGGAGGGACTCCCTGAGTGACCCAGGAGGCCTGAAGCTTCATCTTCTCCTGACTTTCATATGGCCCAAACAAGAGCCCGTCCCTTTCCTGTCGGAGGTAATAGGATCCTTCCAGGTCGCGGAGTACCGGGAGCTCTCGTTTCAAAGCTTTCACTTCCGGTATGGTTGACGTGACGACATATTGATGTTGAACAGGGATGAGGGGATGCTCTAGTCCAATCATTTTGCCTACTTCACGAGCCCAAAATCCTTAAGAGAGAAAAATCATTTTAAAGACATCATCACATGTATACATACACTTATGACATTGATATGGTAATTTGTATTTGGAAACACCATTGTTTATTTGGTTAAGTGCTGGAGATCAAACCAAAGGCCTTGTGCATGCTTGCCCAGGGAAGCTCTGCCACTGAGCCATATTCCCAACCCCTAAGGATTTGTGAGCATCAAAGTGAATTCCACAGACTCAAGGCTCTTCTGTTGACCTTAGTCTATGTGCTTTGGTAGCAAGAATGCATTAAGTTTCTGCTACTCCAAGAGTAGCAGTGAGATTGTGAAGCTGCCTCTTGGAAAGCCCCGTAGTCAAAAAGCAAGAGAAACTGGTGGGGAAGCTCAGTGGTGAGACTTTCGGGCGTGGGTATGAGGCCCTGAGTTCATCTCTAGCACCGCAAAAAGAAAAACAGCAAAATGGAGGCGAGGTACGTCGGTTCCCAAGGTTAGACCCTGGACACACATGTCTGAAAGCCGTAGCGACTATGAGCATCAAATCTAAATGCTTTTGCTGCAGTAGTAAGGCTTTGTGTCTGTCTCTCTCTCTTTCTCATTTTGTCTTTTTTTTTTAATCATGGGGTTACATGTAGCCAGAGCTAGCCTCAAACACTTAATATACCCAGGCTGGCACTGAACTTCTGAACTTCTGGCCTCCACCTCCCCAGACCAGGACTACAGAGAGACATGAGTCAAAACACCCTGATAGCAAGACATTATTTTAAATAAACACCACACCTTTACCAATAAAAAGGTATTTCAGTATCTAAAATGATCAATGTGTGTGTGTGTGTGTGTGTGCGTGCGTGTGTGGTGTGTGTCTGACAAAGATGTGGTGTAGCTTCACCCGTCAACTAATTATTTGTAGGGAGGGATTTTTGTTGACCAGCTTGTTTCCTAGTAGGTTTGAGTAATTATCAAAGGACTGGAAAACCCTCTCAATTACTGCTTTTCTTAGGGTGTAGTTTAATTTTTCAACCTTTTCTATGTCTGCTTTCTTTTCTTTTTTCTGGCAAGAGGTTCTAAGATTTCATTGTCACATAGTTCAGGCTAGGTATACAAATACCCAGGAGTCAGCCCGAGAGCCCAGAGCAGGTCCGATTTGCAGCTAGCATTTGTTTCCACTTAAGCAAACGCCATCTATACGCTTGCTCTGTGTTTTGTTTCCATCTGGCCTGTCAGGGTGTCAGGCTTGAGTAATCACCCTCCACAGGCTGCCCTTTGTAAACTTGGAATCCAATCTGTGGGCATCTGAGACCTTTGCTGGTCTTAAATAATTTAGAGACTTAATTTATTGCTTCTTGTAGAAAGGTGTGAATTATCACGGTCAGGACTTTCTAAGAAAATATAGCAAAGTTGTATATTGTCGTTATACACACTAGGACAGTTTTCAAATCTAAAGTCAAATGCTTAGCCAAGGAATTCAAAGTACTACAGTATCCCCAATCTAGTTATTTCGATTAAAAGCATAAATTGAAGAAGATAAATTCTGTCCTATTCAAATATAATTATAAATTACTGAGCCAGATGCCTTGCTTATTAATGCATTTTATCATTAAAATAAAGAATACATGTTTGCTCGCATCTCAACTAAATGTATTGCTTTAAATCCCACAAGCTCCACACCATTTACCCTTTGGTGCTGGTATCTGAGAAGCCACCTTTTCTGTTTATTGCATTAGTCTAAGTCTAGCTAGGATTATGCTGCAACTCCTGCAAGAGCACTCAGCATCCAAGGTCAAAGGGGCGAATCAAGCACAGAAAAAGCATCCTGAAAGGAAGCAAGTGAAGGGCCCAGAAAAGTAGCACTGGAAACGAGCTCTGTTTAAAAAAGTGCAGAGCTGGTCATGCAAACTACAGTGGCTGGAAGGAAGGAGGTTAGATTGAAGGGAGGTTGATTCATGACCCAATTCACATCTTCAAAATACCTTGTACACAGTGACAATGGAGGTCTCTCTTGTCTGATACAGTGATGGGCAAAATGCAGCAACAGGGCTTTTCTCTGTCGCTTTGGAGCCTGTCCTGGAATGCACTCTGTAGACCAGGCTGACCTCAAACTCACAGATCAGCCTGCCTCTGCCTCCTGAGTGCTGGGACTAAAGGCGTGTACCACCACCACCCAGCATCTCTTTTTGGATAAACACAAGGCTTCATGTCAGCATCATTCAGTCCCTTCCTAATTGGTATTACTAGGAAAATTCTTGGGTAAAATTTACAAAGTTTTCTCAGGTTTAATGAATCAACTGGGAACAGGGTCAAGAGGTACTTTCCTTACCGTGCACGAGAAAGCTTCCCTTCATAGTGAGTGGCTTCTGTGTGTCTAGGCCCTGTCCCTGTGCAGTGCTGTGTCCCTGGGCCCAAGCAAGGGGTGGACTAAAGCAGAATCCAGTTCATTTATAAAGTTCTGGGTAAAAAAGGGCAGTTAGCCTGCTGCGTGCTAGGATGTTGGAAGCACTGAGAACCCTCATCAGCCCTGCTCGCTCACAACTAGGGTCACACAAAAAGGAAAACTGGAAAAGAGGGGAGGGGAGAGGAGGGCAGAAGAGAGAAGGGAGGGAAAGGAAGGGAAGAGGAGGGGAGGGCAGGAGAGGGGTGGGAAGAAAGGGAAGGGGAGGGGAGGGCAGGAGAGGGGAGTGAGAGAAAGGGAGGGGAGGGGAGAGGAAGACAAGAGAGGGGGAGAGGGAAATGACAAGGGAGGAGGACTGAAAGGAGGAGGGAAGAAGGGAGAAAAGAAGAGGAGAGAGAGGAGGAGAAGGCACAGGGAGAGAATATGGTCAGCACACCCCCCTTAGGGCTAGGACTGTTCTCAGGAGCTGTGTCAGCCCGATGAGGTGAGCACACCTGTAATCCTGGATCTCAGAGGGGGAAAACAATTTCAAGTTTAAAGCCAATTTGCATCCGGGCAGTGGTGGTGCATGCCTTTAATCCCAGCACTCAGGAGGCAGAGGCAGGAGGATCTCTGTGAGTTTGAGGCCAGCCTGGTCTACAAGAGCTAGTTCCAGGACAGGCTCCAAAGCTACAGAGAAACCCTGTCTCGAAAAACCAAACCAAACCAAGCAAAAGAAACAAACAAACAAAAAAAACAATTTGCATTTGCATTCTATACAGTTTGAGGCTACCTGGCAATTGAACAAGGCCTTAGTTCGATGCAAAATTAAATACATAAATAAATAAATGTGTAGGGTGTAGTTCAGGGGCACAGTTCTCAATGTGAATGAGGTCCCGGGTTCACTCCTCAGCAGCAACCCTCAACCCCACCACTACCACACCCAAAGAAAAGGTCTTGGAAAATCATCTAGGAACAGACAATATAGTTGAAATACAGTTTCTAGACCAGGAATATAGCTCAGTGCTAGAACACTGGTATCCTGGCTAGTTTTGGACAAGGGAACCCCAACTGGGAAAATGTATTTGTAAGATTTGCTATATACAAGCCTGTGGAATATTTTTTAAATGAGTGATAGATGTGGGCGGACCCATCCATGTGGGTGGTGCCATCCCTGGGCTAGTGGTCCTGGGGTGTATAAGAAAACAAACTGAGCAAGTCTTGTAGGTAAGCAGTGCTCTTATGTGGCTTCTGCTTCAGTTCCTGCCTCTGGGTCCCTGCCCCGACTTCCAATAGCAATGGGGAAGTATAAAATGAAATAAACCCTTTGCTCCTCCGATTGCTTTTTCACAGCAATAGCGACCCTAAGACAACCAGCCTAACCTGCACAAGGCCCTGAGCCCAATCCCCAGCATTTCAAAAACAAAACACATATAATAAATACACCTTGCTAGCCCCAGCTAGACTCCCTGAATTAGAATCTTTCTGAAGACTGGGAAACCTTCCAAGATGATTCCCAGGTACCCTCGCTTAACAACCAAGTTCCTTGGGAAGTCATTTCCTAGGAATGGTTTCGGGGCAGAAGAAAGGAATAATCTTATGATTAGCACCGAGAAGCCATGATACTTGATGCTAGTTAATGCTTCCCAGACATAGGCATAAACTCTCAAGGAAATAGGCATTGCAGCCCTAATTATTATCACTGTAACTAATGTTTTGAGTATTTCATATTTTACTGTCCACAATAGCTTTCTGAGAGGGCATTATTAACTTTACTAAATTGGTAACTTGCCTCAAGCAGAGGCTTGGCCAAGCATGTGTCTCCAGACCAGAGCACCCATGCCCTGGACAAAACTAGAAACACAGTAGCAAACGCACAGGCCTTTGTTCTCTCCCTCTCCCAATGGGCATTCCAAAGACTCCGCAGCCCTTACATCTTTCACAGTGCGACCCTTTGCAACTCTGCATCCTGGTTTCTTCAGGTGGATTCCAGAGCTACCCTGAAGACTTTGTGTGGCATCTTGGTTTCACTGGGTAACTCTGGGAAATGTTCCAGCTGCCACGTTCTGAAACCATTAACGCGATGCTTGCTTTTATTCATAAAACTGATGTTATTCAAACAGCATCAGAGCTAAAAGAGCGGCGTGTCCAGATCTCTGCTCCCCCCCCTTACGAACACCAAGGCTGACCTTACAGAATGCCTCCAGCCATTAGAAAGGTTCTTTGAAAACACACACACATACTCTCTCTCTCCTCTGTACTTCCCAGGGGCTACTAATATGTAATCAGTGACTTCTGGCCAGGGGGGGAAAAGGAAGAGAAACTGGGAGGGAGGGATGGATTAGAGATAGTGGGAGATTTGGTGTGAATGGGATAGAGTTGAGAACTGAGACAGGCCAGTTCACACAGGTTTCAGCATGAACTTCCTGTAATACCACAGAGAAACAGTAAAAGTGACTGGACAGCTCGGACGGACAAAACCTGCAGGAAGGACAGCCATTCCTTGAAGGGCTGACCATTGTTAGAATGAGATCCCTAGAGCTTGTCTTCCCGGGCAGCTCAGACAGCCTTTTTCCTTTTTCTTTTTTTATGGTATTATTTTATTCTATTTTTGTTTTTATTGAGCTATGTATTTTTCCTACTCCCCTCCTTATCTCTCCCCTCCCCCTCAACCCTCTCTCATTGTCCCCATGCTCCCAATTTACTCAGGAGATCTTGTCTTTTTCTACTTCCCATGTAGATTAGATACATGTAAGTCTCCCTTAGGGTCCTCACTGCTGTCTAGGTTCTCTGGGATTGTGATTTGTAGGCTGCTTTTCTTTGCTTTATCAGACAGCCTTTTCTCAGGGCTGTCTGTATTGCTTTCCCAAGGCCATCACCTCAGAATCTCACAAATGCATAGAAAATGCCACCTGATGACCAGTTCCTGGGCTGAGCTCAGGTCTCTTTGGAGCAATTCTCACTTCCTCTTCAAAGAGGCCTAATGTCACAGTAAAAGAAATGCGAAGTGTTGCCATAGTACCCTATTATGTAAGTAATTGTATCCATTTTAGAAAAGCAGTGGGTAAATGTGTTAAACTGAGAGTTACTTCTCAAAATACACATTCTGGCTGCACGAGCTCCTGAAGCACTACGTTGAAACAAAACACAGCCGGCCTCTGTGCAAGCTCGCCTAACATGAGCGCAATTGTTGGTTACTAATGTCTGCCCCAGGAACTGGACACGACGGGTCTCAGTCTTTGCTGTCGCTATGAAAGTAGTCAAACAGTTTTAGGAGTAAATTCAGGCGACCATAAGACATTGCAAATTTACAAAAAACTTATCAGGTGGCATTGGTGGAATGATTTCCAAGACTACTCTTCTAAGATAACTTGGACTAGAGGTTCCCAAGGACAACAATACAGAAGAGTGCCAGACAGAGCATTGAGGGGAAAGAGCAGTTTAAGGCCTGACTTGTGTTCAGTTGCTTCTACTTTTTAGGCAAGTTTTATAACGTGTTTAATAATGTTCTGAAAGGTAAGGGGTTAAAAGTTTTGGCGAGTCAAAGTAATCTTTGGATAAGAGAGAGAACGAGAGACAGAAATGATCAAATCTGCCTTAAAAGATAAACTAAGAACAAGTCACATAGGAAGAAATTGGAGCAGTGGAATTCTGGTTTGTCTACTTGCTTGGTTGTTTGTTTTGAGGCAAGGTCTCAGGTATCCAGGCTGGACTCAAACTCCCTACATAGCCTAGAAAGGCCTTGAACTTCTGATCCAAGGACTTCATGTAAGCCAGAGAAGCACTCTGCAAATTGAACTACATCCTTAGTCCCTGGAATTTGATCATGAGTGTAACCAGTACAAGATAAAGACAAAAACTGAAAAGAGAAACACAATCTAGAATAGAAGGGAATGGAAACCGGGGGAGGAGACAGGAGAGGATGGGTAAAGCCAGGCATCTGGTGGTGAGAGGGGGCTGGTGGTGAGGATGAGAGGGGGCTGGAGGCTTACCGGCAGCATTCACAATTCTATTTGCTCTCACGGATCCTTGTGGAGTTTCCACATCCCATGTTCCATCTGGCCTGGGCTTCAGAGACGTCACCGGTGCAGGATACTTCAGAAGGGCCCCGTATTTCCTAGCCCCAGCAGCCAGGGCCATTGTCAGAGAATAAGGATCAATGTGACCATCTCCTGGATTATACAGACCAGCTAAAATCTAAATCAACCATAAGAAAGTCGGTATTCCATGTTTGTTTATTGTTCAATGCATTTTATAGCCTGCTAAACAGATGTTTAATAAAATCAGTCTTTAAAAGTCTGTCAGTGGCTAGAGGTGTCCAGAGCTGAGTGGCAGAGGGCTTGCCTGACATGCACAAGGTTTTGATTCTAGCATAGAAGAAAAGCATCTTGACAGCAGGGGGAACTTTTTTCTAAGTCCTACTCAGACTTGAGCAAGATTCACAATGAGAGTTGAATGACTTGTTACAATGGCAAGCAGCTTGATCAAGCCAATAGTCTCCAGTAGTTGGACATACGCCACTAAGAACGAAGGGCACAGTTTCTAAGCTGCTGGCTGCTATTAAACTCCAGCCAGTGGCTCAAGCAGGAGAGAAACATGGAGGCAGGAGCTGATGCAGAAGCCATGGAAAAATGTTGCTACTGGCTTGCTCCACTTGGCTTCCACAGCCTGCTTTCTTATAGAACCTAGGACCACCAGTCCAGGGATGGCCCCACCCACAATGGGCTGGGTCCTCCCAGATGGATCACTTGTTGAAAATGTCTTACAAGCTTGCCTACAGCCTGCTCTCATGGAGGCCTTTTCTTCACTGAGGTTTCCCCTCACTCAGATGACTTTAGCTTATATCAAGTTGACATGAAACTATCCAGGACAAATGCTTAAATAGACTCACTTAAACATTATTACCTCAGTCTCTAATGTTTAAAATCAAATCTAATTCTAGCTGACATATCAGTTACAATATATTGAATTATTCAATACTGTAAATAAAATTAGGTATTAATGCATATCAGATATCATCTGGGTCTGGTGGTGCAGGTATGTAATCCCAGCTACTAGGAAGATCAAGGCAGGAATTTCAAGTTCAATACCTGTTTGGAACAGAGTTCAATGCCAGGTTGAGCAGCTTTGGGAAGACCTTGTCTCAAAAAATAAATAAATAAATAAATAAATAAATAAATAAATAAATAAATAAATAGTGGGCTGGGACTGTAGTCCAGTGCTAGAGTAGCAGCCTAGTGGTAGAATGTACTAGGTGTCCATCTGCCCTGCATTCGTAGGCCCACATATATGCATGAGGAAAATGTATGCTCAGTTCATAGTTCAGCAATGACTTCTTGCAGCCCACTTTGTGTTAAGGCTTCAGCTTAGGCATTGGGAGAGAAATAATAAAAGGATGGATAGATGAGATGAGTTGGCAGAACCAGTGCAGTGGCATACTATAATGTGATCTCAGCTATCGGACAAGAATTTGCCATCACCCATGAATTCCGAGTCTTGACAAATATTTTTTCCTGCATCTGTTTAAACAATTTTTGAGCTCTTTGCCCTTTGTTGATGTGATGTTATTACATTACGTTGATTGACATTTAGTTTTTAAACCAATCTTGCATTCCTGGGACACACTCTATTTGACTAAACTGTAGAATCCTTGCTCCAATTTACTGGATTTTTGTGAAAGACTTTGCATCTATATTCATGAAGGGCTATAGCCTGTCTTTTCCTCTGATGCTTTTCTCTCATTCTTATGTCAGAGACATACTAGTTTTATAGGTTGTGTCGGGAAGTATTCAATTCTAATTTTAGAAGACTTGGTGAGGGATTGGTATTAATTCTTCAAGTATCTGTTAGAATTTATCAAAGATATCACCTGGGCCTGGACTCTTCTTTGTCTGAGTCTTTTTTTTCTATAATTTAGTCTTTGTACTTATGGTTCCAATGTAAGAGACTTTGGCTTTCAATGGAATTCACACTCCTGCCTACTTGCAAATGTCACCCTGGTGGTTTGTCACGACCATGTCCTTGTGGGGATCCCATGTCTGTTTGGTTTGGCACACTGGCCCTGGTCCATGTGTTTCCACTGCTTAATATCTTGGAGAAAAATCTGTAATGATGAGCGTTCCTAGGCAAGTGTTGCAGGTTTGACATCTAAAGAGACATAAATGGATTCTCAGTAGCGTAGCGGAGGTGATTTCAATGAAGACCCTGTTAGCACATCAACTCATAGACAAGGCGTTCCCTGCTCTGTAAAAACCCACAAGAGCACAGGGCCCCAGCACCCACAGCAGTTACACAAACACTCAGGGGCAGGAACTACTGACAGTCACTAGCAGGGCAACAACGGTCTGCTTCCCCCAAGTAACCCGTTGACTACCCACACCCAGGACGTGTGCACAGCACAAGTCAGGGGCCTGGGTTCAAATCTTTCCTCCAGCAATTCTGAACTGAACAAACTCATCCCTCTGTGTAAACTTTTTAAGATTCTGTTTTCTGGGCCCCAATAGCCAGATTGCGCATAGGAGGAGCTTAACATAGTCTCTGTCGCATAAACACTACTGAAGTAGATGCTAATGCCGCTCTCATAATGTTGAAAGGATGGTCACCCAGGAGGGAAAAAAAACTTTAAATTCTCAGTCAGTGGATTCTCTGCAGGAAATTCAAAGGTGATCTAGATCTTCCCCCGGCACAGTCTGAAAGGGAAGTGCAGCTAAGGAGCGGGAAGTGTATGAGGATAGCACAGGGCTCTTTGAGTTTTAAAAATTCAGAAAACCCTTTCTAGAACCATTACAGCAGGATGCCCTTCTCTTTGAAGTTCCCCAACAGACAGCTGGTGTGTAAAACTTCAGTCTGAGCGGTCTGATACTAAAAAGGCTTTGAAATGTCTCTTTAGCCAACGTGGGCAGAACTAAAGGGTTTTCATTGCCCCTGCATGTTATCGAGTAATAGCTCACCTTGTGATTTGCCCACATTCCAGGATCAGTCATCTAATGTTGCCATTCTAAATGTACGCACGAGTTACTTTTACTTTTATCTTACCAAACTCATAAATTCATGGAACTCACTAAAATACAGTTTTAAAATAATTTTAGTTCAAGTTGACGAAGTGAAATTGCTCTTCAGATAGATACCTTGTTCAAGCAGGACAGTGGTGGCACACACCTTTAATCCCAGCACTCTGGAGGCAGAGGCAGGTGGATCTCTGTGAGTTCGAGGCCAGCCTGGTCTACAAAAAAGAGTTCCAGACAGCCAGGGTTGATGCATAGAGAAACCCCATCTCGAAACAAACAAACAAAAAATACCTTGTTCATGTTGAGCAAAGGGAACATCTCTTGGATTTTTTCAGGCTCAATGATATACTGTTCAGTGGCATGCCAGTTGGTCCGGGTCATTTGATATTTAAATTCATCTACCCTTACAGGAGTCGTGGCAAGTCTGATACTGCCTGGTTGATGGAATCCCACCACCTGTGACAATAATGCCAATAAAAGCACATCAAGAAACTTCCCCCTGGTGCTCACACACAGATCTCCAGCACAATGAAAACACAAGCAAGTAAAAGAGAAATTTACTATGTAGCTAACATAATGATTACACAAAATATTTGCAGCTTATGAAAAGTTATTCATCCGGCAGCAATTTACCCGGTGTTCCTATATGCCAGGCAGCACCGAAAGCCTGAGGTGCAGGGTGGATGAGAGAGGCAGAACCCCTGACTGATGGAACTGTCCGTCTGCAGCTAAAGGTGGGGCAGGTAAGAGTATATGGCTGCATGGACTGAGGGGTTCAAGTGCAGAGCAGAGAAGCAGCACATGAAAGGGAGAAAGCCAGAGGATTTAGGGAGGGACTACAGAGAGCCACACGCTGCTCTGGGGAGAGCAATTGTAAGTCAACACTCATTTGGCATTTCTTAAAGTCTTTCTATTTGAAAAATTTCGGTGAGGTCCTGGGTCATGGAGCAAAGGGCAGCCCTGGTCTTCAAGTTGCTCACATCACACTCCGCAGGAAAGAGCAACAGTAACAGTGGGACAGAGTGCTAGAACAGTGCGCATGCATGTTGTGTGTTAGAACAGTGTGCATACATGCTGTGTGTTAGAACAGTGTGCATGCATGCTGTGTGTTAGAACAGTGTGCACA
>NC_022021.1:6914943-6935278 GCF_000317375.1 Microtus ochrogaster
TGTGTGTTAGAACAGAGTGCATGCATGTTGTGTGTTAGAACAGTGTGCACGCATGCTGTGTGTTAGAACAGTGTGCACATGCATGCTGTGTATTAGAATGTGCACACACGCTTGTGTTAGAAGCATGAGGGGTTGGTCGTCTGTGTAGGTTGACACAAAAAGGTGGTTCCAGTTAGAACAGGAAGGAAGAAAACAATACAACTTTAGAAAACAGGTGTGAGAGCACCCAGAACATTCCAGAAGTATACACTGTTGAGAACAATTAAAGCACATGAACAAAGGAAATTGAGGCAAAAGAGGATGTTAGAAAGTCAGGAGATGAAGACTGGGAGCCTCAGACCCTGCTCAGTCTTGGTCTTGATCCTGCAGACTCTGGGGAGCTTTTAGTGGCCTTCAGTCAGAATAAATGCATTAAAACATTAAGAAGCCTTTGATCTTAGCTCATGGAAACTTTTTATTTTGTGAGCACAGTCACTATGAGAAAGGATAAAGACAAAGATGGGGAAGGGGACTAAGCACGTTGTTTCTAAAGCCATGCGGCGGCAGTCAGCACACCGTCAAATCCTGTGCAATCTACTTGCTGGAGTGTTCCGACTTCATATTCTCTAGGTATGGGAACTGACTAAACAACATTTGAATCGTTGTTATTTATTATTTCTTCTGCTGTGGGATAACCCTCTTGCACACTGTAAAACCTTGTCACTGGAATTGGTTTAATAAAGTACTGATTGGCCAGGAGCCAGGCAGGAAGTATAGGTGGGGTGGCCAAGCTAAGGATGATGGGAAGGAGAAAGGCAAGAGTCAGGAGTTACCAGCCAAATGCAGAGGGAGCAAGAGATGAATGTGCCCTGCTAATAAAGGTACCACCATGTGGCAGCGTGTAAATAAGGAATATGGATTAACTTAAAAATGTAAGTTAGCTAGTAATAAGCCTGAGCTATTGAACAAGCATTTGTAATTAATATGAACCTCTGAATGATTATTTGGTAGCTGGTGGGAGGGAAATGTCCGACCCCACTCTTTCTTTAAAAAGAAATGAAGAATAGTTAATTACATGGGTAATAGGCTTGAAGAAATTAAAGTGGTGTTAAAATCAACCTTGGTTCTTACCTTAACCTTTCTTTCTCTACCACAGCCAGCCCTGCACATGGATTCTATATCTGAGTGACTGATCTCACGGACAACTTCAAACTAAAAGCATTTACCTGTCCAGTTTCTTCTTCCAGCTTCTCGTACAGTTTGATGCTGTCATAGTGTATTTTCTTCAAGTTTATCCCGGGGTGAAAGTAAGTTGTTAAACCTGCCTGAAGAATAGGGAGAGAAGAAAACGCTGAAATAAGTCAGCATTTGCACAATGTTGGTAACTCCTCTGCTAAGCAGCAATTTCATGCTGCTGAGACAAGAAGTATAGGGTGGGTGCAAGAAAGAACACATTGGTTGGAGGCCGCAGAGCAGATGGCTTATCACATGGTACAAGAAGCAACTTCAGTCATACAAGTAGAGTAAGAGGCAGCCCACAGATATGTCCAGGAAGAGCCTAACATTCACAGGAAAAAGGTGAAATGGAGTGGGTTAGGTGGAAGGTTTAGAACATCTGCTGTTGTTGATTGCTTTTTATCTGAAATTCATGGGACCAGAAGTGTTTTGATTTTAAGTTTGGAGACCAGGAAGATGGCTTGGTGGGTAAAGGTACCCAATGATCTCCCACAGCCCACTGGGTCTTAAGAGAGGACCAACCACTGTAAATTGTCCTCTTGAATTCATGGCATGTGTCAGTAAATAAGTGCATGCACACACACACACACACACACACACACACACACACAGAGAGAGAGAGAGAGAGAGACAGAGAGACAGAGAGACAGAGACAGAGAGACAGAGAGACAGAGACAGAGATTAATTAAATGCTGATTGGTGGTGGTGCACGCCTTTAATTCCAGCACTTGGATCTCACTACAGATGGCTGTGAGCCACCATGTGGTTTCTGGGAATTGAACTCAGGACCTCTGGAAGAGGAGCCAGTGCTCTTAACCTCTGAGCCATCTCTCCAGCCCTAATCCCAGCATTTGGGAGGCAGGTAGATCTCTGAGTTCAAGGTCAGTCTGGTCTATGGAGTGTGTTCCAGGACAGCTAAGGCTACACAGAGAAACCCTGTCTGGAAAAACCAAAACCATTAATTAATTGAAAAACAAAAATAAAGATTTTGAATTTAAAAATTATGCCAGGCGGTGGTGGCGCACGCCTTTAATCCCAGCACTTGGGAGGCAGAGGCAGGCGGATCTCTGTGAGTTCGAGACCAGCCTGGTCTACAAGAGCTAGTTCCAGGACAGGCTCCAAAGCCACAGAGAAACCCTGTCTCGAAAAACCAAAAAATAATAAAAAAAAATAAAAATTATGAACCAGGGCAGAGCAATGGGCATCTCTCGGGACACCTGGCGAAAGCGCTGCAAGATGGAGGTAAGAGAAAGCCCGACCACAAGAAGCGGGAGTATGAGCTGGGACAGCCTGCTGCCAGTGCTAAGACTGGCCCTCGTGGTATACACAGTCCAAGTGTATAAGAGACAATAAGAAGTGCCATGCCCTAAGAGTGAATGTGGGAAGCTTTTCCTGGGATTTTGAATGCTATACTCGCAAAGTAAGGATCATTGATGTTGTCTACAATGCATCCAAAGACCAGCTGGTCCGCATCAAGCATTGTGCTTATTGACAGCACACCATCCCAAACAGTGGTACAAGTCCCATTGTACACTGCCCCTGGGCTGCAAGAAGGGGGCCTAGCTGACTCCTGAAGAGGAAGAAATATTAAACAAAAAACAATCAAAGAAAATTCAAAAGAAATACGATGAAAGGAAAAAGAACGCCAAGATCAGCAGTGTTCTGAGGAGCAGTTCCAGCGGGGGAGCCTCTTGCCTGCCCTGCCTCAAGACCAGGCCAGTGCGGCGGAGCAGATGGCTGTGCACTAGAAGGCAAGGAGCTGGAGTTCTATCTGAGGAAGATCAAAGCCCGGAAAGGCAAATAAACCATCATTCATAGCTCATGTAATAAAGGTGTTTATTGTTCTACATCTAAAAAAATATATTTGTGTATACATAAAAATGCCCAGGTCTATACAAAAAAAGAAATCTGTGTGTTTCCTAGACACCTTATATACACATTATATTATACAGTGTGTCAAATAACCAAATAGGGAGCACCTACACATGTTTGTTGCATAAATATTGATTAATTATTCTTTAGAAAAGATTAATAAATATTAGAAATCTTGTAGCCCCTCCTGTCAACTTTGAGAAATGCAATGTAGCATCCAGACCAAGAATTCTAGGCAATTACTGAAGCAAGAGTTTTCTTAATTAAGTATCTGGGGTCTCATTTTTCAGCTAATTTATCTTGGGGAGCTCATCAGAACACAATCTGTTCAAACTCAAATCCATTTAGGAATATTTATAACTTTCTCCTAAGGGAATTTGAGTCTCTGAAACTCAAAACTATTTCCCATTAAAGTCAATCAGCCAGTGTTTAGAAACCAGCAGCTCAATGCTTCCAATCTTGTCGAAGTGTCTAACATACACACGAGTGATGCTTCTGACAAAAATCCCATCCTGTTTCCGAAGGCATCTTGTAGCGCTGCCCTGGTGAGAGTATTGGAATGTTTCTACCACAGAACTCCTGCCAGAGTCTTAGAAACACGGCCGAACCGTTCTTTCCCTTTCACAAGCTTGGGATTTGGTGTGCATAGGAACTTTCCTCATCCTATCAGTGAGCATCTCTGGCCTTCAGGTATCCGCCACTGACCCCAATTCCATCTTCAGTGCATCTTCCACCAGTCAATTGAGAAAAATGAATGCTCACGAGTACTGGCCAGAGCTCTGATTACTCCTGGAGATCCTGTAAGCCACAGCCCTAGAAGAATCCAGGCTTAGTCAGCGTTTCTATTGCTGTGAAGAGACACCATGACCACCGACTGCAAAGCTGAGGAAGAAAAACATTTCACGGGGGTTTGCTTGCAGCTTCAGAGGTTTAGTCCCCTGCCATCATGGCAGGGAGCATGGTGGCACACTTGCAGACATGGCAGATGAGAGTTTTACATCCGGACCTGCAGGCAGCAGGAAGAGAGAGACACTGGGCCTGACCTGAGCTTTTGAAAGCCCCAAAGCTCACCCGAAGTGATCCACTTCTTATTTCAACAAGGCCACACCTACTTCAACAAGGCCACGCCTACTTCAACAAGGCCACGCCTACTTCAACAAGGCCACACCTCCTAACCCCTCTCAAGTAGCCCCATCCCCTAATGCCCAAGCATTAGCATATATGATCTGGAGTAGGGGGCAATTCCTGTTCAAGCCACCACACCAGGCCACCAGAAAGTTCCATTCTTTATATCCACCTATTATGTATTTTCCGTTCCCCTACCTCAGAAACTAGACTACTGAATTTTCATTTGAAAGAATCACACGGACTCACTGAAGATATTTAGCCCCGTGTGCTTTGTTTAGGGAACACACACAAGTCTTTGAGTCAATTCAGAATCTGCAAATTTTTGTTGACGTAAATTTAAAATAACAAGAAAGGAACACTCTTCCCTATAGTGCAATGACAAATACCAAGTAAGAAAAAACTGCAGGAACATCATGAAGGGTTGCTAAATAATGGGGGGGTGTTGGATGTCAGCTCAGGTTGTGACCCCCTAGTCTAATATGTTTCCTGTCTCCCAGGGGCCTCTACTGCCTCAGAGAACCCAGCCATTGGCCTAAGCCATCATCTATCCCAGTGGCTCCAAGTCCTTTATCCATACACGCATGCTCAGTTAGAATGTTTGCACATAACCACTAAAACATTCTCATGCCTTTATTTACACATAACATGTAAATATAGGTTACTGTATTAATAGAGATCGTAAAACACACTAAATGAGCTTGGGATGAGTGAAGTATTTTAAATAAATTTCATCTTAGTTACTGTGCCGGAAAGCGTGTGAATATTAAGCTCATGAATCACGTTTTCGATAGAGCATGGTGATTAACGCACTTCATTATTGAGCTGTGTACACGGGATTGAAAATACAGCCTGGTTCTGGGCTTGCTTTACATCCAGGGTGGCTCATTTGTTTGTTTGAATTCCTTTGTGCTATAATCGGTCTCCCTATGTAGCTCAGGCTGGCATTAAACTCTCAGCCTTCTCATTGGTGTGAGCAAATACCAAAGGAGAAGCCACTAGAGGAAGAAAAGGTTTATTTTGCCTTTCGGTTCACAGATTACAGTCTGTCACGGTGGGCAAGGCCCAGAGCAGAGGGGAGGGGAGCAGGCGATGCTGCATCTGCCCTCAGAGAGAGGTGAGTGCAGGGTCTGAGCGCTCCTTTTCCTTTTATTCTGATGGGGACCCTGGCATGATGCTTCCCACAGTAAGGGCGCCATCCCACATCGATTAACACAATCTGGCAACCCCTCACAGATGTGCCCAGATGTTTGTCTTCTAGGTGATTCTAGAGCCTGTTAAACTGACAAGTGGGATTAGCTACAACATTCTTCCTTGTCCTCTTGAGCGCTTGAGAGTTTGAGACAGATTTCAGAGGCTATGGGAGCAGAAGACACCTCTCAATCCTACATGGACCCAAGTGGAAGCAGAGGTCTCTTGGCTGTGTGCTCTGTGTTTTAAACGCCCTTCTCCATTTCAAACACCTGTTACTGCACCAACCTATCCAAAGGTTCCTGGTGACCGCTGACTATCATGTTCTCTCGTCTCTCCGTTCTTGTTAACAACTTGAAGAATATCATGCTCTTTGTATTTTAAATACATAAGAACAAATCCTACTGGAATTCCTTATCAGAAAAAAATTAACAGGTTAAACAGACACACCCCCAGCAGGAGATATCATTTATCTAGAAAATCTAGCCATCATATCCCCATTTCTAACTATCCCTGTCAGCATGCTCTCCTCCCAACAGGGCTCCTTCTTTAAAGCCTCATCCTTGCTCACCCATCTCTTTCTAGGGCTGAGGATCAAGCCTGGAGCCTTGCACTGCTCCTAGATAAGCACCCCCACCATTCAGCCACACTCCCAGACAGTTTTTGCAGCCCATGTAACTTCTACATAGAAACCACATACACCCATTTGGATTACTATAGGCCAACACGTTTGGAACACTTGCCTATTTGTAGAAAAAATACAAGCTTAAAATTTTCAACCCTTTCCATCACTGAACAAATCTTTCCAGAGTGTAACTCTGTCAACCTCAAGCCACTCCTCTTCCTCACCTCACAAACTATACCATGTAAAGGCTCAGTAAACCTAGTCACCATGACGGCCTCACATAGCAATCAAAGAAAAAGCCAAGATGAGCCCACTGTGCAGAGCCAACCTGCCCCCAGAGAACCTGGGGATCCTAACCAATACATCAGTCACATCTTATGTATGTAAATCAGTAGAAAGTTCTAGATTCTCTTCCATCTTGTGACGTCATTCTCAGGGACATGGAGGACCCTACTCTCCAAACCCTCACCAGATGCCATTCCTCGGGCACTGATGAAAGTGAGCAAGACCTCAGGGTCCGCAGACTTGGCTGCACTTTGAACATTCGGTCTCAGGCTGTGCCATCCTCCGGCCCTCATTTCCTGTACCTTGTGGACGCTTGCATCACAGAAAAAATATGGAACTCCGGGGATCTCCAGGGATGCTGCCTTCGTTTTCAGTCTGTCCTTTTAGCTGGTTCTCCAGCTTTGAACATCCCAATCTGTTCCCAGATATGTCTGGGCGGAACACTCTTGGCATGTGAAACTTCCTGATGGCATTTCTTACAGAGAAGGCTCGTAGACGTGTAAAAGCTCCCAGAATCAGTTCCCAAGGCAAGTCCTGCCCTGTCCCTTATTTCAAGGGGCACCAATCACCTAGCTGCTGCTGTCTGACTCCGCACAATGGCTCCCCATTTGGCTTTGGCTTACTGCCATGGCTAACGGGGTGGGGTGCTTTCCCCACTCTTTTTTTATCTTTTAGGGAAAAAACATTTTACACAGTTAACTTCACATAAGGGATTATCATCTTAAAATCTTTGCCTGCTTGTCTTAAAGAATTTAGGCTAAGGTAGGCACCGTGTATTGGTGGGAGAGCTAGTGAAATCTTAGGGAACCCTGTAATCTACCCTGAAATGCAAGCCTTATCTGTCAGCAAACAAATAAGCCTTCCACTTTAATGTGTACCTGCCCCCACTTAGCAGTTGGGAAGCGTGAGGCAGTAGAAGCACCATTTGCTTCAGTTGGCCTCTACCTAGAGGTTCTTGCCTGGTTAACCTCAAAGTCCCCTAGGACCCTTGTAGCTACTCCCACTGTTTGGTGTCTTCTCCTGTACCTGTCTCCCTAACTGTTCCTCCTGCGTTCTGTACTCCCTACCAAGTTTCTTCTTTCTTCAAGGCTCAGGCCCACTCTTAGTGCTTTCTGTGCCCGAGACTAGCTCCAGGAGGGCAGGACTGCTCTGCTCCCTTGTGACCTCACTTCTGGGACTGACCATGGTGCCCTAACATGGTCTTTCAGTCTTGAATGATGACAAAGTGCACACTGAACTAGCTGGGTTTCTGCCAACTTGACACAGTTATAGAGGATGGAGTGTCAATCAAGAAAATACTTCCATAGGATGGAGCTGTAGACAAGCCTGTAGGGCAACTTCTTAATTGGTGATTGACATGGGAGGTCCCAGCCCAGTGTGGGTGGTGAATGGTGCCATCCCTGGCCCTGGATGCTATAAGAAAGCAGGCTGAGCAAGGCATGGGGAGCAAGCCAGTAAGCAGCACTCCTCCAGGGCCTTTGCATCAGCTCCTGCCTCCAGGTTCCTGCTCTGCTTGAGTTCCTGCCCAACTGCTTTTGACCATGAACTGTTAGATAAAACTGTGAGCGAAATAAACGCTTTCCTCCCCGAGTTGCTTTTGGTCATGGTGTTCCATCACAGCAACAGTGACCCTAAGGCTCACACTAAGAAAAAAAAAATAGAGGAGGTAAACTCGCTTTTAGGACAACATGAAGTCCACAGAAAGTCTAGTTTAGGGACACGAGACAAGCCTAGGGAACCAGGGCTTCTGCAGGCAGAAGGAAGGCAGTGGGGAATCAGTGAAAGGAGGTACCAGTGCTGGGAAGACCGCCACAGGCAAGTGATGCGGTGCCCCGCCACACACACTGAGTGAGGATGAGGGGTTGGAGGGAGACGAGCTGGACTTGATGCTATTTTGGGGGAGCACTGGCTGGCGGATGTGTGTGGGCTGATTGTGGGATTAGAAACTGCAGCCAGCTGAGCTTGAGTTGGAGTGGCAAAGTTCTCCTGCATTGAGCCTTGACAACCATGTCTATGCAGACACCTGGCCTGTGCTTCAAGTGTGTGCTGAGCATGAGGAGAACCTCAGAGAGAGTTCCCCTTTCCTCTCCTCACCACAGGAAAGCTGAATATGGAAAGAGATAGCCAATGAGGCAGAGCTCTTCGGGGAGAGAAAGCGACAGATAGACAGACAGAGACAGAGAGCGAGCATGCGCATTTGCAATCAATGGATCTTCCTTTCCTATCCCTTGCAATATGTGAGCCATGCTAACCCAGGGCCTTTACCTAGGCCATTCTCCAGTGCCACCCCGGCATGCTGCGTCACTAGAACAACGACAGAAACTGCCGACAGGGTGAGGCTGTCACAAAATACAAAACAAACCCCACTCAGAAAATGGAATGCATCAGAAAATGGAAACCGAGGGAAATTTCTGGAAGTTACCCTGGGTAGAAAGTGGCAGAGCCAGGATCAGAATCCAGAACCCACATGTTCACATAAAGGGTATTTAAATAGCGATTTCCCACTTCCTGGAAGCACACAGTCAGGTAACAGTACACTTTGTGGTGAGGTGAAGGTCCCATGCTCAGCAGAACTCTCTGTAGGAGCCATGAATGGGAAGAGCTGGTGCACAGTTTGGGGGCATACATAGAACATTTTGGACTGCTTTCCTTACTGCGTGCCAGGTAGAGCCAGCCGTGAGCTCTGACTTCTCCAGCAGGACCACATCTCTCATCCCTGCTTTGGCCAGATGATAAGCCAGACTCACGCCCACACAGCCGCCTCCAATGATCACCGTCTCTGCCTTGTCCTTCCATTCTGGGGCTGAGGGTAGGCTTTCCTGCCTGGAAGACAATGTTTTTAAGGGTGACTCACTTGCAGAGAGCAGGTCCAGCTATTCCCTTGCTTGCCTGTCTCTAGGATGCATTTTGCACTCAGAAACCTTGGGCATCTGCGCCTAGGTGCCCAGCATTGAATGCGGCTCAGGAAATGAGCAGTGGTAGGTGACGGTGACTGCTTCTTTCTCAACCTAGACATCATTTTCCTCTTCTGAAAAACATTCTGGCCAGGCGATGGTGGCACACACCCTTAATCCTGGCACTCTGGAGGCAGGGGCAGGTGGATCTTTATGAGTTTTGAGGCCAGCCTGGTCTACAGAGTGAGTTTTAGGACAGCCAGGGCTACACAGAGAAATCCTGTCTCGAAAAACAAACAAAAAAAATCAAAAAAACAAACAAACAAAACCACCCATATGCTGGGACTGGGGCTCAGCTGGTCAAGCGTTTGCTGTACAAATGTGAGGACCTGAATCTGATCCTCAGGTTCCACGAAAAGTTGGGTATGTGGCTCCCATCTGGAATCTCAGCTCTGGCCAAATAAAGACAAGAGGATCCCTGGGTATTGCTGGCCAGCCTCCCTGTCCCAGTCAGAGAGAGACTCTGTCTCCAAAAACAATTTGGAGAGCAACTGAAGAAGGCACCCGACCTCTGGCCAGCACATGGCCACACCCCCACGCACTCCTATTGATTTCAGTCTTAGAAAAGCCCTAATCTTCATGCAACTTGGCACTTGTTCATCCTCTTCTCTCTGATGCTCCCCAAGCTGCAGGGAGATGGATGGAGAAGCACCCTCCTCTTCTGGCATCTCTAGCCATCAGTTTATAGGACGGTCTTCCTGGATTCACTGTGAGATTTTTGAAGGCAGGGGACAATATTTGTCACTGATCTCAGCCCTCTCTCAATGCCCACATCCAATATGTATGTCCCGTGAACACATCAGATCATGTGCATGGCTTGTTCTCAACCCTCTACTGGCACCACTTCTCTATATGAGTCCCTAAAGGATGGCATCCTGGCATCGGGTAGAGGGGTTTGTTCGTTATTGCCACATTTCCTTCAGAGTATTTCCTTTTTTATATTTATCAAAAGGTCCTTACATCCCTGCTGTGTGTAGGGCTGGACACACAGGGCCTCAGAGCTCTGAAGCTTATAGCAGACCGGGGAAATAGAACAAGTCAAACTGAAAATGTGTGCATTGCAGCAATGAAGCACTCTTTGAGGGAAGGTACGGGTTGCAGGAGCGTCAATCAGCAGGAGAGCATGATGGAGGTGGATGAAGAGGAATGCAGGAGCCAAGGGGTAGGGCAGGAAGGCTCCCAGGCTGTAGGGGCAGTTGTGGGCAGTCAGCACAGGGAAGGGCTGGGCTCTGAAAGGCCATTGAGGCTGCATGTGGAGGGGCCTCAAGGATGAATCTGGCTCTCCTTAACACAAAGAACACTCACAAGTCCTATGGAACATAACCAAAGGATGTGATTTACTAATTCCTTAGTTCCCACTTTCTTTCCTAGTCACCAACCTCTTTACTGCATTAGTGTCTGACATAGGAAGTCACAGTATGAATTAATAAGAATTCTGTGGAAATTCTCCATGGTATATTTGTTGGCATCAAGCCAAAAGGTGTCATTTTAAAGATAAGGTTTTGTTATTGTTGTTTTGCTATTTTTTTTCAATGAAGGGTTTCTCTGTGTAGACCCAGTTGTCCTGAGACTCGCTCTATAGACCAGGCAGGTCTCGAACTCAGAGATTTGTCTGCCTCTGCCCCCTGAGTGCTAGGAATAAAGATGTGTGCCACCACCAGCAGCTTAAGGATAAGTTTCAAAGTGAAAAAAAAGCAGACTGGAACCTTCCTTCAGACTGACTTGGTAGTGGCGGCTGTGTTTGTCTAAATACACCTTATCTGGGAAAAGATGATCTGGTTATCTGACGAGGATTAAATTGTTGAGCTTCTGGGTGTCTCAATTCTAAACTGCCTTCATAGTTTGTCAGATTTGATGACATGGGGTGTGACTTTGTATTCAGACGTACAATTTCAGACTGACAAAAAAGAAAAACATGTAGAAATGCCTCATAGAGCTCTCTTTTGTTGTGGTTGTTTTGGTTTGGTTTTCGAGACAAAGTCTCACTAAGTATCTTCCACAACCTACAGTGGCTTTGAGGTTGACATCCTGCCTCAGCCTCCCGAGTGCTGGAACTTCAGGGTTTTGTCACCACAGCCAGTCTGTCTTAAAGTTGTTAGAAGAGAAATGTCATCTGTGATGACTCTCAACATTTTGGAATATATGCATATGTCATGTGCATATAAACACTCCCATGCCCATTAATAAAGACTTTAATGTTACACTGTATTTGCCTAATCGGGTTTGAACAAATAACCCAAGATGAACACCTTTCCGTTTCCTTCCGTATTAGGTGAACTCTCCCGACTGGGATGCTTTTACAGCTTGTACATCCTTCTTGCGCTGTCTTTCACTTAGGGTTTGCAGAGATCCTGAAAGCCAGGCAGAGGGGAATTAGCATCCTGTTTTTGCTGATGAGGAATCTGTGCTGGGCCAGCAGCTGCTGTGCCTGAAGGAACCAGAACTCTCTGCTGTTCTGGAGGCCCTGCATTCCCAGAACCAGGAACAAGCCCACACACTACAGGCGCTATGCAAAAATCTGTCGATGGAAGGATGGCCAGCTGCTACTCAAAAGCAATCCTTGCACACCATAGGCTGTACAATGCAAACGGAGTCAGTACCTAACGTTTGTTGAGTGACTCTTTGAATAGGAGCCTCGCTTTGCCACCGTGGGTGACGTCAGGAATGAGTACAGGAAAATCAAAGATGTTGTTTTGCTCTTCTACATACAAAGACAATTCCATCTCACTTATGAAGTTTCACAACTCTGCTCTAGGAGCCAAGGAAGGAAGACATGGGTAACAAGCACCCACCGGCAAAGCATCCTAATCTTACCAGAATCTCACTGTCTTTGGGCAAGTTTGTTGCTGTCCTTTGATCTTTCAAATGACCTAACCCTTTCCCTAACAGTTTTGTTTTAAAAAAATTAAAACAAAAACAGACTCTCTATTTGCCTAAACACACGTGCGTTAAAAATGCCAAGTTTACGTTCTCTGTGTTACCAACCAACCCGACCTAAGCAGTCTAATTGTTAATGAGTAGACAGATTAATTATATTATAGACTATTGATCAGATGAAAAACCATGCAGCCATTCAAAAAAATAAGGTAAATCAATGCACCCTGGAATAGAATAATCTCAAAGATGGATTTACCATTGAAAACAAAACAATGATAACAACCACCATCAAGGTGGGAGTATATCGGAGGCCGTTTGAACACAGGAGACAGGTTCCTACAGACAGACATCCACACGCTGCCCATTGCTGACCGGGTAGGGCTTGGGACCAGAAAAACTGACAGTTTTCCCTGGTAGTTGTAGGTAATCCCAGGAGGACTCCAGCCGGTTCCTGTGGGGAGCTTAACGGGTCCCCTCTTCCACACCTGCAGGCGGTGAGCACTCACCCTTCCCGGCGGCCGGTGGAATTTAGGCGCCCAGGGCAGCCCCGCAGTGCCAGACCCCGTAGCCGCAGCGCGCCCGGGCGGAGCATGGCGGAGGGGAGGCCAAGCACCGACGACTGTGGCCTTAGGCAGGAGACAGAAGGAGTGGGGAGAGAGAGGGCGGGAGGGGGTCCTCCCACAGAGGGGCGGGCTCCGGCACCGAGGCGCCTCTGGGATCGGTGCCACCGGGACCCGCGCCTGCACAATCGCCGCGACATGGCACCAGCCGGAGGCCCGCTGGCCAAGAAGGTGAGTGTTGCTCAGGCCTTCTTCCTTTCCAGCGAAGTTCAAATCCCGCTTCAGCCAAACCCCTAAGACCTTTTTAGAACGATACGTGCGGCCCAGAGCCTCAGTTTACCAGATTGCAAGTGGATTAGCAGTCATGGAGCCCTTATCCAGCCCAGAGTATCTGCATTTGCTGGTATCCCGAGTTTGCGGGGCGGGGGTGGGGGTGGGGTGGGGACTGAGACTCAGGAGTCAGAGGACCTACTCAGAGTTGGTGATCGCGTTCAGGGCAGAGGTCAAGTTTTTGGGTTTAAGAGACCCTTATTTTTCTCTCTCACGGAAGCCCATGCAATAGATAGCCCCTGGCGTTCATCTACCCGTTTCTGTCAGTTTCCCTCAGGTTTCCTAAGCGCGTCAACCAGGCCCTGCGGCTTCATGCCTGTCCTGTATGAAACAAGGACACCTTGCATTTCTCAGGGCCGGGGGTGGAAGTCCTCTCTGTTGCCTTCAGAAGGCAGTCCCACATCTGGCCCTTCTCCCATGGCGACCAGATTTGGACTTCATTCCCACAACACTGAGGACATGTTGTGGAAGCAAGGACTAGCCAAACAACCAGAAAGGCATGAACTTGGAAGAGGGGACTCCCAGGACCCACCAGAATCGTCCTCCTGAAACAATTCAGAGTCCTGTGATAGTGGAAGCAAGACACTGGCACCTCTGTTTTAGGAATGCTAAGAAACTGGGGACAGAGGTGGCCTACACTAGGGATTGAAAGAAGTCCAAGTTCATCCCCTTGCTAAATTGCTAGTCAGCCATTAACAGCTCCCAGTGAGAAAGAACTGAGGGCAATGGTGACGTCAGCCAGCATAGACCCACCCTAACGGAGCAATAGTTACAGACACACGGGCAAAGAACAAGTCAGAGTCCCACGCAAAATGTGGAGCCTATGTCTCACAGCTCGCTGAGAGATGTTCTTCTAACGACAAAAGTTAAAGTGTAGGAAAGAAATGAGATTGTTTAAAAGACTTGCCTGGGGTGTGACCCATGCACGCCTTTAATTCCAGGACTCAGGAGGCAGAGGCAAGTGGACCTCTTCTGAATTTGAGGCCAGCCTGGACTACAAATCGAGTTCCAGAACAGCCAGGGCTGTCCCTGCCTCAAAAACCAAAAACCAAAACAAAACAAAAAGACTCCTTTTAAAGATGAAGAGCATTGTGTTGCCTTCCTTCACCTGACCTTCTGAAATGCTATGTTCATTTATACAATTCACTTTTTAAAAAGAATTTTCATTACATTTATGCATGCACTTATTTATTGGGTGTGTGCGGGTGTGGACATACTATAATATACCTGTGGCAGCCAAAGGAAGCTTGCAGAAGTTGGTTCTCTCTGTCTACCAAATGTGCCAGGGATTAAACTCAGCCATAGTGTTTGAGAGCAGTCACCTGCCCTTAACAAATCGTCTTGCCAGCCCATAATTAATTCACTTTTTAATTTTTATTTCTAGAAGACATTTTTATTTTCAGACAGGTTCTAGCTCTGGAACCCTGGCTGTCCTGGAACTCCCTAACCTCAAACTCACAAAAGTCCTCCTGCCTCTGCTGAGATTAAATTAAATTCCAAGTGCTGGGATTAAAGACTGCACTGCCACTCCTGGCTATTCCCTTTTAAAAAAAGGTTTTATGGGGCCAGTGTGGTGATACATGTCTGTAGTCCCTGCACTCAGGCAGCAGAAGCAGGTGGCTCTCTGAGTTTGAGGCCAGCCCAGTTTACATAGTGAGTTTCCCCTACCCAGGGCTACACGATAAAACCCTGACCTTTTCTTTTAAGGTTTTGAAAACATTCTGTGCCCATTCCTCTGGGACTCTGCCCCTGGAACGGCGTATTTTCATGCTGGTCCCTGTTAATGTGTTCCTGAGAGAGAACTCGGGACCTATCTCTCCTCAGCTGGCAAGCACAGGTCGCCCGAGCCTTCATCCCATTCCTCAAACCACAGAAACTGCCTCCTTCCCACCTCCCCCCAAGCCAAGACAGGCAGATGGGGCTGTTTAGGCAGTTTGAATGGCCTCCCCTGAGGATCAAGTCTCAGCCTGAGCCCAGGTGGTAAATGCAGAGGTTTCAGGTTGCTATCTTCCAAGAGAGGGATGTAAAGGCACCCCCAGCCCCCACCCTGAGACCAGCAGGTGCACTGTCTGATGGAGGATGAAGGAGAAGGTGGACTGGGCAGGTGAACTCACATCTTCGCATCTTATCCCTGTTCTCACCTAAGCTGGCGTTAGAACTAAGTGAGGAGGGGGAGACATGGAGGGACAGGCCGCTCGGGCTTCAGATTTCCAAAATCCAGTTATTCTGATAATGACGACAAAGAAAATGGAGACTTTAAAATGCTGGGCAGGGGGCTCGAGACGTTGTTCAACAGTCAAGGGCCCTGGCTGCTCTTTCAGAGGACCTAAGCTCAGTTTCAGCACCACTGTTAGGAAGCTCATGGCTACCTGTGATCGGTTTTAGTGGATCTGCTGTCCTGTGGGCTCTTAGGTCACTGCACACACATGCACACGTGTGCACACATACACAAAAACACATAAAAGGTAACATAAATTTCTAAAGAAAACATTGAACAAGCTTCCAGATAAGAAAGGAAAATGAACCGAATGGTGGCACACGCCTTTAGTCCCAACACTCAAGAGGTAGAGGTAGGCAGATCTCTGTGAGTTTGAGGCCAGCCTGATCTACAGAGTGAATTCTAGTACAGCCACAGCTGTTACATAGAGAAACCCTGTCTTGAAAAACCAAAATAATAATGATAATAAAAGAAAAGGTCTCCCCTTCTACCCCGTCTCACAGAGACACAGTAGTTAAAATCTGCATTATGGTCCTTTTAAAGCCTGCCGATTTTTGCTGGAAGAGTGCCAGGCTTTGCCTCTGCTTCTCAGGACACAGCCACTACCACTTGCGGTGCATCCGATGTTTTCAGAACCACTCGGTACCCCTGCTGTCTCAGCTGGCAGAGTTCCCTAAGAACCTCTCCTTTATTAGATGTTGGTAGAGGTGGGAGGAACATAGACAAATAAGATATGTCACCCTCCTCCCCCCACACACACATCCTACCATCAAAGCGAGGCAGATAATGACCTGATGCTGTTGGACAGCTGCACACATGGACGAAGGTGCTGACGTTGTCAGGGCACAAGGAAAGGCAATGACCGACAGGAGAAGGACAGTGAGGTGTATTAAGATCATTCAGTAATCCAGTGGCTGTGGCAATAGGGGGAGGGAGCCATGAAATGCTTCACAGACACAAGCTGCAAGGTTGGATACGAGAAGAAGGAACCTGGAGTAACGGTTTCCCGTCAAGGACTGGGTGATGTGTTCTAGAAATTTGATTCTCAAATTGGTTAACCCAAGGCGGTGATTTGCATCGCTCACCCAACAAGATGTAAAAGTAAGCCGTGCATACTTGCCATGGCTACGCTCGGTCATCCTGCAAAACAGTATTACCAGTTGGCTCCCCCTGACATTGAGTACACATGAGGGTGGCAGGGCTACAAGATGATTCTACGCCTAGGTGACATAATGCCACTCCAGTCAGAAGGGGAAAGATGGCTTCTACCTGTCCTGCTGGCCAGTGCTGTGACAAGGCCATGCCCAGCAGCCTGCAAGTTTGGGGATTTGTTTAAGTTGAAGATATTGTGCCCCCAACCCCTAGTATATTAGTAACTAAGACAGAACATAAAAAAAAAACTAAAAATGATTATCAGGTTAATCAGTCCTTTCAGTATAGTTTAACCCAGAAACTGTCAATCGAGAAAAAAAAAAGTACCCATAGCTTCTTAACCGCACAAAATAGGTGTTTAGATTGGCCAGAAATCATGCAGCAATGTCTTCTGAAATACTCTTAGACATAATTTTAGCAGAGCTATTGCCTGAAGAACACAAAAATCCACATGTCTAAAATTGAAATCTTTGCAAGGAAAAGCAGATGTAGAGAGCCTGTTGAGTCTCCGGTCTCTTTCCCAGGGCATTTTGGAGCGCCTGGATAGTGGGGAGGTTGTGGTTGGGGACGGCAGCTTCCTCATCACGCTAGAGAAGAGAGGCTTCGTGAAGGCCGGGCTCTGGACCCCGGAAGCAGTGGTGGAGCATCCAAGTGCAGGTGAGTACCACAGCACCCAGAAGTGTATGTACAAGTAACAGTTGGCTTCAACACCAACGAAGGAACAACAGCAAGCATTTCCTAAGGACTGCTTCCTTTGCACAATTGCCAAGGGGTGGAGGCTAAGGCAGAGTGTGAACTGAAGCACAGGAAACAGTATCCTTCTCTCTCCCTCCCTTTCTTCTCTATCTCTCTCTCTCTCTCTCTCTCTCTCTCTCTCTCTCTCTCTCTCTCTCTCTCCTTCTCTCTCTTCCTCCCTCCAACCCTCCCTTCTTCTCTCCCTCTCTCCGCTCATATTTTCTTAATATTATCTGTTTATTCCTTGGAAATTTCCCTTGTAGCTATTCAAGAGTTTTTGTAAATTAGCAAAAATCATTAGTTGCTTTAGCTTCATCCTGCCGAAGGTTGTGCACGGTAGATAACAACCATGGCTACCACCAGCTTAATGAAGCAGACAGCCAGGCTCTGGGGACCAGAATGCATCTTCCTGACTTGGGGGAAAAAATAAAACTAAAAGAGTTAGAAGCTAGAAGCCATTGCAGTTGGTTGGTGACCTTACAATGGTGCTTTAACTATACCTGGCTTTATTGATTTCCCTTGCCTTTCTAGAGTCGGGGGACCAAGCCCCAAGAATAAGAGGGGAGATCAGGCCATACACTGGAAGTGTGGCTTGGATCTACCGGACTTCATTCACACATACATCACTCACAAGAGAAAGCTAGGGTCCTTGCTTGGTTCTTCCCCAGAACAGCAGTGTATTAGACAAGACCCTTGACCTCTTTGAGAATCTGCTCCTCTGTCTGTCACAAGGGGCAGGACATGGGCCAACCATGAGGACAGATGAGTTTACCACCTTGAGCTGCCCACGCGTTGTTGGAGCCCTGAGCCCATTCGTGCTATTTCCTGAGACTGCTCAGACACCCACTTCCGTGGAGGACAGAACAGCTTTGCTTCTCCGGTGCCTCTTGGGACTTTTTCATTTTTGTCTTACTTTTGAAAGATCTTTCAGCTAAACTGAATGTGTTGAATTAGCCAGAAGGGGGTGCTGGTGGGACGGAAGTAAAGGGGGATTTTCTTTTCTTTCCTTTTTGTTTTAGCAGAGTCTCAGACGTCCTAGGCTCGCCTCAAGCTAGCAATGTAGCTGAGGAAAACCTCAAACTTCTTCTGATCCCCCTGCCTCCACCTGAGTGCTAAGATCACACCTGCTTCACAGGGTGCTGAGGATCAAATCCAGGGCTTTATTCACACTGAGGAAGCATTCTGCCAACTGGGCTACATTCCCACCCCAGGGAGCTGACTCTCTCAGAGGCTATGTGCAGCCAGGGCTGCTTACCACATGGCCCCTTCATCCTTGCTGTGGAATCTGCCTGCTGTGGGTGTCATGCACAGGGCTGCTGCCCTCTGTGTGAGCTTCTTCACTCTTCCCACTTGGGTGATAATAGGCCAGCGGCATCCTGCACACATTGCTGTGTGAATAAACTCCAGACAAGGGATGAGGGGACAAGAGCTAGTCAGGCTTTATAGTCTCTGCAGGGGCCCCACTGGAGAGCAGTCAGCAGAACCCCGTGGGATGCTCCCACAGTGCATGTGGCCCTGTCACACTCCTGGCTTTCATTGGTAGCTCTTTCAGTTCTCGGTTTGAAATTGGATCTGGTGGGAAGGAAGGAAAGGAAGGGAGCTGCTGGTGAGAACGTAAGCTTCTGGAATTTGATTTTGTGATTGTGATTTCAATTGCTTAACAGTTCGTCAGCTCCACACAGAATTCTTGAGAGCGGGAGCTGATGTCTTGCAGACTTTCACCTTCTCTGCCACTGAGGACAATATGGAAAGCAAGGTAATTGGGGTACAGGTAGGGGGCAGCCACCAGGAGCAAGCCTTCTCATGAGAGGTGGTAGAACTGGGCTCCTACGTTACTGCGCTGGTCATGAATTCATGACTCCACAGACGTGTGTATAGAAGAGAATGTCTTCGGGTCTTCATTACTGTGAAGAGACACCATGACCACTGCAACTCATACAAAGCAAACATTTCATTGGGGTGGCTCGCTTACAGTTTCAGAGGTTCAGTACCTTATCGTCATGACGAGTAGCATGGCAGTGTGCAGGCAGACATGGTGCTGAAGCTGGGAGTGCTACATCTTGTAGGCAACAGGAAGGCAGCTGATTGTCACACTGAGGGAAGCTTGAGCAAAAGAGACCTCTAAGCCCTCCCACACCCTGACATACTTCCTCCATCAAGGTCATACCTCCTAATAGTGCTGCTTCTTTTGTGGGCCATTTTCTTTTAAACCCACCATACAGAACATCATCAGTTCATGTGTAAAATGACAAGACCAGACAGAATGGCTGTTGGAAGACTGTGGCATCCCTGCAAAGGGGTTTTGTGGAGAAAGAACATTTCTCTGGATCATTTTTTTACCCCTTCACTCTGTATTGTCCTTTTATCCCCTTATCTGTCTGGAGACAGCAGAACCTTGAGAACCTAAGACTGGCCTACAAATGACAAAAATCAGTCTCGATACCCAACTCTGTGGTCGACTGCCTGTGTGGCTTCATGGAAGACCATCCTGCATGGCACATTGGCCTTAGCCCTGGAAAAGATAATACACAGAGTTATGCTCAGACCTGCCAGGAAGAGCAGATGAGATGAAGGATGAGGAAACATTTGCAAAGCCAACTGTTCATGGCAACTGACATTTATGGGTGTTCATGTTCATTGGGGAAACCCACATTTAATGAGGAGCAATATGACCATGTTTATGGTTCCATCCATGGACTCTCATTATGCTACTCTCTGTGCTAAGCAGAAAGATGATATAAAAAAGGGGTGTCTTAGGGTTCCTATTGCTGTGAAGAGACATCATGACCACAATAGCTCTTATAGAGGAAACATTTAATTGAGGTGGCAGCTTACACTGCAGAGATTTAGTCCATTACTTTCATGGTGGAGAGCATGGTGTCATGCAGGCAAACATGGTGCTGGCTACATCTTAATCAGAAGTCAACTGTTGAGCAAAGTTTAAGCAAAAGAGACCTCAAAGAGACACACAGTGACACACTTCCTACAACAAGGCCACAACTCCTAATACTGCCACTGTCTATGAGCTAATGGGGGCCAATGACATGCAAACCACCACAGGAGGCTTAGACCATCTTCATGTATATGTGTGTGTGTGTGTGTGTGTGTGTGTGTATGTAATTGAGCTTTACATTTTTCTCTGCTCCCCTCCCTGTCTCTACCCTCCTCTTCAACCTTCTCCCAAGGTCCCCATGCT
>NC_022021.1:6935834-6942019 GCF_000317375.1 Microtus ochrogaster
TCTTACAGGTGTAAGATGGAATCTCAGAGTTGTTTTGATTTGCATTTCTCTGATGACTAAGGATGTTGAGCATTTCCTTAAGTTTCTTTCAGCCATTTTAGAGTTCTCTGTTGAGAGTTCTCTGTTTAGGTCTGTACTCCATTTTTTAAATTGAATTATTTGTTCTTTTGAGTTCTTTGTATATTTTGGTGTATTTCTTCTACACATCAGAAGAATAGATTCTGTTTTCATATCTAATCTGTTAGCCTGTGTCTTTTTATAGGTGAGTTTAGTCCATTTATATTAAGGGATATTAATGATTAGTGGTGGCTATCTCCTGTTAATTTAGTGGTGATATTAATTTGTGTGTTTTCCCCTTTGGGGTTTGCTGCTGTGAGATCACAGACACAGAGATTGTCTGTGTTTTTGTTGATGTAGCCAACTTCCTTGGGTTAGAGTTTTCCTTCTAGTGCTTTGTGTAGGGCTGGGTTTGTGGCTAGGTATTGGATAAATCTGGTTTTGTCATGGAATATCTTGTTTTGTTCTTCTACGGTGATTGAAAGTTTTTCTGGGTATAGTAATCTGGGCTGGCATCTGTGGTTTCTTAATGTCTGGATAACGTTTGACCATGACCTTCTGGATTTCATTGTCTCCAATGAGAAGTCAGGTATAATTCTGATAGGTCTGCCTTTATATGTTACTTGGCCTTTTTTCTTTGCAGCTCTTAATATTCTTTCTTTACTCTGTATGTTTAGTGTTTTGATTATTATGTGGCAAGGGGACTTTTTTGGATCCAGTCTATTTGGTGTTCTGTACGATTCTTGAATATTCATAGCAGATATCTTTCTTTATGTGGGAAAGTTTTCTTTCATAATTTTGTTAAACATATTTTCTGGGCTTTTGAGTTGAACTTCTCCTTCTTCTATACCTATTATTCTTAGGTTTGGTCTTTTCATGGTGTCCCATATTTCCTGGATATTTTGTGTTAAGCTTTTGTTAGAGTTAATGTTTTCTTTGACTGATGAGTCTATTTCCTCTATTGTATCTTCAGCACTTGAGATTCTCTCTTCCATCTCTTGTATTCTGCTGTTTATGTTTGCGTTTGTGGTTCCTGATCATTTTCTCATGACTTGTTTCTAAAGTTCCCTCGACTTGTGTTTTCTTTATTGCCTCTATTTTACTTTTCAAGTCTTGAATAATTTCTTTCATATGTTTGATTGCTTTTTCTTGGTTTTCTTTAAGAGATGATGATGTCTTCCAATTTTTTATTTGTCTTTTCCTCCATTTCTTTGAGGGAATTTCTCATTTCCTCTTTAAGAGTCTTAAACATTCTCCTGAAGTTATTTTTTAGGTCATTTTCTTCTGCTTCATATATAGTTGGTTGTTCAAGTCTTGCTGTTGTAGGGTCTCTAGATTTTACTGTGTGTGTTGCTCTTTGTGGTGTTGTGTGTGTTCTTGCCTTGTCTACTCATCTTTTCCTCTAATTGGTGTAGTTGGGGCTGTCTGTGACTCTGTTGATTAATCTTTTAGGTGCTAGTGAATCCAAGGCTCAGATGGTTGTTCCTTATGGTACAGTCAGTGCCATGGTTCTAGTTACCCCATTGGTCACTCAGTGTTCTTGGAAGTTGCTCAGCACTCCCGGGCTTTGCTCTACTGCTCCCTTGGAGTTTGCTGTCTCAGGTCTGCTTTGGTCTAGGTTGCCAGCTCAGACCTGTTTCTGCAAATGTCCCTGGTCTGGATCTGCTCCTGCAGAGGTCTCTGGTTTGGGGTTGGTCCTGCAAAGGTCTCTAGCTCTGATCTTCTCCCTGGTCTGGATCCGTTCTCTCTCCCATGGAGTTCATCATCTCAGGCCTGCTCTGGCCAAGGTCACTGGCTCAATCCTGCTCCTGTAAAATTTGTTCGACCTTCTTCTTAAGAAGCTAATAATCTGTGTGAAAGGGGAATGAATAAACTTATTAAAATAAAATGTGGTGGAACTGAAAAATGACTCAGCAGTCAAGAGCAATTATTGCTCTGGGGGACCTGGATTCAATTCCCTGTACCCACATAACAGCTCATAACTGTCTGTAACTCCAACCCCTGGGACCTGATGCTCTCTTCTGGCCTCCAAGGGCATCAGCACACACATGGTACACAGACATACATGCAGGCAAAATCCCATGCACATAAAATAATAATAATAATAATAATAATAATAATAATAATAATAATAATAATAATAATAATAATGATGATGATGGAGTGAGTTGCTATACCTCACAATTAGTCTAAATTTATGTTTTAAAAACTCAGTGCGGATTATAACAATCATGGAAATATAGAGTCACTGGTGGGGCTGGGGAGATGGCTCACTCAATAAAGTACTTGCTGTATAAACACGAAGCCCGAGGTTGGAGTCCCAGAATCCATGTAAAAGTCAAGTACATTGATGCACACCTGTAACCCCATCACTAGCTTTGGGATGGACAGAAGCAGGCAGACTCCCAGTGAATGTAGCTAAATCTGTGAGATCCAGACTCAGTGAGAGACCTTGTCTCAAAAAACAACATGGAGAGCAATGGAAGAAGACACAAGTACATGCACCCCTCCCTCTTCTCTCTGTCTTTTTCTTCCTCCCTCCCTCCCTCCCTCCCTCCCTCACACAGGAGTCACTGGTAAGAGAGGAGATTATGTTCAGCTCTTCTTGAACTGTAGGTTTCAGGACTGACTTGCTCCCTGCTCCCTCTGTGACTTATGACTTGTTTTATTTTACATTGAAAACACTGGGCTCCTGTTTCTGCTCTTGCTCTCAGTGGGAAGCCATAAATGCAGCAGCCTGTGACCTCGCCAGGGAGGTGGCTGATGGAGGGGATGCTTTGGTGGCAGGGGGCCTCTGCCAGACATCGCTGTACAAATACCACAAGGATGAAACTAGAATCAAAAACCTTTTCCGACGACAGCTGGAAGTTTTTGTGAGGAAAAATGTGGACTTCTTGATTGCAGAGGTAAGGCTGGTCTTAGAGAAACTGGACAGATAGGGCTGCTCTATGCCCTGATATCCTCCATGTAGATGGTCAAAGGTTTAGGTTAACACACTGCATTCCAGGCAAGGCTCTGGCATCTGCATGCTGGGTTTCCTGTGAGGCAGGGGATGGACCCACAGCATGCCTCAATATGGCTGTTGTTTTCTGAGGTTATATGATTGTGGTAGCTGACTTGGGGGACAATGAGATGAGAAAAAAAAAGGACAGTGGCTTAGGACAAACACATCTCCTCCCAAAGAAGAGGTCAGACCGGAAAGTGCTGCAGGGTAAGAGGTGGGCGTTGGAGACAGTGGAGGAGCAAAGCCAGGACAGCACAGCAGGCAGATGGCTCTTCAGGTTCACCCAGGCCTCACTAGCAAAACTAAGCACCGAGTAACTGCCTTCTCCGTCCTGGCCTTTCTCACTGCCTCTCTGCTATTCCTCAGCTTATCCCATGTGAATAACATTTTAAAGAAAGGACTGCTATAAGTCAGATTTTTGTTGTTGTTGCTGAGGCATATACTTGAGAAAATCAACTTACGGAAAAAAATCACTTGGGCTCATGGTTTTGGATGTTTGATCCCCGGCCAGCTGGCTTTAGTCACCTAGCTCTAGTCAGTAGTCAGGAGAGCAAGACAGAGAGGGGGCATTGCAGAGCAGGGCATGGCCACCAGGAAGAGGAGGGGACAGAAGGAAGGAGCCAAGACAAGATGGCCTCCAAGGGGCACCTCCAGTACCCACTTCCTCTCACCAGATCCCTCTTTCTACTACTTGCCAAAGATGCTGTCAAACTATGAATCAATTCACATCTAAGTAGGCTGATGAAGTCAGAGACCTCGTGGTCCAATCCCTTCTCATTGCTGGGCTCTGCCAGCTGAGTTCCAAGCCTTTGCCACATGAATCTATTGGGGGACATTTCACATCTAAGTGATAACAACTGGTCACCGGCAGGATGAACATGAAGGACATGCTCTCCCGTCTCTTCCCCATTTTCCCGCACAGTTATTCCTACCTGGGATCAAACCCCTGACTCAGATCTTCTCCCCATCACTATGTCTGCTAGTAGAAACGAGATCAAGGCCCAGGGCTGTCTGCTCCTTGCTGCAGATTCGAGGAACACTGTCCAAAGTGTTTTCCAGTTGGGTAGGAATATGCGCCATTGTTTTCAGAGCTTTTCTTGATTATCTTTTTCATTCCCCAACATGCTTCCATAGAATTTCTTTCAATAGTAAAGAAAGAAACCCAGCCATGGTGGTGCATGCCTTTGATCCCAGCACTTGGGAGGCAGAGGCAGGCAGATCTCTGAGTTCGAGGCTAGCCTGGTCTATAGAGCTTGTTCAGGACAGGACTACATAGAAAAACCCTGTCTCTCTCCGAAATAAAGAAAAGAACAAGAACAAAGAAACAAGAAACCAGGAGATTTGCTTCTGGCTCTTGTCCAATTATTTTAGGGTCACGCTTTTCATTGCGGCACTAAAGGAAGCTTCTGGGAAGCACCCCGCATCTGATACCTGACCACCATCAGCTCCATCATGTGTCCTAAGCCTCAGTCTAAGCTTCTGGGAACATCTTCCCACTTTCCCTTTCCTCTTCATGGAGCTCCTAGGACACCTAACCAGACATGAGATCGAATCACTGAGAAGCATAATGAATGATAGAATATCATCTTTCAGATCTAGCCCCAGTTCCGTAAAAGATGATCCTCAGATCAACAAGGCAAGTGTTTATTCCTAGGTGACTCAGCGGTGCAGGGTATGACACATTGGACTTCTGGTGACAAATATGTGTGCTCCTTCAAGATTTTTATTTTAAATACTTAGCTATTTTTTTTGTTGTTTTTTGTTGTTGCTTTGATTTTAGAGACAGGGTTTCTCTGTGGAGCCCTGATTGTCCTGGAACTAGCGCTGTAGATCAGGCTAGCCTCAAACTCACAGAGATCCACCTGTTTCTGCCTTCTGAGTGTTGGGATTAAAGGCATGGGATTAAACAATTTCCCATTTTAACTTGCACACATACACACACACACACACACAGAGCTTTAAATGGTATGATTTTGTTTTACTAACAGTCACCAAATATTGATTTTTAGATAAAACTCCAGATAGTCTCATTGATGGAATTCTAGTCTTTACTCAGAAAGTGATTCTTTACATAATCTGTTAGACATGTCAGTCAGCAAGCTGTATCACATATTTTAATTTGGTAATGGTTACCACAGTTTTGCAGCATTTGTGCTTTACCATTCCAAAGCCTTCCTTAACTTGAGGCCAGTTTTAAGAAGTACTGTCTCCTAGTATTTTGAGCACGTGGAAGAAGCTGTGTGGGCTGTGGAAGTCTTGAGAGAAGTGGGAAAACCTGTGGCTGCGACCATGTGCATCGGCCCGGAGGGGGACATGCATGACGTGACGCCTGGAGAGTGTGCAGTCAAGCTGGCACGGGCAGGTAAAGTGGCCATGAAGACACGGGCGGTGCAGGGGCTGCCTGCGAGATGCAGCAATGTTTGCTCAATATTGTCAGGGAAATAAAAGAACAAGAAGGAAATTTTCTTGTCTATAAGTCCTAGGGTAGCTAACCTCTAAACTGGGTTCCAAGGTTGACTGATTCACTGGTTGGTTGGTTGGTTGGTTGGCTAGTTGGTTGGTTGGTTTGGAATGAAACTGAATCATTTCTAATCAGCATAGCCCAGGCCAGTGTTGAATTTGTGACCCTCCTGCTCCCAGATGCTGTGGTGATAGGCATGAACCCCAACCAGCTCCACTTGTGTTATAAGAAGAACAAACAAATGAACCCACTGTAAGTTGTAATGGTTCTTTATTGCCTCACGCAGGAGCGAACATCATTGGGGTCAACTGCCGATTTGGGCCCCGGACCAGCTTGCAGACCATCAAACTCATGAAAGAGGGCCTCAGGGATTCGGGCCTACAAGCTCACCTGATGGTGCAAAGCCTGGGCTTCCACACACCTGACTGTGGCAAAGGAGGGTTTGTGGACCTCCCAGAATATCCCTTCAGTAAGCTCGGGTGCATGAAAAGTCCCTCGTGGGTTTGTTTTGTTAGTTTTTCACAAAGACAGTTTCTCTGTGTAGCCTTGGCTGTCCTGGAACTTGTTCTTCATACTAGTCTGGCCTTGAACTCATAAAGATCTGCCTGCCTCTGCCTCTGCCTCTGCCTCTGCCTCTGCCTCTGCCTCTGCCTCTGCCTCTGC
>NC_022021.1:6942119-6942839 GCF_000317375.1 Microtus ochrogaster
TGCCTCTGCCTCTGCCTCTGCCTCTGCCTCTGCCTCTGCCTCTGCCTCTGCCTCTGCCTCTGCCTCTGCCTCTGCCTCTGCCTCTGCCTCTCAAGCACCAGGATTAAAGTCATGTGTCATCACTGCCTGGCCCTCATGTTTCTTACTGTGACTAAATTGATAACAGTTTTGTAATATAAGGCCATGTAAGGAAAAAAAATCTTTTAGTGTTAACCAAACGGAAGCTACCTTAAAGGATGCATAATCATTCTAGTACTTTGTTTTTTTAACCTGGGGTGAGGCTGGGTGAAGGAGAAGCCCAACCAGTGAGAAAATGTCATTTGAAAACAGGAGGTGCATTGCTTACTTTTCTGCTTGTTTTCACCTAATACCTACTGAGAAGCAACTTAAGGGAAGCTGGGAGTCAAGGGGATGCAGTCCGTCATGGTGATGAGGCCTGGCCGGAGTATCTGGTCACATGACCTCCAGGGACCAGATGAGGACAGGAAGCCTAGGTGCCGAGCAAACCTCAAGGTCTGCCTCTGGTGAAAGTCGCACCTTTCCAAACAGTCCACAGTTGAGGACAAAGTACTGGAACACTTGAGCCTTTGGGGCACATTTCACATTCGAACCAAAACAGAGATGGTTACTGAGAACTCAAGAACAATGGCAATGGGTTTTTGATCCTACTGCACGTGCTGGCTCTGGGGGAGCTTGGGCAGTTTGGATGCTCAACTTACT
>NC_022021.1:6942982-6957548 GCF_000317375.1 Microtus ochrogaster
AAATAAATAAAAACAGAGATGATAACAGAACCGTCAAATCACTGTATTGCAGGCATGGAGCCCAGAGTTGCCACCAGATGGGATATTCAAAAATACGCCAGAGAGGCCTACGACCTGGGGGTCAGGTACATCGGTGGCTGCTGCGGATTTGAGCCCTACCATATCAGGGCCATTGCAGAGGAGCTGGCCCCAGAGAGAGGATTTCTGCCTCCGGCTTCAGAAAAACATGGCAGCTGGGGAAGTGGTTTGAACATGCACACCAAGCCCTGGATCCGAGCAAGGTGGGGTCTTTTTAAGTAGCACTCACACTTTCTCCAACCTCTTCTATGTATTGCTGTAAATGTGATGCGTGTACAAGGCAGTGAAAACTCACACAGTGCAAAGGTGCCTAGGATGAAAGCAAGCCGCCCCACCCCTACCCCATCCTGGCCCCGATCCCAGGGAGTCCTGCTCTGCTCAGGCTGCTGCCACAGAATACCATCAACCGCGTGACTTAGAAACAACAGAAAGTTAGGGCTAGGACTGGGGTCCTGTACCTTAGCCAAAGCACCCATAAAACAAAGGCTTGCAGACTTTCTGTGAGTTCAAGGCCAGCCTGATCTCTACAAAAGGAGCTCCAGCCCAGCCCAGCTACAGAATGAGGCCCTGTCTCAAAACAAATGGAAATTGTTTCTCATAGAGTTCTAAAGTCCAAAGTCAAGCTGCTGGTAGATGCAGTGTTCAGTGAAGATCCACTTTCTCAAAGACAGTGGCTTTTTGTTGGGGGCTCTATAAAGAGTCTCTGTCCTATCAGCCAGCTCCCAAATAACATGGAGACTTACTGTTAATTACCAAAGCCTGGCCTTAGCTTAGACTTGTCCCACTAGCTCTTATAACTTAAATTAACCCATTTCTATTAATCAACATTTTGCTTTGTGTGTTTTTTCCTTTGTTTCATTCTGTATATGTCCAACTCCCTCCACTTCTCATTGGCATCTCCCTACAGCCTAGATTCAGCTCCTACTTCCTCTCTCTCTGCCCATAAGTCCTGTCTATATCTCCTGCTGGGCTATTGGCCATTCAGCTCTTTATTAAACCAATCACAGCAATACATTTTCACCCAGTGTACAAATATCCCACAACAGAGTTTTCATAACAGAAGGGTCAAGTCAAGATCTCTGGAGGTCTTTGATAAAGACACTAATGCCATTAACTAGGGATCTACCACTGTGACTCAATTACCCACGCCCCCAAGACCCAACTCTTGTGATCATATGGATTAGGTTTCAAAAGAAATTTTAATGGATACAAAAATTACATATTTATGGGTGCCACATGATGCTTCCATACACATACACACTGGATAATGTCCATGTCAGGGTAAACAAACATGTCTGCCTCCTCCAATAGTTACCATTTCTTGATGGTAAAATATTCAAACTCCTTTCTTCTAGCTCATTGATTATGTCATTTTATACATATATATGTATATATGATACATATATATTACAGTACTGTTTTCTGTCGTCATCTAGTATGTGCCTATCTATGTCTTAATCCATCAATATGAAGTTCACTCTATAAAGTTCACTCTCTACTCTCCCTGTCTCTTCTACTTTTTTGGGCTGCCTTCCCGTACCGTGTGTGTGTGTGTGTGTGTGTGTGTGTGTGTGTGTGTGTGTGTGTGTGTGTAAGAATGTTCTGGTGCTTGTGAATTCACAGAACAACCCTAGGTGTCATTCTTTCTCAGTTGCCATCCGCCTTGGTTTTTTGAGACGGGGTTTTCCCTAGCTCCTGGAGTTTGCCCATTAGATTGCTTGGCTGGCTAGTGAGCACCTCCAGACTCTGTTTCCCAGCACCAGGATAATAAGTGCACACCACCAGACCTGGCCTTTTATGTAAGGTCTTGATGCTTGCATGGCAAACACTTTCTGACTGAGTGATTTCCCTGGCCTCATTCTTCAGCTGCTTCAAGTATACAATTAGTGTTTTTAGCCACTGTGTCCTATTCTGTAGTCACAGTTCAGTCTTCCAGGATTTATCTATAGGTTGCTTCTAAAATATAAAGCTGGAGAATGGCATGTACAGCATGGTTACAGTTGTCATACGAGCAGCAGGACTCATGACATATCATCGGATGTCTTCTGTCCTATCTCTTAACCCTGCTCGGGAAGTAAATCCCTTTCTTTGTAGGTCCAAAGTGAACACACTGGCATGTCCCAAGACTGCGTCCTTGGGGAGTAGAAAGTCACGTAACTGCTTTAAATGGGGACACTTGGTCTCAGCTTAGCAATGAAAAGAGTTCAGCTCCACACAGAATTAAGAGTCAAAGCATGTTCAGATTTAAAACTTCTTCTGTCTGATGAAGCCTCTAAAGGACTATGAATGATTCCAGTCCTCTTCAGAGGTAGAATGGGGGAGAGGCTGGAGAGATGGCTCAGTGGTTAGGAGCACTGGCTGCTCTTTCAGAGGTCCTGAGTTCAACTCCCAGCAACCACATGGGGACCTTGGGGGAGGGTTGAAGGGGAGAGGGGAGAGACAGGGAGGGGAGCAGAGAAAAATATAGAGCTCAATAAAAATCAATTAAAAAAAGGAAAAAAAGGAAATTAACCTAGAAAGCCAGATGTTAGACAAGTCTAAAGAATGTCAGTCCCATCACAAAGCCAATTTTCATCTGTGGAGAACTCACAAACATCTGTAATGGAATCTGGTGCCCTTGTCTTGAGTGCATAAAAACAGAACACTCATATACATAAAGAAATGGATTAAACAAAGCCAGACAGACAGAGGGTGGGAGGGAAATCTCCTCATCACTCACCTGTTACCCCCGTAGAGGCAGTACTCTGAGAGCCTGGTGGATCTCCGTGAGCATGTGGAGGTTCTTAGTCTCCCCAGCAGACTCTGGTCTGCTCTCCTGCCTCTGGCATTCATGAACTGCCACTCTCCCCTTAGCTTCCTGCGTTTCCAGCAGGTCCCCCGCACCCTGGGCCAGGCCCATGCTCTCTCTCACACACAGACTCGAGTGCGGACTGATCCTCTCTGCTCCTGAGCAGCCCTGTTGACCCTTGGTTTTTCGATGACTCTGAGTTTCCAGTGTGGTGTCCTGTGGGTGTCACAGGTCCTTGGCCATCCTCTGAGATTTCTGTGGAGGGACCATGGATGGGTCCCCTTTGATACCTGCTGTCGCTCATCTCTTGGTGCCTCTACACTTTTCCATCCCAATGCCCTACTGTGCAAAGTCACCTCAGAACACAGTGCATGCTGGAAGCGCAGGGAAGAGCAACCGCTCCACTTTGCAAACCTTGAGCCCCTTGAAGGGGAATTTCCCAAGCATCAGGGTCTGGTAGATTCTCTTCTCTCTTATATTCAACCAGTCTCCCAAATTCTCCACAGAGGTAAATTGGCTTTGTGATTGGACTGACATTCTTTATTCCTGTCTAACATCTGGCTTTCTAGGTTATTTCTAAGCGAATTTCTACTTAACTTCCTCTTTCATTGTTGAAAGAAGAACCACAGGCCTGCATCTTCTCTGAGTTCTTCCTGACCCTAAATTATACTAAATGTTATGATCGCTTTATTATTAAAGGCATTTCCCTCTGGGGCCCATGAGCCTTGTTCTGCTTTCCTATGTTATCTGTGTGTTCGCTTTCTTCCACTATCTATCAATAAAACGCCATCTCCTTTCCATGGTCTGGAAGCTGGTTGTGCCTTGGGTTACCTTCTCCTAGGGTCCTGTTTACTCAATGATGATATGTAGTAAATACATCTTCTTTGTTCATCTTGGTGAGATTTGAAGGCAAGAAACTGTTGCCAGAACTTTCTATGGGTATCCATCAGACAAGATGGTTCTCACAGGTGTAATTCATAAAAATGGACCAAATGTAATTCAAAGACAAAGGAAGGACACTTTGGTGATGAATATAAGTTTAAATAAGTGAAAATAGCTTATTTTAGTTGCTATAATCTGTGCAGCCTTAAAAGTAATGGGCCAATAAGATTAAGACCTTAGTTTGAAGACCAAAGTACTCTTTGCACCCTGAACTTCCAAACCTGTTAATGTTTGTAGAAAGTCATGATTCACGGGGGCCATTTTAAACCTCAAGTTCTGACATTACATCATATAAAAATATTAACCATTTTCACATGTTTCCTAAGAAAAGTGAGGTAAACTGTAAGATTATATTTAACACCAAAGTCTGTAACCAAGAATCCTATACTCTTTTTCTTTTGTCCCAAAAATAAGGAACAAAGCCCCACAAGGTTGTCTGTTTTCTGTTCTTGGTTACATAGTTGAAGAATTACCCTTTGCCTCATTATGTTTAAAACTGTCTCGATAACTTCTCAGTTCACCAAAATACTGAGTAGACTTAGGATGTCTCTGCTGGAGGTTTCAGGATAAAATGTAATTAATAGTTAGTTGTAAAATCTCCTATAACTGAAATACATTATTCTAAAAGGTGGCCTTGAAGCCTAGCAATCAGTAAAGAAAGAGGATGAAAGTATGGAAACCGGCCCGGGGAGATGGCTCAGTCAGTAACCGGTTGGCTTGCCATAAAAGTAGCGAGGGCCTGAATTCCCACCCCCAGGACCCAAATGAAAAGGCGGGCACAGCAGTGCACATCTGGAGACCCGTGGATCCCTGGCCGGCTTAGTTAGTCACATTCCTGACTTCATAAATGTGACTCTGTCTCAAAACATAAGGTCCAGGGCAACTGAGGGAGACAGCTGGCCTCTGTGTGTACACACACATATGCACACAAGCATGCGAACACACATGTACACGCATATCCCACACACAAAAATTATGCAAAAGTCACTGGTGTGAATATACAGAGTTCTTCTGACTGTATGTTGAAACAAAAGTTCTACTTTAATCTGATCTCTCCCTCCCTCCATCTCTCCCTCCCTCTCTTCCTTCCCCCCTCCCCCTCTTCTCCCTAACACACACACACACACACACACACACACACACACACACACACACACGTGACATACAGAATTTATAAAATTCTTTTACATAATGGTGCATATTTTCCAAACCCAGGGCTAGACGGGAATACTGGGAGAATCTGCTGCCAGCTTCAGGCAGGCCTTTCTGTCCTTCGCTCTCAAAGCCGGATGCATAAGAAGCAATGAAAGAAAACTCTGAAAAGACAGACCAGGAAGAACCGATCTCAAGCCCTGTCTTCCTTGCTGCTGTCATCAGCCTGCTTCGTGTTCCAGCTGCTGAGCATCGATGAGCTGCTGTCCCTTCAGTTCAAGCAACATGTCCCTCCCGAGCAGACTCGCCAGATGCTGTAGAGATGTGGAGGCTCCTAGACCCGGCCTCCTTCCCCAAGCACACTCTGTCTAGTAATTCCACAGTGCATCCATGCGGAGGTCAGCACGCAGGCTCTCAGGGTGGATTTGACATTCTTAAATAATCCGAAGTCAGCGAGAAGCTACCTTAGTGAATAATTCAGATATCTAAGCCAGATGCTTGAGGACGAGGGAGCGAGCTGGGCTCTGCTCTAGAAATCAATATGCTTTTCTCGAGTGATTTCTATTGTAGCTACAAATACATCTCAGTAGAAGAAATGCCGAAATTGTTGCGAGTGATGGCAGGATTATTAAAATCACAGGGCTTTGCTTTCAAAGATGACTTTTGCTTTCAGGTCCTAGGATTTTAAGAGCGCCTTTCTAACCACGCACAGCTAGACTGTAAACTGCTGACGGTCAAGGACCTTATACCATACTGCTCACAGCCCTCTTTATTTAGCTGAACATAATTACAATGCTTAGTAAAATACTTGTTGCTTATAGTCAAACAGATGAACCCTAGAAGACCTTTTCAGAAGTCGGAGTTTAAGTCCATCTTGTTCTAGTGCTTTCTTGATTCCCATTTGTGTCATACGCTGACAGTGTATCCACTTTTCTCCTTTTTGCAACAATGTAGCAATGTGTGACAATTAGTAAAATTACCATGTATTTTCTTTTTATGGAACTTGAGTGTCTTAAACTTCATAGACATTCTCTGGACCGATGACAATAAATATCTGTTACCTGCCATGCTCTAGCTTTGTCCGCTCTCATGGCCACGTCGTCATGGGGTTAAAACTGCAATTGATTCATTTTTAACATAGCAGGTTTGCAGGCGAGGATACGGGCCTGAGGAGGCCAAGGCAGTTGCCAAGGTCACACATGTGGGAGTGACATTTGAGCCTGCGTGCTCTAGATCTGGAACCCTCAAGCACTGCTCTGCCTTGCCTCTGCCTGAACACAGCTGTTGCTTTTATAATGATTGACTCGAGGTGTTGGTATTACCATTTCCTTAGATGTGTAATCTTTGTGTTTGAAGCCTTCAAATTCCTCTCTTCCAGTGCTTCGTAAAATATAAAACATGGAGTTTGAGGTCATTAAACTTACAAGTGGATTATGATTTATTTCTTATGAGTGAATCGACCCTTCAGTCTGGATGCGGTTGTTTCTGTAATGCTAACAACCTGGGGCTCATTCACCCTTACCACTTCAGAATGCCATGCGATGCAGTCAGAGGGTGATTTAGCTCTCATCACGGCAAGGCCTTCCGAGTCCTTGAGGGTGACCAATCTAAGTGATCAAATGGCCGACTCTCCTTGCAAACCTCTCCAGCCAGTACTCATTCACTGGAGCCTCACGACCTCTCGAGGTCACTTACTTCTTTCAAAGATATGTCTCATTCTTAGAAAGTGACTCCGTGGGAACCAGAAATTTGCTCACTACAAGCAAACATTAGGCTTTGATTATCTGTAGAACAACTCCACCTCCCCCCCCCCAATTTGGTAACTCTTCCAACTTAAAGATCAGGGGGCCTGAAAAGGTGGCTCAGGGATTAAAAGTATGCACCTCTTTGGCAAAGGACTTACTTCAGTTTCCAGTGCCCACGTGGTGACTCACAACTGTCTGTTAGTCCAGTTTCAGGGGATCTCATGTTCCCTCCTTGCCTCTGCAGCCTCTTGCACAGATATGGTGCACAAAACCTCACTCGGGCTCACATGCATACATACATACATACACACATGCATACATACATAAATAAATGCCTTTTCTCAATTGATAATTTTTTTTAAAGATAGCTGTTAGGCTTCCCTGAGCCTTCTTTTCCTCACCTCCTTCAAACCAAAAGGTTTGGAGACATCATTTGTCCTATACCATAGGTGAGACAATCACTTAACATCGCTGTCAAGATCCTCTTCTGTGAAATGAAGGACACAACGGAAGCATTCTCACCGAGGGGCTGAGAGGATCAAAGGAGATAATACGGCACTTAAAACAGTGTCTGGCATGTGCTAGGCTCACACTGTGTCCCCTTGTCCCAGTGATGGCTCACCCCGGACCAAAGCCTTTTCCTGTGTTAGTGCCTGAGCTTGAACCTGCGCTCCGGCGTGAACTCCTCACCCTGTAGCCACTGCTGGACATGCTGAAGTCATGTGACAAGGGACGCATATGCCATCGTGAGAGGAACCAGAGTGGAAAGGCTGCACCGGGGCAGGGCTGTCCCTTCTGGGGTCCACACAGCCCTCTCCCCTAGTTCTGCAGCATTCCGTGGGGAAGCAATATAACAAGTTTGAAAAACTAATGACAAGTGGTAGATGGTGAAGATGTGTTATAAATCTAGATCCATCGACCTATAAAGAAGGAAAATCAGTTGAGATGCAAATCAACAAAGAATAGCTCATTTAGACCCGAAGAGAGTGTTGGGCTGTTCATCAGCTTTTCAGATAGACAGCTGTGACAGCTGCAAAGGTGTAAGGAAAGTGTGCTGGTCTGAACGTGATCACAGGAATCCACAGCTTGAAAGGTGTGAGGAGGGACAATAATAAGAAACCTAAACTGAAGATGTTCACAACTAGCGATACAAGATGAGAGGTGGCCCCGGGGAACTGACCGAATCAATCTGTGCCGTGTGCGTCCTCAATGCAACAGTGCACGGCCACGGAGAACTGGGTCAAGAAGACTGTTGAATAACCTGGTTGTGTGTGCGCTGTTTTGCTTTGGTGATGTGTAGTTGGAACATTATTGATAGGACAAAGGTTATCTTGTGTCATTAACCATGAAGATCTCACTTCGGGTGTAGAGGGGCAGAGGCCTTGCCTAAGGTGGTGGTGACGCTAAAGTTGAGAAAGCTCCCCAGAGATTAGCAGATACAACATTAAAGTTAGGATTCTGGTGCTGTGGACTGAACACACGGCTTTGCATGGGCATTCTACCACTGATCTACACCTCCAAGCCACAAACTAAATAAAATATGTTTTGAGACAGAGCCTCATTGTGTCATCCAGACACTTGAACTACTGATTCCTCTGCTTCAGCTTCCTCAGTGCTGAGATTACAGATGCATGGGAGCACACCTAGTTGCAAACACTTTTTAAAGGATCGATTTCCTATGTGGAAGACTAAAAAACATATCATGTTTGGATCATAGTTTAAATAACAGTAAAACATATTAAGAGAAAGAATTTCAACTTCATTAAAAGCAAAAAGAAAAACTATCCCCCTTGGCACAGTCTGTAACTTACCGTAGCACTTCCTGTCTTGGTTGCTGTGTTCTGGTAATACTGGACAACACATTAGAGCATTTAAAATGTCAGGAAAGCAAAGATGATAGTGTTGTTCAGGTAGAAGAAATAGTTGTGCAGAAAGAGTATCCAAAAGGCTACTATAGACCATAAGAGATCTAGTAATATGAGGATATATATACTTATTTCACATTTTGGCAAAACAACTAACTATCCAGGAACAAAACTAACTTGAGCTATGCAAGAACTATTGAGGGAGTTTAGGTAGATGTTGTGGTAGGATGCAGAATAGGACTTCAATTAATACACGCTCCTGCTCCAAGGAAGATGCTGAGACGCTCTGAACTGATGAGCAACTGTCATGAGACCTCAAGGGAAAATACCATCAGAATTGAGGAGAAAGAGGCATGCAAACTCTCACGTGCATATGGATCAACACTGGTGTGGAAAGTCCTTCTGTCTATGTGTTGCTTTTATTGGCTAACGAATAAATCTGTTTCAGGCAATGGCTTAGCAGAATAGGGCAAGGCAGGAGTTCCAAGCAGGTAGAGGAGGAGAGAGTAGGCAGAGTCAGAGAGAAGCCATGTAGCTGCCTCTGGAGACAGATGCCTTTGCTGAGCCTGCCGAACCCTGCGTGTAAGCCACAGCCACATGGTGATACACAGATTATGGAGATGGGTTAGTTCAGGATGTAAGAGCTAGCCAATAAGAAACTAGAGCTAATGGGTCAAGCAGTGATATAATTAATGCAGTTTCTGTGTGGTTATTTAGTCTGGACAGCCAGGAACAAATGAACAGCCTCCCCCAACACAAAACTCGAGGTAAAATTAGAAAAAGAATGGGGGTACGGCAAGTGTGGATTGCCAGACAATCGCTGAATAATAAACAGAATAATTAAAACCATGGGGCATGGGCCTGAGGAGATGGCTCAGTAGTTAAGAGCACTTGTTGCTCTTCCAGAGGACCTTAGGTTCAATTCCTGGCACCCACATGGAGGTTCAAAACCATCTATAACTCTATTTCCAGGGGGTCTGATGCCCTCCTCAGGCTTCTTTGAGCACCAGGCATACATGTGGTATAGAGACATGCATGCACTTAAAATAAAAATAAAACAATAATTAAGTTATAATGCATAGGTTATTTGTATTAAAAATCAGTGGTAGAGAGCCATGCACTAAAAAGGAGCATTTCAAGCCAGACAGAGGAACCTGATTAGCTAAAGCTGGGGACAACTGATCAGCCATCTGGCATGTGCATTCACTCTCTACATTTAAAGCTGATCAAAGTCTTGGCCAAAATTCCATGAAGAAAGAGCCATAAAAGAACAAAGAAACTGTTACATAAACATTTTTAAATGTGTACACACACAAATACCCTGGTCCAAGTGGTGTTAGAGGCAAAGGGGGAGAGAGTGCAGCAGGTACTAATAAGCTCTCATCCAGGAGGGATATCTGGAGGTACTTTAGCCCAGACTTTCGCCCACTCATGCACATATTGCAAGGGAGTTGCAACAATAGTCAAGACTCCAATTAATAATTATATATAAATATTACATATTCATTATATATAATACATTTATATATAATGATAATTAATATTAAGATGATATTAGAGGGCGCTATACCCAGCTGGGATCCAGACAAAGCCCTTGATTAGTACTAGTCGTAAATTGTCCCTACTTGATGTTCTGTGCTCTGGTACAGCATAGGACACTGTCATCCAGATGTTTGGGGAAGTATACCAAACAGGGAAGAGATGGAGTGACAGGCTGGGAGCTGGACCTGCACTCATTCACCCAGCACACAGTCCCTAACAGAACCTGGGAAGCCCAGCATGACTTCCCTCCCTAGGGAGCAGGCTTCCTCCCTTTGATCAGGTTCTGGGGAGCAACTCTCTATTTGTACCCCATATGACCTGACAGTCAATGCTCAGAACTGTTAAAGGTTTTCTTTTCTTTTTTTCCATTAAAGTTTTCAAAACAAAACAAAACAAAAACAAACAAAACCTCTTGATGTGTAATTTCTATAGACATTTCACCAAAAGCGATGGAAAAAAGAGACCATCTTCCTCTGAAATGTGCAAACGTCTTCCTTGATGGCTTTGATCCAGGAAGACAGCAGGTGACGAGTAATACATGAATAGATAGAAGAATCTGAGTGCCAGCAACCTGCTGCAAGTATCTGCATATGTTTTCTAGACTAATGGAGACTTTCCTGAGTTTACACATTAGAGAACAGATTATCTTAATCCACTAAACACATTTGCAGTTAGGGAAGTGTACAGCAAAGCAGCGAGAGGACGTTTTTCCCAGCTGTGTTGACAAGACCAAGAAGTTAATGATGTTTTTTTATTGATGAAGATGCAGCGGACTGACATCCTTATACCTGAACACTATGTAGAAATGAAAAATATTGTAAACTATTTAGAAAACAATTTGCCCATATTTACCAAAATTTCAAGTTACACATCCTTGTAGAAGCAATTTCCTTACTAGGGTAAAATGTATTTTCATATGTGTCCAAAGGCGCATGTCTGGAAACCACCTAAATATCCAACAATAACATATAAGTTAGTGAGTTCTCAAACATTTACATATATTAATACATAAAGTCATTGAAAAGGATACAGTAAGGCTGGAGAGATGGCAGCAGGTAGAGGTACTTGCCACCAAGCCTGGCAACCTGAGTTCCACATCCCTAGAACCCTTGTGATGGAAGGAGAGAGAACCTACTATAGCAGGTACTTCTCCACTCACACACTCATACCGACACAGATGGGAACGTGTCAGACCAGCGTGCCGTGAAGCAGAACATTCCTAGACATGTTGTGTGAAAGCCTGCGCCCCCTGTGCACTTCCCTCCCTTAGAAGAAAGACTGGTGATTGAAAGTCTAATGCCAGACGAGGACTTCCTTTTCACCCAGATTCCGTTTCGTCTGAATTTGGTTATATAGATAGGCATTACCTTTCCCAGGAAATAAATTAGCTTGACAACTGTGAAAAATTTCTGGATGTGAGGGGATAACAAGATACCATGAGTTCCACACAGAACAGGAAGTCCACACCACCAATGATGCATAGCAACCAAGAATGCCAGAGGGAAATCTAACCAAGCCAACTAAGAGGACATATGAAGTTTCTGTCCATTTTCCATGGGGAATTTTTCAAGGCAAGATGTCTACAAACTCTGGTTTTGTAGCAAGAAACCAACAGGCAGGTAATTGTTAACAGAAAACCTCCCACAAGACTGATGATCAGTGAACTAAGACAAGCTGGTTTGAACCAGTTCTTTCCAGACCCACAGTAGATATTTGCTGTCCTAGAGTTATCGAGAAGAGCAGATGGCCCTCTGATAAACCCTGCTGTGTGGAGAATCAGGAATGCAAGCCAGCAAATAGCTGGTGTAGAAACCACTTGAAAAGGATCGAAGAGATGAGGGGAACCTAGGGGTGGAAGCCAGCTAGGGGTGGAAGCGAGCGAGCGAGGGGTGAAGGTCAGCTGGAAAAACAACCCCTGCTTTGCAATGACCACAGCCCTGGTCTGACACCTTATGAAAAACTCTCAGGCAAGGTTAGGCAACCCATTTTTGGCTGTACAGTCAGCTGCCTTGAAGACAGGCACACACTTTGTTTAATCAATAATGAAAACGCTGGGAAGAGTTTTAGAAGGGCACAGGTCTGCCTGACCTTGGGCTTTTTCCTTGGGCTTAGAGGGGTTGGGGATGGCTGGCTGCAGAATTCTGGCCTCTGTCATTTGGGCACTGCAAGGAGATGGGTAGAGAAGCTTGTGACATAAGACGTACCAACACCACACTGTGTGGCTCAATGACACTGAAGTTGAGGATACAATATTAATGCCACAGCTCAAGAATAAGACCACTACCACTGTTTGAGTCAAATTTGAAGCAAGTTTGATTTTTCTTAGGATACACCTTAGACCAAACCAGTGACTGCCTCCTAAGCCAGGTTAAAGAGAGTCACCCAGAATGCATTCTTGGACCCCTTTTAAGAAGTAAAATCACGAGTAGTTTGCAAAGCAGGTGTCACAACAGAGAGACAATGGAGCAATAAGGAGGTTTAGAAAAATCTCAGAAAATATCATATGATTGACCTGTGATTAGGGTTAGGGAAGGACAGGGCATTTTCAAAAAACAAGTCAAGGTCAGGGGTTGGGGCAGGCCAGGCTCCAGGAAACAGATTTAAAAACAGCAGCCCAGATCATTCAGTGAACGGAAGCTTATTTTTAACAATACAGAATAGTGGCTCCTGCCTTCAAAATGGAGTCAGGCAGGTTCCGCAGCTGCTAGTCCACGGCATGGACAGCACCAGGAACACCAGGCTGGGCAAGAGGAGTGGGTCAGGGGAAAGAAGGCCCAAACCAGGATAGATGGAAAAGTATCTACGACAGAGGAAAGAGTTGAGACTCAAGACGAACAATGGGGAAAGAGGGCACCTCGAAAGACGCAACATTACTATTTACGATGCCACTTAAGACATGGGGGCTATTTTGTGTGCTTGTGCGTTTGGTTGGCTGCTTTCTGTGCATGTGGTCTATACAAGTGTTCCTGTGGGTGTGTGGAGAAGTGTCTAGTGTCTTCCTCTACTAGAATGGCTGGCCAGTGAGTCCCAGGGATGGATCTTCTCCACACACCACACACACTGCTGCATGCCCATCTCTCCTGTACTGGAGTTACAGACACATGCCTCTGTACCAGGCTTTCACAGGTGTGCTGAGATCCAAACTCAGGTCCTCATCCTTAATATGACATGTTCTTTCTTGACTGAAACCATATCACTAGTCCCTTGGTGGTTTTGTTCAGTTGTTTTCAATTGGTCTTGCTAAGTAGACCATGTTAGCCCCAACTTGTATGTAGATCATGCTAGCCCCAACTTGCATGTAGATCATGCTAGCCCCAACTTGCATGTAGATCATGCTAGCCCCAACTTGTGTCAATACTCCTGCCTCTGTTCCCTAAGTGCTGGGATTGCAGGTGTGTAACACCACATCTGAGATGGGAACTGTTTCATTTTAATATTGATTATAACAGATTTTATTCTTTTTAATTTTCGTTTTTTTTTTGGTTTTTTTTTGTTTTTGTTTTTTTGGTTTTTAATTTTCAATAGTATATAAGTATTAATAGATTTTCTGTACCCCGATAATAGGTTTCTCCACCAAAACAGTAAGCCAAATCAAGTGGAATTGAAAAAGTAGAACAGGTTTATCTGGGCAAAGCAACTTCTGAGTGAGTTCTCCAGTCCCAGAGATCAAGGCCAAAGAAGTCACAGGCACCAACTAAAGCAGGGAGCTTATATAGCTTGTAGAAGAGGGGTAATGATGTGCCCATCATAAGCTGGGTTTATGGCCAAGTATGGCCAAAAGTTGAATGCTTTTAGTCGGGGACTTGGATAGCTGACAACTTCAGGGCATGAAGCTCCAGTAGCCGCCAGGAATGCAGAATTGTGGTTTTTGGTGTCTTCCCTTGTTGTGGAATGTTATTTTAAGGTGTGTCACATTGTTTATGCTGTGGAACATTTGTTTTAATGATGGAAAGATGTGTTGCATTCTTTTGTGTTGCATTTGTTTAACTCATGAAGCTGTGTTACTTTGCCTGTCTAAAACACCTGATTAGTCTAATAAAGAGCTGAATGGCCAATAGCCGGGCAGGAGAGAGAAATAGGCGGGGCTGGCAGGCAGAGAGGATAAATAGGAAGAGAAATCTGGGGAAAGAATGGGTAGAGAAACAAGAAGAGAAGGAGAGAGGATACCAGAGGCCAGCCACCCAGCTATTCCTCTTTACCATCTGCCCATTGCTCATCCTCCTTTACACACATTTAAGACTGTCGGGAGACATGGCCTGCTGAGCATCCTGGTGATCCCGGATCTCTCACAGCCCTGCTCTGTACCCTCCGCCCGGGTCAGAGTGCTCACCCTGGAGCCACAGCACTGTGGCTTTCCTTTCTTTACTCCTTTTTGGATTCATTTCTGAATCATAATAGGACAATGGCCCAGTTAAAAAGACCTTGTTTCTTCTTTCTCCTCCTCCTCCTCCTCC
>NC_022021.1:6957648-6962458 GCF_000317375.1 Microtus ochrogaster
TCCTCCTCCTCCTCCTCCTCCTCCTCCTCCTCCTCTTCCTCCTCCTTCTTCTTTCTCCTTCTCCTCCTCCCCCTTCCTCTTTCTCCTTCTCCTCCTCCCCCTTCCTCCTCCTTTTCAGTTCTAAAGATCAACCCCTGGGCCTTGTACACTACCACCTGACCAAGCTGAGCTTGACAATGTCTCTTTTTTTCTGGTAGTTGTGTGATGGCTGTCAGTGGGGGCTGGGGTTGTTGCTAAGCACCCCAAGTGATCCTTCTGAAAGTTCTGGCCCCCTTCAAACCTCACCAAAGAAAGGGAGAGAAAGCTGTCGTCTGCATTATGGTCTCAGTTTTGTGTCTTTAAAAGATGGGTCTGGCATCTTTACGGGCATCACTGTGTCCAGCTTTATAGCCAGAGGGAAGGGCATGAACAATACAAATGAGGTTCTCTGAGTGGCTAGGAATGACTGCCGTGAGGGAGCCAAGGATTCCAAAAGGATGCTCTAAAGGGGCAGACCACCTCTGCCCCTGGCTTAGTCGCCTCCAGAGAGGGCCTCCAACACGGGCACTGGCTTAGCTGCCTCCAGAGAGGGCCTCCAACAAGGGCACTGGCTTAGCCGCCTCCAGAGAGGGCCTCCAACACGGGCACTGGCTTAGCCGCCTCCAGAGAGGGCCTCCAACACGGGCACTGGCTTAGCCGCCTCCAGAGAGGGAATCCAACATGGGCCCTGGCTACGGCAAGCTGCTTATTTTTCATCTTTGGGAATAAAACTGCAATGGCTTCCAGGGACGTGGGGAGGTTTCCATGGGGTAAAACATCTACCCAGGATGGGATGAGACCTTATTTATGTAAGCAGCACTACTGACGACAGCTCCGCAGAGCCGTTGTCCAGCTCTGAGGTGGTTTGGGCTCTTGGAGACCCAGCTGTGCCTTATGAAGTGCACGGTCATTTTCAGATCTGAGCATGAGATTTGTTGAGTGAGTAAATGACTGTTTGCTAAATGTGGTGGTTTGTAAGAAAATGACCCCCCCCCGAGGAAGTGCACTATGAGGAGGCGTGGCCTTGTCAGAGGAAGTGTGTCACTGTGGAGGTGGGCGTTGAGGTCTTTTTTCTCAAGCTTCACTCAGTGTAACTGGCAGTAGACTTCCTGTTGCCTGCAAGAAGTAGGTCTCTGAGCTCGAGCCCCACGCCTGCCCACCTGCATGCTACCATGCTCCCCTTCATGATCATAATGGACTGAGTGTCTGAAACTGTACAAGAACCACCCTCAATTAAATGTTTCCTTTATAAGAGTTGCTTATAAAGTCATGGTGTCTCTTCTCAGCAATAGTAAGCTGTAAGACTGAAGTTGGTACCAGGAGTTGGGGATTGTTTTGATAGGCCTGACCATACTTTTGTTTGGAGTAACATGGACTTTGTTACCTTGGGTTAGGAAAGCAGTGGGATGCTTTAAGCACTGCATAAAGGCATATTCTAGTAGGAGCATGTTAGACAGTGGTGCTGATGTGGAGAAGAATTTTAGTGTGCTGCCTAAAAATCGTTCTTGTGATATTTTGGTGAAGAGAGTGGCTACCTTTTGCCCTTGTCCAAAGAGTCTACCTGAGGCTAAAGTGAAGAGTTTTGATTAATTCCCTTGGCGTAGGAAATCTCAAAACAGCCTAGTGTAGACTCTGTTGTGTAGATATTAGTGGTAACTCTGATGATGATTTATAATGAAAAGGAGCAAGCTGAGCAAGGAAAAATATTTGAGGAGAAAAAGGGCACCAGAAAGCGGAAAGGGGGTGGTGACCCCACGGCAAGCTCCCACTCAAATAAGTTTCTAACGTGTGGAGCGTAACTAAAGAAAAGTTTAGAGCCGGGTGTGGGGGTGCACACCTTTAATCCCAGCACTGGCAAGGCAGAGGCTGGCAGATCTCTGAGCTTGAGGCCAGACTGCTCTAAAGATCAAGTTCAAGAACAACCAAGTTTAGGCAGTAAAGGAAAACAGAGAGCTGGTGAATATGTATTTAAACAAGGGGAAAATGTTCTCCAGCCCCAGCAAACAGCAAACCTGGCCGCTTCGGCCACATGGTTTTGGCTTTAGAGATAGAAGAAACAGGTTATAGAAGTTGCCTCCTTGCCCAAGGACAGCCACTGAGTGAGGCCAGGTATGTGTGAGGGGTGTCCCTAAACAGAGGCCTAGGAGAGAGGCGACTGTGTGAAGCCGTGAAGTTGCAGCCTGGGTTGCCTTGGAGAACCTAAGATGTTAGAGAGGCCCGAGCCGTGGGATAGCTGCTGAGGAGAACTGCTAATGGAGCGGAACCAGTCAAGGGAAAGTGTGCTGCAGACAACAAAGCTGGACGGAACTGGAGATGTGGAGAACACTTTTGACGTCAGACATGGAGATGCAGTTTGGGGTTTGCCCTGCTGGTTTTGGTCTTGCTTTGGTCAGCATTTTCCCAAGCTTCCCTGACACAGCCACCAGTCAGGATGTTTGATTCAGCCTCCCTGACATAACCATCAGGCGGGATGCTTGGCTCAGTGACCCAAACTTTCCCCTTCAACATCCATCTAGAAAGGCTACTTTGGCTTGCTACATTCTGGAAGGATTTATTTCTGTTCCCTCTTTTGGAGCACCAGCACCCAGCTCCCAAATAAATCACACACAGAGGCTTATTATTACTTATAAATGCTGGGCCTTAGCTTGGCTTGTTTCTAGCCAGCTTTTCTTAACTTAAATTATCCCATCTATCTTTTGCCTGTGAACTTTAATCTTTCTCTGTTTTATATACCTTTCTTTACTTCTTACTCTGTGGTGGCGTGCTGTGTAGCTGGATGACTGGCCCCTGGGGTCTTCTCCTCCTCCTTTCCTTGCTCCTCAATCTTATTCTTCCCAGATTTCACCCCCTATTTATTCTCTCTGCCTGCCAGCCCCACCTGTCCTTTCTCCTGCCTTGCTGTTTATTAGACCATAAGGTATTACAGGTAGGCAAAGTAACACAGCTTCATAGAGTTAAACAAATGAATGTCAAAGAATGCACCACAGCTTTGCATCATTAAACAAATATTCCACAGCATAAGCAGGTGTAACACATCTTAAAATAAGACTCTACAACACTTAACCACTGAGCCATCTCTCCAGTCCTCGAGCAACACTCTCAAAGTTGCCTGAAGTTATATACCAATCTATCCAAGAGCAATTACTTGCCTAGACACTGCTTTCTCTTATCAAAACTCTTTCATAAGCCCTTTCCATTCCTCTTTAGATGCAGTGTACTAGGAAAGAGAAATGAGAGAATGTGTGTGTGTGTGTGTGTGTGTGTGTGTGTGCGCACGCGCATGCCCGCGTGTGCACGCATTCACATGTGTGTGAAAGGGAGGGGGATCTTTGGTTTCAAACTCCCCTGTAGGGTTGAGAGCAATTCATGGGCTTTTCCCCAGGGTAAGGGTCTTTGAATCAGGAGCTGCACATTCTGGCTCCTGGACCTCACAGACTTCAGTGTCAGTCTTGAGAAGTCGGAGGTCTTTAGACTTCATTACACACACATCCCAAAGATAATAGAATAAGGCAGGAAAGGTTGAACACAGTGGTTCAGGACTAGCCTGGGCAACATAGCAAAGAGGAGTGCTGGAGGGGCACACACACACATCAGAGAAATGCAAATCAAAACAGCTCTGAGATTCCATCTTACACCTGGAAGAATGGCTATGATCAAAAACAGTGATGACAACTTATGCTGGAGAGGTTGTGGGGGAAAGGGAACACTCCTGCATTGCTGGTGGGAATGCAAGCAGGTACAGCCCCTTTGGATGTCAGTGTGGCAATTTCTCAGAAAATTAGGAAACAACCTTCCTCAAGGCCCATCAATACCACTTTTGGTATATATCCAAAGGATGCTCAATCATGCCACAAGGACATGTGCTCAACTATGTTCATAGCAGCACTGTTTGTCATAGCCATAACCTGGAAATAACCTAAATGCCCCTCGATCGAAGAATGGATAAGGAAAATGTGGTACATTTACACAATGGAGTACTACACAGTAGAAAAAAATAACAACATCTTGAATTTTGCAGGAAAATGGATGGAGCTAGAAAACATTATTTTGAGTGAGGTAACCCAAACATAGAAAGACAAGTATCACATGTACTCACTCATAAGTGGTTTTTAAACATAAAATCACACTTGTGCAAATTCAGTATCAGGACAGCCAACATAAGGCCCAGTTCTAAGGCGCCCAGCCCGACAGATTGAAAAAGAGCCAAGGCAGCTATGAAGGGTTTGAGAAAGTTGAGCCCAGTGTGGGGCACAAGTCTCCCTCCAGTACATCATAGACGGGAGGCAACACCTGCCGAGGGCATGCGCACAGAGCTTTCGCCCACAGCAGAGGCACCCTCTGGAAGCTGTCTGAGCCGGTCTCCATGCCAGTTTCCTCTGCAATCTGCACGATGAGGCTGTCGACCTGCTCCTGAGGTGTGGTCCGCGTGGTGGCAGAGCTCCTGGAACCCTCCGTTACCGATGTGTGCTCATCCAGGCTCTGCACCTGCTGCTCAGACCTGTTTATCACTGCAGACACCTTCTGAAGATCCGTGGGACTGAGTGCTTTGCCTAGAGCTTTGGTCACCTGTGCCGTATTCTTGGTCACCCCCTTCATGGTCACAGCCGTTTACACCTCCGTTCTTCTTGCGGATGGCATTCTCAGCATGAGGGGGGCTTCTACCGAAGATCCCGGGTTTCCGGCACCACTTGCGGTGGGCTTCTTGACCGGCGAGGAAGAAACACCCACCACACACGAGGATTCTTCTCAGATCACGCTTTACTGGAGTGCATTTGGTTGAGGGAGAGCATAA
>NC_022021.1:6962613-6977555 GCF_000317375.1 Microtus ochrogaster
ATTGGCTGCCACCAGACTGCATCGAGATAGGCCCAGGGACCCATATCCACAGGGCATGCGGGAAGCGGGGGGGGGGGGGGGGGGGGGGGGGGGGGCAGGCATCTCTCAAAGGCATAGACAAATATGGAGTTGTTTATAACCAGCAAGACAGGATGTGGTGCCATCTTGCAATGGTGATCCTGTCCGGCTCCCTGCAACCCCCTTCATGGTCACAGCCATCTGCACCTTGGGGGCTACTGCATCCACACGGGACGCCATCCGGAGCCAGTTTACACCTCCGTTCTTCTTGCGGATGGCGTTTTCGGCACACCCGCGGGCACACGCCACATTTTTCTTCTGAAGGCCTGCTTAGCCTTGGAGTCCTTCTCTGCCTTCTTGGCCAGTTTCTCTAGCTGTTTCGCTGTGAACTTCAACTGGAACAGGGTATCGTCCATGGCCACTCAGGTAGTGCACCCCTCGGGGTGGCGAAGGGGACAAGATCTTAAGGACCCGCTATATCCGGGAGGACTTCCAGGGTCGCTAGCGTTTCCAGTCGCTTGGCCTGCTCTCATGAGAAGACCCATTATGTTACAATTTTTAAAGTATTTAGGGAAAGGTAAAACAAAGAGCAGGTTAAAAACGGTCACCGTTTCATGATCAACAGACAGGTATCCTGCCCTGCACTTGAGGCTGCTTCCGGCTCCTTTCCGGTTTGCTCAGCCTTCATGTAGAACTTTAAAGTTTTCAAAGTCATTTCTGTGGGGACCAGCCGTGATAAGCTAAGTCTGGGCAGGTCACCCAAAGGAAGTTCTTTACTTCCAACCATTATCACCTGAAACTTTGGCCATCGATGAGTTTAAATGGAGTCTGGAGTCTCAGTAGTTTACCCTGAGACAATGCCTGGCAGGCTGAGATTGCCCGACCCCCACCCAAGAGCAGACCATTCAAAGGAAATACCTGGCATTCCAACTGCTGTAGATAAGGTCACCTGTCAGCACACTTCACCAGGACACCCCTAGACAAATGTCAGCCAATCAGGGGCCCTAAACCTCAGAGACCTCTCACCCCCACCTTTACTACTATAAAACCCTATTCTAATTGAGTTCGGGACGTTGGACATGCAGAGAGACTGAGTTTGCAAACTTGACTAAAATAAAGGCTCTTTGCTTTTACACGTGGGACTCTGTCTCCTTTATTGGCTTTTGTGGGGACCCCGCGAATCTGGGCATAACAATTTCCATTTTGCCCTTTACATGTGAGACCCTGTGCTTATAAGATAGTGCAGGTATTTCTATTAGAAGCCCTGTCACTAGAAACTGCCGAGTTTCTTTGACTGGGAGGACACTGAGAGCGTACCCACTTCTTGAGAACTGGCATCGAGTGCTCCTGTAAATGCCAAGTTTGTGATCCTCCTGCCAGACGTAGGTCATACAGATTACACTTTGCACCAAGCTCTTGCAGGGTATCACTTCCTCGTGTAGTGATCTTGAATCTTCGCCTTTGTCAAATATTTGGGCACTGAATGGAATTCTTAGGGGCCTGGTCTGGCAGCTTAAATGGGTCACGGGTACCTGATCCCAGATCAAGGTCAGAGACCTGCAACCAACCGGCCAAAAGGGCAGTGTGCAGACGAGCAGGCAGCGACCTCAGTATTTTTTTTTCTTATCTTGCTTCTCGGTGTTTCCACCCATCTCAGAGACCAATCTCGACATCTCCTCCTTCAGGCAGCTTCCCAGCTAGCCCCTGCCCCAAATCAAAGGCTGGTGGGCGTGTTGGACCTGGCCAAGGCTGGGGAAACCAAGCCACTGTATAAAGAGACTGCAGCCACCAGGCAACACAGGCTTTGCTACTGGACCCCACTCGCCTCCAGTCCACAGCTGTATCCAGAGCCACTTACTACATCGGAAAGATGGCACCGGTGGCCGGCAAGAAGGGCAAGAAGGTAAGTCTGCAGGGAACCTGAGGACACTCTCAGAGGCACCACCAGCTGGGCACACCCAACGTCAGTGAGGGCAGAGGGGTGTTTGGGGCCCAGCTGTGGTCCTCCTAGTTGGCGGCCTTGTATCAGAAGAGTTCTGGGTAGAACTCCTGTGTGACCTGGGGTTTCTCCTACAGAACGCACTCTAATTTCTGTTCCCGCTCCCCTCCCCCGCCCCTCACCTCCGGTTCCACTTTGGACCTGTATGTGTGGGATGATTGTCTTCTGAACCCAAGGCACCCCCGCAAACACTTCGGAAGTCAGGGCGCCCCCTCTCGCCCCTCTGATTCTCAACACTTCCTGAGAGCAGCACACTGAAGACCAGGGAGCTCTCACAGAAGCTGCTCTTGGCCCCAGGGTGGAGTTTCCCACCTAGTGGAGGTGGCCCTGGCTGGGGGCTTGCGGGGTGTCTGGAGGGGTGTCGGTGCAGGAGGAGCAGGCAGCTGCGGAGCCCACCTGACTGCCCGACGGTTCCTCGCTCACGCCACCTCTCACCGACATCCTGCCAGCTGCCGCTAGGAGATCAGGACTGTGGGGGAGTGATGGTAGGTTTTATCCACAGCTTGTTTCAAGACCACAGAAAAATGCCTCACGCGAGCACCAAAAACAGTTTCAGAAAAGAATAAGTAAATTGATTGTAAAACACCGAGGAAGGGCTGTTCGTAGAGTTCTAAAAACCAAAATACCCTCGGGTTCCACTCCTGCCTAACAAGAAGCTCGTTTCTGCTTCCCAGCGGCCTGCTGGACACGGGAGTTCAGTCCAAATCAGACCTTGTGGGTTAGAGGAAGGAGGGATGGATGGGGAGAAGGGTATAAACTCAGCTCTGATATCAAGCCCACCACAGAGGACCCCAGAAGATGGCTGGGAGACAGAAGGAGCCAGGCTGACTCAGTAAGAAAGTAAGGCATGTCCTGCTGAGATACCACCTGGTGTGCCCAGTTTGAAGGGAGAGGCACCGATTCCAAAATTCTCAGGGGAGAAAGCTAATCTTGTTCATATTTGGCAACATCGTGCCCCAGAGGGTGATGGATAAGCGTAGTATAAGAAGGCTGTACGGTTTAAGCTTTTGAATTATGGCCAGCCCATAATTTACTAAATGATGTCCCCCACCCCCACCCAGACACACACTCATTTGACCCCATTTGGAAAATCATGCATTCTAATCCACTTCCCAAACTCAAGCTTAGAAATGCCACCATTTTAAAGAACTCTAGCAGGTTCTGATGGTACGGGATGAAATCCCAGCACTCAGGAGAAAGAGGCAAGAGGATCCTAGATCAAGACCAGCCTTAGCTGCACAGTGACACAATGTCTGAAAAAAAACTGTGTGTGTGTGTGTGTGTGTGTGTGTGTGTGTGTGTGTTGGGCGTCTTTAGATAATTATCAAGAAGCAAGTGGCGTAAGGGTGCCTCCCCAATACATAAATGCTAAAATAAGGGCAGTAATATGCATGCCTGTATATCTGCATTTAAAAGATGTTACAAGGACACATAGTCACTGCAGAAAAACAAATGGTTAAAATACAAAGAAAAGAGCCTGCAATTGTATTGATATATATTCTGCTAGTTCCCTAGGCTGATCCGTGCTTTTAAAAAATAAGCTGCTGTTACATATACTCCTTTGTAAAAATTTCACACAAACTAAGTGAGTCCAAGTTTTCATTACTATGCCTTAGAGAGCCCTGAAACAAAAATGCCTCTGATCTGCAAGCCCCTTGCCCGAGGACAGACAGTTCCTGAAATGCTGGAAGCTGTTGTTTACGGGAGATAACAACTCACAAGTTTTCACTCCCCTAAACAAGTGTGTTCGAGGATTTTGCACCAAATGTGCTCGCTCACGTGTGGGTGGGAGGTTCACAGACTGGAGGTTTGTCAGGATGTATGCTTGCCCCATGAGAAACGCAATGAATTATGGGTTTTCCTTCTTACGCCGCTACAGACTGTGAGTCTGGGCCATTTCCTGTTGTTCTGGGTATGGACCTTACCAGAGCCCATCTCCCTGGCCAGTATTTAATTAAGTCTCGATTCAAATTTGTTCTAAACTGTGGAAGTGGTCTTAGTCTCAGGCAGTGGATTAACAAAACAGCATTGCACGGTTTAGCTTAGGAACAAAGAAATTCTGATGTCTAGGGAAGTTTTTAATCTAAGAGTATGCTGGCATAATCACTAAACAGTATGATCGGCATGATAATTAAATCACCACTCCCCCTATTTCCAAAGATCAGATTCCTGGCCGTTCTGTATATTAAAATGTTGTGTTGCTAAAACTTGAGAATATGTTCAGTGAGCACTGGTAACTGCCACAATCTCACTAGTTCTTTCTGCCCAGAGCAACTCATAGCTTATTTCTGGGACCATAGTTCATGTGACTGATACATACATACATATATAACACATACATATACAATTATGTATATAGAACATGTATGTATGTGTGTATACACGTACACCTATATACTACATGTGTATACTTGTTAAGTTTAGACATAGTATTTAGACACATTATAGTCATGATGAATATTTGGCTTTCAAGATTGCACAAGAGCAACTCTGTATCTTTACAGCTGTTTGTTAACTCACAGACTCCCAGGCTTGAAAGTGTTTGGGGTCTGAAAGGAGGAGAAAGCAGCAGGGAGCACACATCCTCATGTAATTTCCAGCTCCGCCCTGAAAATGTCAACAGTTTCTCGCTGAGCACTTGCTATCAAAATGGCTTGGGTGGGATGGAGAGGCAGAGGGCTAAAATGAAGGAGGCTTTCAGAAGATGGGAGGAGTTTTGGTGTGAAAGCCTGTGACTCCTCGAGCGGTTCGTGCAGCCCGTGTTCTCGCCTTGTTTCTAAAAACCCACAGATGCGGCTGGTAAACAGAATGTAGTAAGCGTGCACACTGCAATATGTCCCCAGAACGATTCCCTTTCTCAGCGCTGCCCCGCCCCCTCACCTCTATCTGCAATCAAAGCGCTGCCCCGCCCCCTCACCTCTATCTGCAATCAGATCTAGAAGCAGCGGTCGAGATAGTCATAAGGACCTTGAATCAATTATTCACAGACTCTGGGCTTTAATTCCCCATTTCTAAAATCAGAGCGAGAACTAGGATATGTTTAATTTAAAGCTCATGATTCTTAGAAACCGCAAAAACAGTTATACTAGTAAATTACTTTTGAATCCATAAAACCCCTTTCCAATTCACAATTCAGAATCCATCTCTTGCACCTGAGCACAGTGGCAATCATTCCACAGCAGTGAAATGGAAGAGCTCTGGGGAGTGGACTGGAAACCGTCCACGAGTGCCGTGCCTGTCACTTCCCTGTCCTTGGCACGGGATACAGGATGTGCGTACTTACAAACTCGTGGGTGCGTGACAGATCTGCCGCTGCAGAGCATGCCAAGCACGGAGCCCACGAGTGATTTGGCCACCTCTGTTCTGGCTGTACCAGGTGTCATGTGACTTTTCAGTCTTCTACCAGACGGCATTCTATGCTGCCCCAACCTCTCTGGCAGTGTTAACCTTCTCTCTAGTTTCCTGATAGAGCAAGAAGGCTGTCTGTCGTCCTTTAATACGCACCGCTGGTGATGGCTCTCAGTAGCAGAGTGCTTGCCTACCATGCGCAAGATCCCAGGTTAAATTCCCAGCCCTTCTAAAAATGAAAAAAGATGTGCTTCATCAGAGTGGCCATAGTTTACAATCTATTATGTGTTTTATAAGGAGCTAGAGGAAAAGAATTTAAGGATCCCAACCCTCCTAATGATAAATAATTGAATGAAATTGAAATCCTAATTGCCCCAATTTGCTCATTATTCACTGTGTATATGAACTGGATTATCATTTTATGCCCACAAGTATGTAAAAATTTAAATATATATATATATATATATATATATATATATATATATATATATATATATATATATATGCAAATGGGAAAATATGTGCTCTTCTTTTATGCTGCTGGGGATAGAACCCTGAGTCTCAGGCATGTTAGGCAAATGCCTTACCACTTTGCTATACATCCAAGTACTTCTCCGTGTGTACTGAAAGACTCCCAGGCTCTGCACATACCACAAACCCAGTGCATACACACAAGTGTGCCAGTTTTCAATAGCTGAGCATTCTAAATAAATTAATGTATAAAATACATAATAGATTGATGTATATAATTCATATGTATGTTTCTGATGTTGATGCAAAAACCCAGCTCTCACCCCACAGGGATGAGACGTTTATTCTGGAGTCGATCACTCTGAGTTATTATGGCTCAGGTCACTCTAAGCTCCACGTTCCACTTTTGTGCTTGTTTGGTGAAGTTTTATAGCCATACAACAAAGATGGTCATAAGTCAAGGAGCTCTTTCAATACATTGGTGGAAACATTAGGTAGGCCAGTTACAGCAGAGCAGAGAATCTCTGCTACTGCCTCAGACACTATCCCAGTGCAGAGAAACACTGTTACTGGCCTCAGACACTATCCCAGTGCAGAGAAACACTGTTACTGGCCTCAGACACTATCCCAGTGCTGGCAGAGCAGAGAAACACTGTTACTGGCCTCAGACACTATCCCAGTTACTGCAGAGCAGAGAAACACTGTTACTGGCCTCAGACACTATCCATTAGCATTCATAGACCATTGGCAGCTTGGAAACTGGGGGTCTGTTCCAGAGTGTTTACCTAGTGGTCACAATGATGTTAGGTCATATGTACATACACATGAAGACAATTAATGGTCATAAGAGGAGCAAACATCTGAGATAATTTGGCTCTGGACTTCAACATTTGAACCTCTCCTCATGACTGAAGTTCTTTTTTTTAATTAGTTTATTTATTTTTTGTATATGAATGCCATATCTGCTTGTACACCTTTATGACAAAAGAGGGCATCAGTTCCCACTAGAGATGGTCGTGAGCCACCATGTGGTTGCTGGGAATTGAACTCAGGACCTCTGAAAGAGCAGCCAGTGCTCCTAACCGCTGAGCCATCTCTCCAGCACTGTCACTGAAGTTATAACTAGCTAGTCATCCTCGCGAAGGTGGAAACTCATTCACACTAAGAGTGCTAAAGGAACTACACTTTTCGAGAATACGTTTGCAAAAGCACTAAAGGTAGAACTTCTCTTTGAAACTCATCTTCCTTCTCTTCCTCGTCTGGAAATTCAGGGCATCCTAGAACGTTTAAATGCTGGAGAAGTTGTGATTGGAGATGGAGGATTTGTCTTTGCCCTGGAAAAGAGGGGCTATGTAAAGGCTGGACCCTGGACCCCGGAAGCGGCTGTGGAGCACCCGGAGGCAGGTTGGTGAATGCTCCGTTCTAAACTATGGTACTGTGTGCTATGTTGAATGAACTGCAAAGCCAACCATGAGACAGGAACATGCTTGCAGGGTTTCCCATACCTGCTACTGAACCTGAGCTCTTGCTGCTAAGGACAAAGGCCGTGCCTGCTTCTATTGGTGGCCACCTGAATCCTGCCCTTCACTTTAGATGAGTCTAGAACTTGGATCATTGTCTTTTTCTCTGTGCCCCCCCCCCAATCTATGTATATCCAGTATTCATAAAGGCAATCCACTCTGCAGTTTGGTAACGCCTGAATCTCCTCTCCAGTGAACTTTTGCTTTGTCATACCTCAGCCACCCACCCTAAAATTTGCCATTACCAAGAGACACCCACCTAGCATGTGCTGACAACAAGCCCCATTTTGCTCCCACCTCCAGTCTTCCATTCTGCCTCTGTAGTTTTCCCATTCCTCCGTCTCATGAAGACGCTCCACCTTTCATTCCAACCAGCTCAGAGTCTGATCATTCTCCCCCAAGTGTCTATCATTCTCTTATACAAGTTAGGGTCCATGGTGCCACACGGTGTCCCTCCATCGTGATTAGCCAACTAGTTCTGTTCACACTACTGCAGCCCAGGCCTGTCTGCGGTCTGCTGTCCCCGTCTATACCCTCCCCGTGTGCCTTCTTCCCACTCTTGAAACCACCAACCAATAGTGACCAGAAAGTGCTGCTGGGATTAAAGGCTTGTCCCACCACCACCCAGCTGAGAACTCACATCTCATAAGGAGGAGGCAAAGTGAACCCCCAAAATGGGGCGTCTTTTTAAATCTCAAAACCGGGCCCCAGGGATGCACTTCCTCCATCAAGGCCACACCTCTCAATCCTTCCTAAATAGCTCCACCCACCGGGGACCACGTATTCAAATATGAACCTGGGGAGTGTGAGCCTTCTCAATCAAACCACCACAGGACACTTTCTCAAAAAACAATCAAACAAAAACTCAAAATCATCTTGTTAAAAAAAAAAAAAAAAACACTGGGCTAATCACATACTATCCCTGAGGTCCGGAGCATGATCTTTGGGGTACCAGATTTACACTCTGTTTGTTCCCTTTTCAACTTTATGTCTTGCCACTCTCCAGCATCTCTTTGGTGTTCCTTCATTCCCCCAAACGCCAAACCTGACCTTTCATTGTGTTTGCTCAGGCTGCTGCTACTGCAGGGACTTCCCTTCCCCACCTCCACCCGGCAAGAACCTGGACAGTTCCAACCTGCAGCCCCAGTGACTTCCTTTCCCCGTGGTAGGAAGTAGCTTCTGCAGAGCCCCTCCACACACTGCTTTGGTCAGGTGTCCTTGAATGGATCATAGATTTCCCAAGGACAAGACAAGATTGTCCCCCTCGTGTTTATTGGTGACTTTCACAAAGAATCAGTAAGTGGAGAGCAAGTTGACAATGAGCAGACTAAACCAAGAACACAGCACCATAACCCCTGCCCTCTCCAGCCACCCGACCATCCAGCCATGACAGTCTTGAGAGAGGTTCCAAGAGACCCAGAGTTCCCCCTCCTTAAGCCCAGATGTGTGAGTGCCGAGCCGCTGAAACAGCCATTCTGATGTCTGCTCACCTGAGAGCTCTCTAGAAAGCGTCGCACGTGGGTGAGTGGGTGACCTGACAGCTTCGCTTGTGCCCTTCCCAGTTCGCCAGCTTCACAGGGAGTTCCTCAGAGCCGGCGCAAACGTCATGCAGACCTTCACGTTCTACGCCAGCGAGGACAAGCTGGAGAACAGAGGGAACTACGTGGCGGAGAAAATATCCGTGAGTACCGCGCACCCCGGCCACCGCCTGTGAAGGACCACACAGACACACCACTCCCAAGAGAAAAGATGGAGTTTTGCTTTCTTACCGAGATAAGAGACCTGTGACTCACTCTCGGGACTGAGGTGCTCGTGTTAGGATGAACGGGAAGGCATTTATGAAGCAATGTATCCTGCTCCTCCATTGCTAAGCAAAGTGCAGTCTTTGCAAGTCCACACATCTCCCCCGTTTCTGAGACAGGCTCTCATTATGCAGCCTGGAACTCACAGAGATCTGCCTGCCTCTGCCTCCCAAGTCTGGGATCAGAGGTGTGCAGAGCACAGGGGGGCAGCAGCCTGAGCAGCTGCGGTAGCTTCTGTTGGGGTCAAAGCACTTGCCCACCAAGGCTGAGATTTTGTCCTTTCTAAAATGCAGTGGGAGTTCTAAAATTCCAGCAGCTGAAATGACCTGTGGTACTGGATGTCCTGGGGGTTTTCTTTAGTGTGTGTGTGTGTGTGTGTGTGTGTGTGTGTGTGTGTGTTGGGTTTTTCGGATGGTGGTTGGTTGATTAGCTTTGTTTTTTTAAGGATAAAGTGGGATTTTGTGGTTGTTGTCTGCAGAGTGAGGGGTGGAACCAAGTCCCTCAGACACGCTGCCCTGCCCACAAGTGACACCCCAGGTCAGGTGGTCCCATGTGCACCCCTAGCCACTCAGGAGACTGAAGTAAGAGCATCACATAGACCCAGGAGTTGAAGGGGACAGGGTGAGACCATCTCAGCACGAAACAAGCTGGCCCGGGTTGCGCATGCCTGTGATCCCAGCACTTGGGACATGAAGGCAGGGGTATCAAGAGTTGGAGGACATCCTGGGCTAAATGAGACTCTGCTTCAAAAAACCAAATGGAAATGCATCCTCTGGGCCAGTTCAATCTTACATGTCTAAGAGATTAGAATGTGCCTTACTAGGTGTGTATTTATTGCTGTGTGAGATAAATACATACATAGTCATGAACTTAGTCATCATCCTAACTGAATTTTAGTCTTATTAATAGTAAAAGCTATTACCCATTGTCACCACTACAACAGTTCAGGCTAGGTGTTAGAAAATTCTTTTTTAGTTCTTTTTTCATGTAAAAACTGCTAATCCTCTCATAGATTTTTGACAGAGCTGGAGCCTAGATATGACCACTGTGTTCATTGTGGCTTTCGTGATTACTAATGTAGTTTTAAAAACGTCTGGGCTCCATACACCATTGATCTACATAACCCTTGTTTCCTGGGATAAAGGCAGTGATTTTAAAAGTAAAACTGAAAGGTGGGCATAATTCTTTTTAATTTCATGTGTAAATTGAGATGTGTCCTCCACTTCCCACCCTAGGGTCAGAAGGTCAATGAAGCTGCCTGTGACATTGCGCGGCAGGTGGCAGATGAAGGAGACGCTTTGGTGGCGGGAGGTGTGAGTCAGACACCTTCATACCTTAGCTGCAAGAGCGAAATAGAAGTAAAGAAAATATTCCAGCAGCAGCTGGAGGTCTTCATGAAGAAGAATGTGGACTTCCTCATTGCCGAGGTAAGCGAGGAGTTCCATGGCCAGACCCCTTTCTATTACCTTCTGCTCTCGTGATGTCAGCGTGGGATGATGGTCAAATCTCAATGAGGAACGATAACATTTAGCTTCTGAGATCTTTTTCCATCTCAGACTTGTGCTAGCGTTGACTCAGTTGGTCTAACACAGTAATTTTCAAACGTTTTTCTTCAATTTACACTAACAAACTGTCACTCTGTCCTCTTCTGTGTCACAAATGCTTAGTAAATAGGTTATCATTAGATGGGTCCTTAAGTAATAATAGATAATAATAATAAATATAATGGGAAACATGACTAAGGTGTTCTGCCCTTCACTGATTTCAGTATTTTGAGCACGTGGAAGAAGCTGTGTGGGCAGTAGAAGTATTAAAAACATCTGGGAAACCTGTGGCTGCTACCATGTGCATCGGGCCTGAAGGAGACCTGCATGGCGTGTCCCCCGGAGAGTGTGCAGTGCGGCTGGTGAAAGCAGGTGACGATAGATTTCCCTTTGCCCAGTTCGCCTCTAGTGAACTTTTAAAACAACATAGAGAAAACGCACGCTGTTTCAAGAATCCACACATGCTATGGCATGTACCAAGGAAATACATACAGAAAAGCCACAGATTTACTTTGTATACATGTGGAGGGATATGCATGTCTACGTGTTCGTGTGTGTGTGTGTGTGTGTGTGTGTGTGTGCGCACATGGCGTGCGTGTGCACATGTCGAGGCCCAAGGTGACTGCTGGATGTTTACCTCCTGTATTGCTCTTTGCCTTACTTCTTAAGACAGGGTCTCTTGCTGAACCTGGAGCTCATGGGTTAGCTAGACTGGCTTGGCCACTGAGCTCCTGGAAGCCACTCACAACACCACTAATGCTACAGGCGTGTGCCACTGCGCCCAGCTTTGTACGTGGGTGCTGGGGATCTGAACTTGGGACTCATTGAGTCATCTCTCAAACTCATGAAATTTATGGTTTTAAGGAACGATAAAATTTCATTCTTGGATCCCCAAGCCACAAATACATGGCAGCCTTCGGAAAGGGGCAGCCAGACATATGGCTGGAGGTTTAACGCTTAGAAATAAGAAGTATGTTTGGGTAAGTCAGAAGAAACGTTAGGAGAAATTGTGTTTTATTTAAACGTGTCTCAAGTTGAGACTCTTTAAACATTAATAACTTCAAAGTTAGTTGTCTCTTTGCCAAAATTTTTCCTTTCTTATGGTGGCCAGCTTGCTTTGCTTCGTGTAATTGGTATAATAAATCAAGAGAAACTTTGATATGAAATACTGACCACCTAATATATCTTTTTATCCAATTTCTGTTCCTAACATTGGGTTTCATTTCAATTAGGGGGAACTCACAGGCTGTTTTCTAAACTGTCGCATTTTAAATCCAAGTTATAACTCAGTGTCATAGGAAGAGCGAACCCAGTCTGAACTGGAGACACTTCGGTGATGTGTTTTATTTATGATTCTTATCCACCTCCTGATTTTTCATAAAAATCATTTTTATACTTGTCATTAACAGTAACAAATATTTATATTTAGGAAGGAATTGTATAATCCTAATTTTATGGAAAATATAAAATGAGGGGGGTAAGTTAGCTTTCTTCAAGAGGATCGGAGGACACACCATCATTTGTGTCAGTGACTGGCAGGCATGCGGGGCCTGCAGCTAGGCCTCGCCCATCATTCTGCTGGCCTTTTGCATTCTGTGCTTCGGTTATAGCCGTCACGGGTCCTCACTTATTTCATTCATCTGTTTAAAGTCTAGCCCCTCACTAGATTAACATCTGTATGGTGGAGACCAGGTCTGTCTAGGTCAGCCTTGAGCACCCTGTGGCTAGACAAGTGCCTATCCCAGCATGGGTTTTTAATAACCCCTGTCTAACAAACCCAATCCATCTTCCAATGTTTAGCTCCAATTTTATTTCCATGTGTCTGGAATGATCATCCCTGCCCTTAAAGTGCGTCGCTTTCTACGTATGCCACTCATTTTGAATATCTTCATTTGATAGCTTTCCATCTGTGAAAATGCTGCTAGTCAGATGTATTTAGAATATGCCATGCTAAACCTAGGTGTGCATGGATCTCCACTGCACACCTAGCAGAATCTTTGACACCTCTTTCTATTGTGTCAACATCCAAGAAGAAAATGCAATGAATAGCCATTACCTAGTTTAATTCATCATAAAATATTACGTTGCATCCATGGGCCAAATTTTGCAAAGTCCTGAGCTAAAATATAAAGTCTATGACATCAGAGACCATATTATATTTATATTTCCTCTTATAAGGAAACTTACATCTAGCAAGTATCTAGGAAATAGCCAACCAACATATAATTAATAAATCAGTACAATAAAAGTAAACAAAGAAAGAGAAACTATGGGCATTTCACATTCAAAATCAAAGTAAAAAGATCAAGATCCAGGTGAAAATGGGTGTGTGTGCGCCCCTATAAGCTCAGTGCCAGGGAAGCTGCAGCAGGAGGATTGCTTCGAGTTTGAGACCAGCCTAGGCTACAAAGAGAGACTTGGTAAGATGATAAACAAACAGAGCTAGGTTGGATGGCTCTCACTGAGGCCAGGTGGCCAGCATGCTCCTGCCTGAGACTGGCCTGTCCCCACACTCGACCCCTAACGCGGTGCTTGCAGTTTTGCACGGCAAGGCCAAAGGTTTGGTGGGCACTGGATTTTGCTATCACAGCGGGTGCTAACTGAGCCATCTCCTTCAACCCTTTGCCAAAGTTTTTAAATTCAAAAAGAAGAAAGAGAAGCTCTATTGGGAATTCCTCTCGTTTTAAGAAGATAGAACAACAGCATGCTGTCCCTTCAAACCTTATGGATGAGGAAATTTTCAAAATCATACCTAATGGTTGACTGATCATGCTGGGTCCAGACACAAGACATAATTGACTATAAAGCATCTAAAACATATTTTGTCTCATTTAATCAAACATCACAACCACAGATTTCAGAAGAACACGTTAAGGTGACAGCTTCTCGTAGCTTCCAGTCCAAGAGGCTGACATGCAAATGAGACCGTTGGGTGTTAGCCATTTAGTCACCTCAAGTCAAAAGAGGTTTTGGAGATTTTTTTCCCCACACCCCTAATTCTAGACACAAAATTCTTTCTCAAAAATAGAGTTCCAAAATAAACTTTTTCCCTAAATGACTTTCTGCTACTGTGCCCAAGAAGCCCTTGTGAGTTTGTTAGACTTGCCTGGTGAGAGAGGGCATTTATTCCGGCTTCAGATGAACAGCATGGTGGGGAACACAGGTGCCACCCGGCAGCTAAGAGTGTTAAAAAATTATTGTGCTTGCCACATAATGTCAAACACTGAAAAATTGACTGCTGAAATTTAAAGTTAAAAAAAAAAAGCTGTAACAATGATTAAAAAAAAAAAAAGATGGACAGCCCAGTGTACTTAAGTGACACTTCAATTATACGAGATTCTTCCAAGTGCTTTTCTCAGAGAACACTTCCTGGCTGCCAGCCATCGCTCTTGCTCGCAGCTCACACAGGTTAGGTGTGCCGTGAAGACCGACTGCCATTCTTCAGTTTGTCGCTGAGTACAAGCTTCCCGCTGGAGACAGGAACCCACCAGATCCTGGTGTCTCCCGCATGCTGACACGTCCCTCTCGCTTACAGGAGCCGCTATCGTCGGTGTGAACTGCCACTTTGACCCCACCACCAGCCTACACACTGTGCGCCTCATGAAGGAGGGTCTGGAAGGCGCGCGGCTGAAAGCCTACCTGATGAGCCAGCCCTTGGCCTACCATACTCCCGACTGCGGCAAACAGGGCTTTATTGATCTCCCCGAGTTCCCCTTTGGTAAGACAGACGTTTTTATAAATTGTCTCAATCTCTTTGCCTGAGGAATCCTGGATGAATTTATAGAGCCAGGGAATTTTTGTCATGGAGAGAAATGGCTGTATCGTCATCTCTTGCCCCCCCCCCCTTCCTGTCCCTCCAGCCAAAACTCCCATCCTATTGGGAAAGGAAGGACAAATAGAACCACTAAGAGAAACAATAACCGTGAATTCAAGAGTGAAACCAGTGACACGTGCCTTACAGTTGATGAAAAGGATGTCCTCTGGGGTGGGGGTCTGTGGGGAGCTCTGTCACTGAGGTGTGTGACCTTAGGCAACAGCCAATAGCCTTTCATCCCTATTTTTTATTTTTTTAATCACAAAAGTAAGGTTAAATGACTTATTTTCAAAGTCCTATTCCTGCTTCAAAAAATATGTTAAGGCCAGGAGGTGGTGGCACATGCCTTTAATCCCAGCACTCGGGAGGCAGAGGCAGGCAGATCTCTGGGAGTTCGAGGCCAGCCTGGTCTACAAGAGCTAGTTC
>NC_022021.1:6977658-6991494 GCF_000317375.1 Microtus ochrogaster
TTGTGGGGGGGTGGAGAAAGAAAGAGAGAGAGAGAGAGAGAGAGAGAGAGAGAGAGAGAGAGAGAGAGAGATTACATACACGCGGAGGCCAGAGGAGGGCATCAGGGACCCTACCCTCCCTCTTTCCACATGTTTTAAAGATCGACTTTGAATTTTGTGCGTACATGTGTATGCCTATGTGTGGGTATGTGCACGGCAGAGTCCAGATCTGGGGCCGAGGCTATCGTGGCTTTCACGAGTCACCAGCGTAGCCCCGCCCAGGTCCTCATACTTGAGCAGTGAGTGCTCTCATTCACTGAGCTGTCTCTCCAGCCCTTTTAATATCATTTGTTCCAGGCCTGGAACCCAGAGTTGCCACCAGATGGGATATCCAAAAATACGCCAGAGAGGCCTACGACCTGGGGGTCAGGTACATCGGCGGCTGCTGCGGATTTGAGCCCTACCATATCAGGGCCATTGCAGAGGAGCTGGCCCCAGAGAGAGGATTTCTGCCTCCGGCTTCAGAGAAACATGGCAGCTGGGGAAGTGGTTTGAACATGCACACCAAGCCCTGGGTTCGAGCAAGGTCAGTCCCTCTCAACTCGGGCTGCTTCCTCTGTGTCGAAATGAGGCCATTAAAGGACCCTGCTCATTTCCTGAGCGATGAGGGCAGGCAGGCTAACTCCTCACCTCAGGGTCCCTCACTGAGCTGCTCATGAACTGTCTTCCTGGTGATTTAAGGAGAAAGCTTCAAGACAGATTGTAATTTAGAGAGCATGCGATGTGAACCTGCGTTCCGGGAAAGCCCTACCCATGGTGGTGTCCGCTAACGCTGAATTTTAAAGAGTTGAGTGTAGTGGCACACACCTTTAATCTGGGCACAAGAGAGGCAGAGGCAGTCGGATCTCTGAATCCGAGACCAGTATAGACTACAGACCAAATCAGTGTAGCCATGGCTATACAGAGAAACCCTGTCTCAACAAAACAAAACAGACAAGCAAAAAGAGTTTAGTTATAGCTTAGGCCTGGGGCAGTTCAATGGGAGGGTGGTTTCGTCTGAGTGGGAACTACAGCAGCATTAAAAAAAAATCAAGAACTGAGTATAACTTTGTATTAATATTTTATATTAATATTTATATTAATGCTCAGTGTTTTGTGTCATGACTTGCAGAGCTGGTAAGGAGATGGTAAAATGGGCTAGGCCTTTCCTCAGAACTCCCATTCCGATGGGGGAGACGAACAAAGAAATAAGGCCCAAACTGGCACCAGGCCAGGCACCTACAATGTTGAGGAAACAGGAGTGCCTGAGTCTCACAGGGAGGAAGGGCTGAGAAAATCGGTGCTGGCAGAGTGGTGCACACTTGTAATCCCAGCACTTAGAAGGTGGAGGGGAGGAAATAAGGAGTTCAAGGCCAACCTCAGCTACGTAGTGAGTTTGGGTCCGATGTGGGTCACACTTTTAGAAGAAAAAAGAAAAAAAGCAACAGGAGAAAGACAAGGCTGTTGTTCTACAGAGTAAGAGCTTAGATTAGAAGTTACAGCAGAAGAGAATGACTGTGTCTGCCAACCAGGACAAGATCAGAGAAGAAGGGCTTGAGAGAGCTCGGTTTTGAAGGCTAAGTAGGATCCCACCAGGTAGAAAAGGAGGATGGGAACTCCAGGCCAAGGGTAGAAACTGCTTTCAACAGATATCAGTCAGGTACAACCGTGAATGCTGAAGTAGCAAGGCACAGCCCGGTCCCCAAAGAGTTAGCCTAAAAGACAGAGAAATAAGGCAGAAAGTTCAAATGACGTGGTAGGCTCAAGTACAGAGATGCGCAGCAGCGTTCACAGCACGAAGGGGCAGATAGGGGTTAACGAAGGAACCCATGGAAGCTGCAGCTGGGGCTGAATTTTGAGGGATGAATTACATTGCTGGACCAAAGAGCAGCCTGGTGGGAGGCACCAAGAGGTGGAAAGAGGGCAGGGTACTGAGAACGTCTGAGTGGGGCCCGAGTTTCATAGAAAGCTGATGCCAGGATAAGGAGAGGCGGGTCCATCGTCAGGGCTGTGCTGGTATATGACCTCACTCCAAGGTGATGGGGAACCCAGGGCAAAGGTAGATTTTCAAGTTTACTAAATGCAACGGCCTTCTAGCCTGTATAGATGCCTTCTAGACAGGCTGACCAGACATGATGAGGCCAGAAGCAGAAGGGGATGGTGAAAACAGGACAAAAAAGGAGGAAGGTAGAATCCAGTCACAGGGGCCAACGGGTCTCCAGACAGGTTTAAATGTGGGCACAGGGCGAGAGCGGTAGAGGGAAATTAGGGTGGCTGTGATTGGTCAAAGGTGTTATCCACACATAAGAGCGCCAACATGAAGCACATTGTTGCACAATTAATCTATTCTAATAAAAGTTCTCTGTGTAGCCCTGGCTGTACTAGAACTCACTCTAGACCAGGCTGGCCTCAGACCAACAGAGATCCACCTGCCTCTGCCTCCTGAGTGCTGGGATTAAAGGTGTGCACCATGACCACATGGCTAATAGAAGATTTTTAAATGTGGCCAGGACACACAGACAGAAAGGTCATATATATTTGATAAAAAAAAAAAAAATCCTGATTCTAAATTTTAGGCTTCTAGTCTCTATGCTTAGGTTCAAAGAAGGTCTAAAGATTTAAGGGGTGAAAAATGCCTTAGTCTGATTAACAAACACGTGTTCATGGCCATACTTTTAGAGACCAATAAAAGCTCTGAGGCTGTATTGGGGATCCTGGTGTGTGCTTCGGGTGGATTGAGGATCCTGATTTGTGTTTTGATTCTACAGGGCCAGAAAGGAATTCTGGCAGAATCTTCGGATAGCTTCTGGCAGGCCGTACAACCCTTCAATGTCCAAGCCAGATGCCTGGGGAGTGACCAAAGGGACAGCAGAGCTGATGCAGCAGAAGGAAGCCACCACTGAGCAGCAGCTGAAAGAGCTCTTTGATAAACAAAAATTCAAGTCTGCACAGTAGCCACGGGGCAACTGTTCGTGGCGAATTCTTCTATATCTGAGCCACAATGTGCACATAGAAAAAAAAAAGGTGGCTGCAAGGCAATGCTTACGTCTTACCTATACCTATGCTTGGCCTTAGCTAGACAAAATGAAAACACAAAGAGCGTTTTACAGTTATAAGAGGATGCCCTAGAAGCAAAGAGAGGGAAAGTCCACAGTAAATCCTACACAGGTTTCCTAAGTGTGTGCCATGTTAGCAGGTGTTCCGGAAATCATTGTAGCAAAGAGAAAGTCACTCGCATGTTAACCCCACTTCAGGTAGGAGGCTGGAACAGAGCAATCACTCAGGGACCATATCATACATGGCACAGCAACCAACTCTATCTAAGGTGTTACTGGCAGTGGACCGCAAGGTCTTTGGAGCATGACCCTTAGTGAGAAACGTTTGATGTAACAGCACTGTAAAACAGAACATAGAAGCGCAAAGAAGAAACAAATTGTCCATTCTGGAATTTTCTTTTCCTATTTCCTCCCATCCCACTGCATTAATAAAAGCATGCTACTCGAAAACCTTCAAGGCAATTTTTTGTGGACCATTAATGGTTTTCATTACTGCAGCGGAACACTTCAGATATGGGACCCACTCAAGGCCAATGTGTCATAGAAAACCAATTCTTTGGGACCCAGATCACAAAATTCTGTTCTGAGAATGCCAGCATTAATTCTCTCCATGCCCAGACTCACTTTAGCCGCTGAAAAAAAAATGCAGGCGTGCTGGGGAGGGAGACGAGGAGAATAGGTGGCTCTCTTTATGCAGCTCAAGAGTGACACCATTGAAGTGCTTCTAAGAACCAGTTAGACGTAGAGTAGGGACCCTAGCTGAAGAAAATAATTTAAAAAATGATGTGGCCAAGTGTGCCGTCTGCATCGTCAGGGTTCTCTAGAAGAACAGAACAGATAAGATGAATCTATATTTATTAAGAGGGGTTCATTACAGTGGCTTACGGGCCATACTCTGGCCAGTTCAACCATGGCTGTATCCCGACAGAAAGTTCACAGGCTGGGTATCTCAGCTGGTCTTCACTATACATTGGAATCCCCAAGAAGTAGGTTCTACCAGCAAAGGAATGGCTCGGCAACGGGATAGATAAACTTACCACTGAGACTGAGGGCAACCCGGCCAAAGCAAAAGCCTCCTCCTCTCTCATCCTTTTATATAGGCCTCTACGGAAGGTCCAGTCCGTACTTAGGGTGGGCCTTCCAACCTCCAGTGATTCAGATTCGGGGTGGGGTTCCCCTCTCCAAATGATCTAACCAAGAAAATCCTTCACAGGTGTGCCCAGCTGCTTTGGTTTTAATCGATTCCAGGCATAGTCAAATTGACAATAAGATTAGTCATCAAAGCAGCTCACACCTTTAGTCCCAGCACTCTAGAGTGTGTAAGTTCTAGACTAGCCTGGTCTCCTTACCAAGTTCCAAGCCACCTAGGGCTGCATAGTGAGAGCTTGTTTCAAGAAACAGAGAAACCCTGTCTCGAAAAACCAAAAAAAACCAAAAAACAAAAAAACAACAAAAAAAATAGGTAAATAAATTTCTTTTTAAAAAGATAGGTCTGGAGAAATGGCTCAGTGGTTGAGAGCACGCGAGGCTCTTGCAGAGGACCATGAGTTGCCATAGCTCCTCCGCTAGGGATGGGCCTTCACAAGCCCCTCCCACATTTTTGGCTGGATTGATTGTGTGTAGGTCTCGTACCTGCACCTGTAATCAGGGCCACTGTAAGGGAGTGTGTGCCGTCACCCAGTACTTCCAGAAAATTCTGCCGTGCTATAAAGTTTTCTGTCTACCCGATAGAAGCTAGTTATTTAGGAAGAGGGAACCTCAGTTGAGAAAATGCCCCCACTAGATTGGTCTATGGGCAAACCTGAGAGGAATTGTCTTCATTGATTATGGACGTCAGAGGGCCCAGCCCATGGTGTGTGCTGCCAACCCTGGACAGGTGGTTCTGGAGTATATGAGAAAGAAAAGGGAGCAATCAAGAAGCAGGGTTCTTCCATGGCTCCATGTCAGTTCTGCCTCTAGGACCTCAGATGAAACAGATCCTCTCCTTTCCAGACTCCCTGTGAACGTGGTCTATTACCCCAGCCATGGAATCCAAAGACACACTGTTTCCTGGCAATCATCACTACGACTGGTTGTTGAAATCTCCCCACACCCTTTTCTGATGGTACCTGAGCCGTGGTGGGAAGGGAATGAGACATACGTGTTCCATTGGGACTGAACGCTCACAGTCCGATCAGAAAGTGATTGGCGGCTTTCATAGCGTTGATGCCGCTTTGCCCCAGTGGGCCTGTCTCGTCAGGCCAGTTTGTTACCGTACTTCAAACCTGTAAGAGCGGTGACACCCCTCCCTTTCCGGCCGCCATCAGTGGCTGGTTTTGCACCCAAGCGCATTCTGGCAGAACTGAGTACACTCTGTGGGTTTCAAAAAGAACAGAGGCAGTTGAGAGGTGAAAATGGTAGCCGTGATATGGGAAGCTTTAGAGAGGAGGGAGTGGGGTGGATTTAATCAAAACACTATATGTGCGCGGGAAACTTTTAAACAACAAAGCAGGGAACGGTGAGCAGCGAGGCTGCCTTGATGATGCTTGATTCGTTGTAGTTCTAAGTCTTGTATAAAATTGCTACACCTCAATTTCCCCATCTATAAAAAAGTAGCAGAAATGTTTATTTCATGAGAATACTAGAATATTGAAAAAGATACTGTGAAGGGAAGAGAAACTTCTAGAATTTTCTAAGAGTTACTCTCCCGCTCCCAGAACATGTAAAGCAGCACACCTCTCAGAAGAAGCCAAGTAAGAGTGGGGTCTCACCCCTACCTCCAGCCCCCAACCACTGTCCCCCCACCCCTACCTCAGCCCCCAGCCCCCCACCCCTACCTCAGCCCCCAGCCCTCACCCCTACCTCCAGCCCCCATTCCCTCACCCCTACCTCCAGCCCCCATTCCCTCACCCCAACGCCAGCCCTCATCCCTGTTTTCTTTACCATCTGCTATCTTCTATTTCTCTCATGTTCTCAAGGCAAGTTCAGTATTTTTCCATCTCAGATGATAGAAACGCTACCAGACTTACAGCTGTCTTACTCTGAAAAATGTATCGCCCTTTAATATTCTTTCCAGAACTTTATTACTGCACAAAATATTATAGCCTTTCATCATTCTTATAGCCTTTGATTTAAAAAAAATCTCATCAGATGGAACAATGGTGTTGGGGTTGTTCTTGAACTGTATATCAACACTGGCTCCTAGTGGTAGGCTTGGCCGTTTGACTGTTTTTTTAAAAAAAATTCAGTTCCCCCTCCAGGCACATATTACTTCCAAACTCTTGTTCATTAAAAGGGAAGGCTCATTTAATGCCTCAGAGTTTATTTGAGTTAAATAGATGTTTCTTTCCAGTAAAGATTTTTTTTAAAAGTGGAACCAGAGCCCAAGGTAGCTTAGACATCAAAGTCCAAACGCTCCCTTTTAAGGGCAGAATTTCTAAGGCAGGCTGCCAAGTCAGGAAGCGCCCTTGCTAGTCCAGGCAGCCAAGAAGGATGGTGTAGTTTACTCAGTCCCACAGGAGAGTGAAACAAGAACAGATGGTTCATGAAGCTAAGGAGTCGTCCCTTGCCCCGGGAAATAAAACTCCGTGAGTTACTCGAATTCGGCATAAACTGAATCAACTTTTCAGATCATGATCTGGCATTTCTTCACACTTCAGTAAAACACGGTTGCAAAGGACAGCCAAGCAAACGCAAATGCAGACGCACAGGGACGTCAGACCTGGACTGGAACAGATCAGAAACTTCAGTTCCCAGCGTCTCCAGATGGGGGCAGCAGCTCGCCAGCAGCGACTACCTGAGAAGCACCAGCTTTGCTTTGAAGAGCTGTTTCATGCACATAGATTAATGTAACTTGGCAGAAACGTCTGCATCCCTTTTTGTTTTGGTCACTTTTTTTCCATCCCTAAGACATGTGAATCTTTGAATAACATCCAGGACAACTCACCCAGCAAGAACGCCTTATATGTCTTCAACCAGATTCCCTAGAATTCTCCCCTGCTGTGAGGACGCGCACGTGCTTCTCAACATTACCGACTGTTTTCCCAAACAGCCACCCTTTCTTTATTCAACAACATGTCCTCAGCCAGTCTGGAACTGCTCACTAGGGCAAGCCTGAGTCTGAAACAATAAAGAAGGAGAGAGTGATCTGGAGAGAGGAAAATGGAAGCATACATGAGCGGCTTCGGGAGTAAGCACGCATGGTCTTGTGTTAAAGAACTACAGATGGCCAGGTTCATATTTCTCAGCATCTTCAAAATGCACGTCCAGCATCCCAACAACAGCAAAACATGAAAGACCTAAAAATGCAAGGTCTTGTTCCAAAGGCAATAGGAAGTGCAGGACCCCTGCCTAAATTTGCAGGCACACAACCAGGGCCGGTAATACCTGCAAATGCCTCCCATTGGAGAGCAGCTGGAGGCACCCTGCTGGCCCTGGAGAGGTGACAAGCTAAGGGATGGAAATTGAGGGGACCGATGTCATTGCGTGTACTGCTGTGAGCTACAGAAATATTGCCAAACTAGTCCAACACAGCAAAACCATAAAATGAGAGAGAAAGGAAAGAGAGAGAAGTCAGATTGAGAACAGTATTTTACTCTCGTGAGAACTCCAAGATGACCACTTCATAGTCTTAGGACATACTGTAGAATATTATTTTAAGATATCTTAACATTTGTTTGTGCTGTGGAACATTTGTTTAATGATGCAAAGATGTGTTGCATTCTTTTATGTTGCATTGTTTAACTCTGTGAAGCTGTTAGTTTGGCCTGTCTAAAACACCTGATTGGTCTAATAAAGAGCTGAACAGCCAATAGTGAGGCAGGAGAAAGGATGGGTGGGGCTGGCAGGCAGAAGGGGAACAGGAGAGATCAGGGAGCGAGAAAAGAAGAAACCACCACACAGCCAGCCATGGAGTCAGAGTGAAAGAAAGATTACAGAAGTAAGAAAAGAAAAAATCCCAGAGGCAAAACGCAGATGGGATAATTTAAACTACCGAAAGCTGGCTTGAAGCAAGCCAAGCCAAGGCTGGCCATTTATAAGCAACAGTAAACCTCCGTGGGGATGTTTATTTGGGAGCTGGGTGGCGGGCCAAAAGAGTAAAAGAGCAAAGCAACCCACAACAAGGACAAATGTGGCGATCCTTAATGTGTAGTAAAGAGTTTTCTAAAGAAATGTACTGGTTGGGTGGGTTTTTTTTTCTTTCAGCTATTAAAATCGAACACACTGAGTGTACTGGTGAATCCCCACAATTCCAATCCTGAGGGAGGCTGAGCCAGCCTGGGCTACGTAGGGAGACCACGTCACAAAACAAAAAAGAAGAGGGAGGAGGAGTGATGGTGGAATAGGAAGTGCCCGGTTGTATTTGCTTCTTATTTTAGCATTATAGTTTGTCATTAAATTTGGTTAATTTATATGCTATTAAACACATAATGGTTTTTTTGTTTTGTTTTGTTTGTTTGTTTTTTTGAGACAGGGTTTCTCTGTGGTTTTGGTTCCTGTCCTGGAACTAGCTCTTGTAGACCAGGCTGGCCTCAAAGTCACAGAGATCCACCTGCCTCTGCCTCCCAAGTGCTGGGATTAAAGGCATGCACCACCACCGCCTAGCAAACAATGAGGCATTTGACTTATGCTTACTTTTAAATTTGTGAGTTTTCTATGCATATTCTTTACATGAAAATAAGCTTTATTTTATTTATTTATTTATTTATTTGCTTGTTTGTTTATTTATTGGTTTTTTTCTTTTTCAAAACAGGGTAGCTCTGTGTAGCCCTGGCTATCGTGGAACTGGCTCTGTAGACCAGGCTCTGCCTGTCTCTGCCTCCTGAGTGCTGGGGTTAAAGTTTTGTGCCACCACCGCCCAGCGAAAATAAGTTTTCAAAGGAAGTAATTAGCTTACTTTTAACAAAAATGTATTCCCCCAAATCCCTAAAATGTCATTAGCAATTACCGGTTACATGCAAATTATTTAATGTGCCATTTATAGAGTAAATAAATGTGTGTTGATGTCTTTCGAAGGGGTTCAGTTAGACCTACGTGGCCCCATTCTGTGCCTATTTGCTCTAATTTGCCACATGGCCTTCAAAGGAAGAAGATGAAAATCTTTTTAAAATAGCTCAAACCTTTCTCCGCTCAGTCTGGCCAGTCTTCCAATTATTTGGACTTAATGAGATTTTACTGTTCTTTGGCAAGGTTGACATCACGAACATCTGAACCAGCTTGGTGGGACTCAGCCCTTTCTCAAATACACCACCAGGCCAATACAGCAGGGGCAGGGGTAGCCGATGCCCTTAGAGTCAGGAGATCAGGAGTTTGGGGCGCTCATTCCTTCCTGCCGTGTTCCTCCTGCGCTGTGAGAAGCCCAGGAAGTCATCACTCCTCTCTTGCTCTCTGCGATGCCAAACCTTCCTAATTTGATGATACCTTAAATAGCAGCCTCAATCGCTGTCAATATTTACTGAGTGCCACTTGGTGGTGCGTTTCCAGCAGATTTAATTGTTAATTAATTATTCCCGGGCTAAACAGACATCAGAGTAAAATAACACTCACTGTTCGCGGGGGCAGGGCTGCCTTCTGAGTGGCCTTTGCCTGGTACTGAAAACTGAAACCACCACACACACAGACCCAGTACTGTTTCCTAAGGGGGTTTGAGTCTGTGGCTTCTCAGAGCATGGCTGTTTCCAGGACTGGGAGTTCTCTGTAAGTTTACATAAGCCACAGAAATTCTAGAAACTGTCGTGTGGAAGAGTGCTGTGTCTTCCTAGGAAGGGACAGAACTGGCTTCTCACATTTTGGAAAGATGAAAGTTGGGGAATGAGAAATCTCAGAATGGTCCTCTCACGAAGCTATTCTCGGCAGTGTGAATATGCTGTCAGCCTGGACCGCTCCCAAGGACGTGGGCACACATCAGTTCAGCCTGGACACCTAAGCCAGCATCCCTGTCTGCACCCCAAACAGTGTGCCCAAACCTGGACTGGGTCCTATATGATTTCTGCTTACCAGGGGTGACTTCCTCCAAACTCTGTCCTCCTCCAGGCTAGGAGTGGCCAGTGCCAGCTGTGCCCCCTGAGAGAGGCACCCCAAACCTGAACCAGATGACACAGGACCCAGTCCTGGTTTCTCCCTTTCTGGTACACAGTGTCCTCCTGCATTTAATTTTTTTATCCTTCATCCGCACCCTGCTCTGGGAATGGCAGAGGCCTGCGTTCTAGGAAGAGGCCCCAGGGACTCAATGGCTTTCATTGGCCAGCAGATGTTCCTGTCACCAGGTCCGGTGGGAATGGGATGTCTAGTATGGGACTCTAATTTGGGGTGTTCTCATGTCAGATGCAAAGCAAGGTCAAGGTTTTGGGCCATGGAAACTCTGCCAGCCCTTGCCTGGAGTGGTCTACGGAGACTGTGTCTCAGCTCCACCCACAGCGTTGCTCAGGGCAGTCAGATGGCCCCTCCACAGGATTCCTTACTCAATTCAGGCCATCTTCTAGAGTGCTTGTACCTTCTCCTCTGAGGTCACAGTGTCAACAGGCTATTGCAGTCAGTGTCCGTGGCCTCTGGAGGGAACAAACACCACGTAAAGTCATGTGAGATGAAGAAGGAGCATTCCTTGAGTGAATGAGACCTCTCCCAGGCTCACCCAGACTCCCTCTCTCCTAATAGAGGTATGTGGCAGCTAGGAGGGCAGACAAAATCCAAGGTCACATTTTGCTGCTGATACCTAAAGAATTAAAGTCTAAAAGATGTGTTCTCCCACAGAACCATAAAATTCAAAATAATAGGGGCTTGGTGTGGGAAGTCCTGTCCTTGTGTTGCTTTTATTGGTTAATGAATAAAGAAACCGTATTGGCCTGTGATAGGGCAGAGTAGAACTAGGTGGGGGGGGGAACTAAACTGAATGCTGGGAGAAAGAAGGTGAAGTTGAGAGAAGCCATGTAGCCCCATTGGAGACAGATGCCAGATGGAACTTTACCTGGTAAGCCATAGCCATGTGGTGATACACTGACTAATAGATATAGGTTAACCAAAGATATAAGAGCTAGGTAGCAATATGCCTAAGTGATTGGCCAAGCAGTGATTTAAATAATATAATTTCTGTGTGGTTATTTCATGGCCTGAGCAGCGGCCTCCTACAACAGGGGCTGGAAGGATGGATGGCTCAGTGGTTAAGAGTACCTGTTGCCCTTCCAGAGGATCTGAGTTCAGTTCCCAGCATCCACACAACAGCTCACAGTTCTCTGTAACCCCAGGGGACCCAATACCATCTTGTTTCTGCAGGCAGTACACATACATGTGGCATATGTGGATGACACTACCCTTTTTTTATTTTTATTTTTTTTTGCCATGGGAGATAAGCAGAGTATTTGCTAACAAAGACAGAGACTTCTCTGTTCTTCTGTCTCATTAGGAGCGGGTGAGTCTGTCTGCCATGATGAACTTCTGTGGACATTACTGGGCTAGCAAAATAGTTATAAGGACCTAGGCACAACCTATTATTCTAAATCTTCAATCAGGTCGTCGAACCTCACAGGGGATCTCTCTTTGTTCTTCAGAGTTCCCCTGAGCCGGTTTCGACCTCAAGGGTTTTGTACTGGGTGCTCCTCAGTCACATACCTTTTGCTCTCCTGATTTCACCTAGGCACTGGCTTCCTGTCATTCATGCCTCAGATCAAATTCTTTCCAGAGGCCCTGTTCAGTGGCCCACCTCAGTCACTGCCAAACATCCTTGCTCTCATCCCTCAGGGCGTTCACAAGATCTGTCTACGGGGTCTCTGGGGCTTGTCCCTTAAGCCCTGGGTGGATGAGGACATTGTCCTGCTCCCCTCCTGTTAGTTACTTTTCAGGTCGCTGTGACCAAAGACCTGACACAGCGTCTTTGGTCACAGGAACATCTATTTGGGTCACAGTTCCAGTGTTGGGAGCAAAGACACAGAAACATCCTTGGCAGAGAAGGTGGCAGAGACTTTCGTATCGTATCGCGGTGGATCAGGAGGAAGAGTTCAACAGGCACCGGAAATAGATCCCACAGTGAAGTCCCACTCCTAGAGAGCCGCGGCAGCTGTGTGGCTCTAAGCCTCGACAACCTTCCCAAACATCACTGGAAAGAGCATGTTTAAACACACAAGCCTGCTGGAGACGCTCCACATCCAAACCACAACCCGCTGCAGCCCCAGCACCTTCAAGAAAGCCAGGCACAGATGAGGGGCTCAACCATACCAGTTGGGTGGCTATTTGGAAAATAAGGATGCTTCTGTGGAGATATAGAAAGTGAAGGACTCTCAGTGTAGGGGTGAGGGCCAGCATTCTACACCAGGAGAAACCTTTATTTTTTAAAAAAAAAAGTGTGTGGTGGGGGCTGTTTGGGCCATTTTCATTGTCTCCCTGGAGGTCCTAACTTCAAAAGTCCTCAGTTGTAGGTGATACAGGGGATCATAATCTCAACTTTTGTAATTAAAAGTATTTCATACTAAACATAAACAAACAAACAAAAATAAATAAACAAGTTTTAGGGCCCAGTACGAAATCTAAATGTATGAAACAGGTCAATTTAAAGGCCTGGAGACGGTCCGCTCCATACACGCAATCATACCCAATCATTTCCCATTGGGAACTCCATCAAATGAGGAGAAAGCCAGCCAGTTGCGATCCCAGCACAGGACAGGCCAAGTCCTGACTCCCAAATAACCTAGCCACTTCACTCTGCAAACCATTTAGGAAGGAATTTCCGACTGCTCAGAGACCAAACCCCCAACGGCGCGGAAGCCTATTCCTCCCGCCCAGGCCCATTCTTCTGTTTCTGTTCCATTTCATGACAGACGGCTCCTTTTCCTATTTTCTCCCAAACTCCCCACAGGCCAGGTTGGTTGCAGTTCCTCCAGGCTCCAGCTGCAATGTCCAGCCCTCCCTGTCCCCACTCTTCTCTCTTGAGGCTTGGGCCGCAACCACCCACAGTCCACTTGGTCCTAGTTCTTTCCGGTTCTCTCCCAGCTCTTTTAGCGTAGTCAGTGGAGCCTGACCACCTCCCTCCAACTGAGCGCCATCATCCTAGAAAATTACAACCATCCAAGACAGTGTCCCAGCCCCACCCTCCTTCCCTGAGAGTCTCTTCCTGCCAAGCCGCTCTTGAAAGAGGATCGCTTTCCATTCTAAGAGTCCAGGCGAGGAGGAAGCCTTCAATTTGCATCCTCCATGATATCCCACACCTTACCTTTCTGTCTTCTTCAGCCCTTCAGTCCTATCTCCTTCCACTTCTTTTCCTTAGCCACAGCTTCAGTTTGGCACCTAAGCTAAGTGTTGGTTGCCGGGGGAGCTTCCCTGATTCAGGATGACTGGCTGGCCTTAGTGACACCCTATGCTCTGGAGATCTCAACCCCAGTGCCTGGAGGCTCCTCAGGGGATTTCCAAGAGCAAAATGGACAGCCTATAAAGGGTCCTGCACCCACCACCAGGGGTCCCAGGGTTCCTCACGGAATGCTTTCCCTCTCTGCCATGTATTCACTGAAAGGTCTCAACCTTGGAGCTGGCCCACCCACGGTGCACTGGGATTCCTACTTGAAAGCCCCAATACTCTATTAAATAATAAACACATCAGCATTCAGCTGAAGGCAGGTCTTACCTAAGAGGCTGTCCTGGGCGATTTAAAGATTACCAGGAAGCCATAGCAACCTACTAAGTGTTGGGGGAAGGGCGAGAACCGTGAATCCAATAGGAACAGAACCTACCAGCCCTACTAAGTGCTGGAGGAAGGGCGAGAGCTGGGAATCCAATAGGAACACAACTTACCAGCCCTGCT
>NC_022021.1:6991594-7014414 GCF_000317375.1 Microtus ochrogaster
AGAGCTGGGAATCCAATAGGAACAGAACCTACCAGCCCTACTAAGTGCTGGAGGAAGGGCGAGAGCTGGGAATCCAATAGGCACTTGCAGTTTTCAGATGAATCAGGAGGAGTCTGACTGACAGATGGGATCAGCTGTCCTTTCCTAGTCCCACCAACTGTGCCTGGAGGCAGGTGGGCACACAGCGGAAGAATGGCTGACTGGCGGCTAACGAGGGAGGCAGGCTGAAAACGCTGAAGCAGCGAGCACCTGGGACAAGCTGTTCCTCCTCACGGGAGGTGGAGAAATGTAAGAGTCCTGAGTTTCTGAGGGGCCAAGGCTGTGGGGAGGAAGAAGGAGAAGAGCGAGACAGAGTGCAGCAGGAGGATCCGCCCTAATGTGTGCCGGACCAAGTCTGTCCACTTCCGGTACCAGGTGCCGCAGCGTCCACAGGTTCGTCTGCAACATGCAGGGCTCCACAGGAATCACGTTGGACTAGTCCATTACCAGAGCAACGCATTACTGTTTACAAGGCAGATGAGAAGAGAACAACACAGGGTCCACAGACTATCTGAAAGAATGTGAAGATTAGAAAAATAAAATATTGCTACAGAAAACAACAACAACAAAAAACTCCCCCCGCCCAACAAAACCTCCAAAACCCACTAGCGTGGGAGAAGGCCTGGCTACAAATACCTTTAAGGTACGACAAGCAACTGGGATTCTATCTGTCACATCTGCCCAGGAAACAAGGGTGATGCACGGCGTGGCTGTGAAACAGAGGCGCTATTACAGAGGAGCATCTGCAGGTGACTGCCCAAGGGGAGCCACCTGTCGGAAGCATATGACTGGCTGGATGAATCAGAGCCGTGTAAATTAACCAGCAAGTACACTGTAGGCAGAACTCTGTGTTAGTGAGAGACAAGAGCCTTGACTGTGTGGGCAGGAGTGGGCGTGGGGAGAATGAAAAACAGCTCGAAAAGAACAAAACAAATTCCCAGTTCTCTTCCACTGTGGATGCGATCTCGTAGCTGGGCTCGAGTTTGCCACGGGATAAAGGGTGGCCAACAGCAGTATCAGTTAAAGGGCCAGGGGAACCCAGAGAATGGCGTGTGTGTTTTTCTCACAGAAAAGCAAGTCTGATAAAGGACAGGTACTTATTGTGAAGGTGAACTCAAGTGCATAGTTCCTCAAGCAACTCAAGACTGCTCCATGCAAGCAAGTGGGTCATTGATGAGCCTGTTCTCCACTTCCTAGGCCTCATTAAGTTTTCAAGTTGTGATAACCCACACTCTCAACTTAGTGTTTAAGAGCAAGGAATGGGATCTAAGTCAGTGAAGAGCACATTAAAGCAAGTGTAGTGCTCCACACCTGTAGTACCAGCACAGGGGGGGCTGAGGATGAGGCAGGAGGATTGGGAATGTGAGCCCAGAGTGAGGGCTCACTCACTCTGTCTCAGAAAACAAAAGTAAAGGGAAAAGGAATGCATCCCAGTTCGGGTTATGTGTACCAACAGGATCCGACTGTGCCGTGTCACAAGGCCCACAGTGTCAGGTGCCATTTCCTCTCTTCCATGTCCCCAGAGTGATGTCCTTTGAGGATGTATTCAGAGACAGAGGTGGGGAGAGGGGAGCAAACACAAAGAGATCCTAGGGAAGACCTCGGAGGCCTGGGACTTGAGCCATTCACCTGGGAAAGGGGAAGAAGGGACCGTTCAGCCCATGCCACTAACCCGTACATGATGTATCTTCTGCAGACCTCATGACTCCGTTCTCAATGAGACTCTGAAGCCCTGATCTCCCACTGCCCTCGGGAACCTTCCAAGACGTAAAATGACTTTTCAACTAGATCATTAAGTTTCGAGGAAACCTTCTGATTTCCTGGAAGTATGTTGTATAATTTATAAAGAGCTCACAAATTCACACCCCAAAGACTCTGCTAATAAAAGAGATGGGGAAACATTGAAATAGGCAGAAGCTCTCTGACAGGGAGATTTATGGCTCCTTTGGACAGTAGGAGAGAAAGAACCATGCTAAAGAGACGTGCAAGAGAATGCATTGCACAGTGCAAATGGAACTATATGAGCATAGCCTGCCGACCATGTCCTGCCTTCCGTCCACCAATGGGACGGATCATTAAGATGGGTGTTATTTTCAGCTGTTTGCCAATTCTTTTGTTGACCCGGCAGCATTCGCGTGTCTGTTTCTCTATGCTGGCACTGTCGCGGGTGCCTGGGTGGAAGGAGAGAAACAATTGCGATAAGAATAGCAGTTTCCTGCGTGCTTGCTGCATGACTGTCTCCTAGAGTCCTGAAGCAAGACTGTGAGCAACACGAGTGTTTTCATTTTCCAGGAGACGAAACTGAGCCTTGCCTGAAGTCTGACGTGCTGGAAGGATACAGTTTTAGTCTACCGAAAAGGGGCCAAGGGTTGGCTCATCTCTACTGATTTTATACACACCTTCCCGCAATAAGCTAATTAGGTTAGAATTAATTTCAAATTCTCCAGCTGCCAATATATTATTGGCATCTATTAGACTCGATAAATATTTGCTAAATAAAACATTTAGCTAAATTGACAGCCGAAAATATTTGCTAAATTTAATAATTAAAATGAATGGGATAAACTGAAAATATTAAGCTAAATCATTGAAGGCACTGAAAATATTTTCTAAATGGAAAATGAATCATCAAACCACCAAATATTTTCATTTCAGTTTAACTTCATAAAAGGGTGATGATTGCTTGCTGAGGGTGATTATGAGGAGCCTTGTTCTTCCTAGTTGCCTATGAGCATCATGTTGGTCATCCAGCTGCCACGCCTGAACGTCCTGGATAAACAGGTCCACACAGCAAGCTGCTAATCAGAAAGTATGTGCTGGAACATTCCAGAGCTCAGAACTCCTTTTCCTCTGTGCATTGCTCATAGTTTGGTTTTGGCTGGAGTTGCTGGGGCTTTATAAACTAATTGCACTTGAGTAAATTCATAGATATGAATATATGTGTAATTTTTAATACTACCATTTCTAAGTGTGGAAGCTACAGAAGTATAGCCTGGACACTCGGGTCTCACCCATGTTTTCTATGACTTGTGCTGTGGCCCTCCGAAGAGCTCAGCTTTGTACCTGATTCAAAATGCACGGTTTTCCAGCCAGGGATGGGACATTCCTCTGGGGACACAGAAGTGGCTGTTCAATTTCTGTTTCTAAGGATTCTCTCCACCATTAATCTTCTGGAAAACTCACCCCATGGTCCTCCTGCCCACCTTTCCTATAATGGTGACTCTTTGCCATGAAAAGAAACCGTAACAAGACACTGCCCCCCCCCTTCCAAGCCTTCCTATGGCACCTGGATGTAAAAACCCAGCTCTCCTGAGATGTAAAACCCTTCGGGACCCCAAACACAGACACCTACTGACACTGTTGCTGCGAAGCTGAGCAACTTTAATGTTGATTGCGTGATCTTCCAAGTCAGGTGACTCTTGATTTGTCATCAGTATCTCTAGGGCAGGGCGTCCAAGCTGGCAGAACATTGTAAGACTCGGTGATAGACCTCTGCATAGTTTTTGAAGTAAAACTTGGAAGGAGAACTGAGTGATGTTGCAGTAACGAGAGCTTCCATTCCCATCTGCTTACTAGTGAACTCAGAACTCACGGCTCCCAAGCAGTAGATGGGCTGAGAACGGATGCCCAGCTGTCTCACTCAGGGGCTATCTTGGTGTCCAGGCAACAGCATCTTATCCCCATTCAGAGGCCCACCTCACACAGCTGCTGTTGGACAGTCACGACCCCAGGAAAGAGCGTGGGGATTGGGAACATCTTCCCACCCGCCACAAGAGCTGCTGATGTTGTGTGAGCTGAAAGAATGAACTGGCCCTGCAGAATGTCTGAATTAAGAAGTCGGCTGTGTCTTCGGGTTCACATGAGACAATGCAGTGGAGAGATACAAGGATGAACTTCCTGGAGTCTTCTGCTGACACTTCGCAGCAAGCCAAGAGACCTACGAGGTGCTCCGTATCTATCTCGTGCTGAGCTACGAACCACTGGGGCAGGACAGATGATGGCACTGCCTTTTAGTAATTTTAATCATGTGTTTATGGAAGCGAAGTAAAAATATCTGAAGCCAAAAATGAAAAGAAGATGATTTGGAAACGTGATAACATCAATGGCTTTTCTATTGTTTGGGAGGCTCAGTGAGCAAGGACATTTGAGGGCTGTTATATCAAAGACCCAAAGCTCATGGAAACTAAAGAATACGTGGCTTTATTGTTTCAAAACTCCCAGTTAACCTCCTGTACTATCAGATACAAGCTCCTGCTTCAGTAAAGCATCCTATCAACCACAATTAGTGTTTGTAACATTACAGGATACGCAGCTGAGATTAATTAAGTTGGTTTTTATAGAAAATCAACATTCATAAATTCTAATTCTAACAAGCTCCAGAGATTGACGCTAAATATTATTTAACATCCATTGACCCATTCGGCAATGAATGACAATACATTGATCCCCTCTCCTAGGCTGCACCATGAGGACCAGTTCCCTGTTCTCGGGAGCTCTCACTGCAGCCAGGAGAAGGTAGCGTGGAAACAGGTATGCACGCAACTGGAACGCGTGGAAACAGGTATGCACGCAACTGGAACGCGTGGAAACAGGTATGCACGCAACTGGAACGCGTGGAAACAGGTATGCACGCAACTGGAACAAGAGTGAGAGAAACAAAACCAGTGCGAAGTGACACAAGCCATTGGCGGAGTGGAGCTGGGCTCACAGCGAGTTGGTCTCAGCTTTGCAGCTCCGCCTCTAGCGACAGAGCCCTCCTGAACCCTGGGAAGAGTTCTAACCCTGGGCTGCAGACACGCGTGTACACACTACCCATCCGCCTCTAGCGACAGAACCCTCCTGAGCCCTGGGAAGAGTACTAACCCTGGGCTGCAGACACGCGTGTACACACTACCCATATGACATGCAAGTATACCTCACCCCACAGATAGTTCACAGATATACCCCACTACTACACACACGTGCACACACACACCAACCATAGAAAACACACTACCACATAACATACACATGTATCATACAGTATACCGCACATATACACACACATACTATCACTATAAAATTATACCACACCACATACATATACACTCTAACATACTCATACACCATGGATACACACCACCACAGACAATACACACAAACACCATGAAGATACAACACAGAGGCATAGACAGGTACACCACATCATATACATAGCACAGAAATACCTCACCACACACCGCACACACAGATATACATAGAAACATGAGACATATACCCCACCATATATAACATGCCCACATGCATACATCTCATAATTATGCCCTGCCCTGACACATGCACATATTCCTGCAGATATACCCCATCACATACCACAAAGTCCAAACACTTGAAACACCCTAAAAATTGAAAGCTTATATAAAAATTACTAGATATTTAATAGATGATAAATATTAACAACCTTAAAACATTCACAACATTGCTGACAATGAATAATGAAATACAAAAGTTGCTTTTTATTTGTTACATAGAAAATATCACACAATCATTGTATATGAGGAGGTAATCAATGGGAATATAGTCAGAAGTGCACGGTAAACAAAACTGTATGTGTCAGGTAATCAATAAAACATGTATTGTTCTGGCCAGGCTATTTATCAGGTTGTGGAGTTTTGTTTGTTTTATGTTTTTTTAAGACAGGGTTTCTCTGTGCAACAGTCCCTGCTGTCCTGGAGCTTGCTCTGAAGACCAGGCTGGGGCCCCAAACTCCCAGAGATCTGCCTGCCTCTGCCTCCAAGTACTGGAATTAAAGGTGTGTGCCACAATCACCCAGTTTATTTATCAGCTTTTTAACTTGTGGTTTTTATGACTTTTTATATTTGTAATTTTGTATTCTTTCTCTCAAATTATATAAGCTTCCACTTCGACAAACCTATGGAGTTCTGGGGCGAAGCTGCTTCACATGGAAAGACCTGGAAAATGCTTCCTGAGCTATTAACTTAAATGAAGAAAGAAATGGTGTTGGACTCTCAAGGGAGATACAGGAGGCAGAAAGGATGGCAGACGGCTCCTTTGGGCTGTGGAAACTGATGTGAAGTCTGGATCTTAACCTTGTGGTTGATACTTAAACAGCAATATCAATGTGAAATGTGGAATATTAAGAACAGCCTGAGGGTCAGGCATAGTGGCACATACCATTAATCCCAGCACTGGGAAGGCAGAGGCAGGTGGATCTCTGAGTTCAGGGTCAGCCTGGTCTAGAGTGAGTTCCAGGACAGTCAGGGCTACACAGAGAAACCCTGTCTCAAACAAACAAAACCAGCCTGAAGTGCTTAAACACATGTTTAAGCATTACATCATCACTCCTTAGTCGTGGCAGCATTACGTCATTGCTTCTATGGCAAGGGCTGGCTCCTTAGAGGCCTTTTAAATGTAAAGTCAAGTGTGGAGATGCATGCCTGCAATCCTTGCTTCAGTGGGCTGAGGCAAGAGAATCTCTAGTTTGAGGCCAGCCTTGGCTACATAGTAAGACACTGTCTCAAAACAAAAAAAAAGTCAACAATAAGCAACAGAGAAAGAGGAATCACTTCAGTCTGGGCTAATATAACAAGATTTTGTTTAAAAAATGAACAAACAAAAACTCAGAGTAACATGGTCTTGAACAAAGTGAATGGAAAATTAATTTTCCTTGATCCTCCCCAAAATAGGAAACAAATTTCTGTAAAAAAATAAATTTTAAGGCCACAGAATTAATAATACGACTTTTAAGTGAATCTGAGAGTACTAAGCCTAGACACTAATGGCTGGTCACTAACGCGCGAAACAATCCCACACCACTTAGGATTTAAAGGGGTATTTATTTTGAGGGGTAAAACTCACAAAACGCCAACCGTTAGGAAAGAAGCCTAGTCACTGGAGCAGGAGCCGGAACCAAGCACTGGAACCAAGAGAGCGAGCTGAGGCTTGCCGCTCATTTTTAAAAATAAATAGACCATGCCCCAGTGGGCTGGAATTTCTGCAGCTATTGGCTGAAGGGGAGGAAGGTCCTCCGGCAGCAGGTCACGATCAGTGCCCAGGACCGTTCATTGCAATCATCTCTGAGGACCTGTTAGGCACCCGCACCCTCTCATCTCTCCTGGCTCCCTTATTAGTTCCCTCTGTGCTCTGCCTGCCCCAGTCTCTCCCTGTCCCTTTCTCCTCCTGTCCCCCACCTCCTGCAAGTGTTCCCTGCAAGGGGCCTCTAGAGGGCACGCACACAGCCTTCGTACGCCTCCTGTACACACGCCTCCTGTACACACGCCTCCTGTACACACGCCCTTCTTCTGAAAGTGAAGCCAGAGGTGCCCACCACACCACAAGTATCAGAGGACCGTTTTGGAAATCTCTGCCCAATATAGGAGCCTCTAAAGTGCACGGCTGCTGTGAGGACCTGACTTTGCAGACTCCATCTTAAAGAGGAGGCGTCATCTTATGTCACATAATGAGCAGGGGCTGATCTCAGCTCCAGAAATGTGCTGCCATAGCGGAATTTGAACGGATACCCTGAAAATAGCCAACTAAGGAGCTAGGGAGCGGGGCCATAAAATTTAACAAGGTCCAGGTGTTCCTAGGAGGCATCCTGCTTTTGAAGACACCTTGTCCATTATTAATGGCTCTTTGTTAGGTTTTCATGCCTAAAAACTGACCAGTGGTTTCAGAAACTACCCTACCCTATTCCCTCCGTACCCAATCCCAAGATTACAAGACATGAACTCCCCTGATTATGGGGTTTCTCCTTTAAAGGTTTGCCCCTTCCCCAAGCTTGGGGCTGCACTTCCCTCACCCACTGCGTTGGTGTGGTAGAGGCATAGCCCAAACTTGAGTTCAAATATTAAAAACCCTCTTGTGCTTTACATAGGAATCCGGTTCTGTGGAGTTTCTTTTTGGGGAAAAGTTAACTTGGGCCTAACACTGAGAGTTTAGCAAGAATACAGCCGTGGGGAGGGGCACTCCAGGCAGGGAAAGAGCATCGGCAAAGGCCTTGAAATAGGAAGGAGATGGGCTCAGAGGAACTGAGTGAAGATGACCAAGGAAAGTGTGGAGGGACAGAGAGGAAGCAGGAAGAGGGGTGGAGGCTCTATTACAAGCACCAACACATTGCAATAAAGACTTCAGACCTACGCCTAAGAGCAAAGGAGAGTGCTAAAGCCTTAAAGAAGTGGCTCAAACGGTTGCTTTTTTGTTGCAAGAAAAAAAAAAAACCTAGTTCCCTATTGCCTCTCCACCTGGACACCTGGCTTGGAGGAAGCCAGCTCACCAGGACTTTGTAAGCCCACACAGACAGCCATGCATGACCTGCCAGCTGGTCAGCCTTTCATGTGCAGGACACAGAGTAGCCTCCATAGATACTGTCTGGACTCTTTTTCTTCTCTAGGCCCTTGCTTTTCTTCTCTTCTTTTACAATTATATTTATTTATGTATTGAGAGTTTTGCCTGAATGTATATTCATGTATATTCATGTACATCACGTGTGTGCGCCTGATATATGTGCAGGTCAAAAGAGGGCATCAGTTCTCCTGGAACAGAGAGAGCTGCAGATGGTTGTGAACCACCGTGTGGCTGCTGGGAACCGAACCTGGGTTTTCTTCTCTCTGGGGCCCTTTCTTCTTAGTGATTATTTTGGCAACTGTTCTTTATTGGCACACAGAGAACTGCCCCCCTTCTCCCTCTGGACTATGCTGTCCCATGTGTGGCTAGTCTGTTATTTATTGACCCAGCCCTCTACAGTAGACATGGAGACTGTCGCCAGGCCATTGCCATTTCTCCAAAGGCACAGTGAATGTTCTGACACACCTACCTATCAGGGGACATCCTGGGGTAGATTGCTGCCCTAGGGGTTGTTTGGAACTTCAGTAAATGCCTTCCCTCAACTGATTTAGTTTATACAACGGCCAGGATGTGGCAGGTGGCAGCAGGGGTCTCAACAGGCTTTAATTTGAACTTCTTTCACTGAATCGAGCCCGAGCAGATTTGCTCTGATTAAAGCAAGAGCTTGTTATGAATTAAAAATGACCCAATTAGGCTGGGAATCGAGCAAAAGCCTGCAGCTAGAAATGATGACTCACTAATCCAGCAGCGTCTAAGAACAACCCTGTAGTAAAACACTCGCTCTGATGAATCTGAGGTGAGGAGCCTGTTGTACCCTGGCTGAGCTGCAGTCTAAAGAAGGAGAAGGGTGTGGAAGCATGCTTTCTGAGACCACGTTCTGTTAGCAGCAGGAAGGGATGGTAAAGTGGTTGCAATGAGATGCCCCACGAGGCCTCAGCATTTGAACACTTGGTCGCTATTAGTGGGGCTGTTTGAGAGGTGCAGCTTCACAGAGGAAGTACATCAGCGGAGGGCGGGCTTTGCGGTTTCAAAACCCCAGCTCCATTCCCAGTTAGTGATCGGCTTCCTGCTTGAGCCAGGCCTCAGCTTCCTGTTTCTGACACCATGCCTGATACTTGCAGCCATGATTCCCTGTCATGGTAGACTCTTAACTGTCTGGATAAGTCCACATAAAATCTTCAATACATGGCCTTGGCATGGAGTTTTCTCACAGCAACAGAAAGTGACTGTGTGCCAACCCTCACGTGCATTTTCTCAAGCACCTGGCAATTAGTGTACTTGCATTTTTTTTTTGAGGTCTATTTGAATTTCTATTTTAAAATGTGTCTCTGAAACCGGGTGGTGGTGGGCGCACTCCTTTAATCCCAGCACTTGTGGGGGGGGGCAGAGGCAAGCAGATCTCTGTGAGTTCGAGGTCAGCCTGATCTATAAGTGCTAGTCCTAGGACAGGCTCCAAAGCTACAGCAGAACCCTATCTTGAAAAACCAAAAAATAAAAATGTGACTCTTTGTGTTACCAAAAGTATCTGTGACTGTTTTAATAGAATTGAGGTAACAAAAATGTCTAAAAATTATTTAAAAGCAGAGTATAATATACAAAGCAATGGCTAGTCATTATTATTGTCATCATTTTTATTACTATGTTGCCGTGTTCTGTATGCCATACATAGTAATGTGCTCTGGCCCTCATGAAATGACAGGGCAGCTGGCCTGCTTCCACCAGCCACATAACCATGTGAGTTATGACTAGAAGAAAGAAATTGTCTAGCAACTTCATAGTCGTCTGTGGCCACCAGCACAGACACAGCCCATAGTTGACTGAAGCGTTATTAGGAAGTGCATGACCACATGACTGGGTACTTACTTAGTGATATTTAGTACCTAATTTGGGCTGGGGACACAACAGCCTCTCGCTTTCTCAACGGCTCAGTGGAAGATCAAAGGGTCAAAATGGCGGTCAGAAAGATCGAATCCTGTATTACATGTTTCTCTAAGTTCCAAGAGGAAAGAGCTGAGGGGTTCAGGGTCCCAGAGCAAAAGAATGCTTCAGGCACCATCTTGCCAACTGAGGTAAGTGAGCCCTTCAGTGAGTGCTCTGATCAGGCTTCCTCTCTGACAGGACCAGGTACCCATCCAGGCAGCTGGGTGGGGACCTGGGCTTGCATGGGTGCTGGGAAGGGGGAAGTTCCACCAGGCGTTGGATAACAAACCTGTACCTCCTGGGCTGGTACCTATAACTAACATGATCAGGGACTTTCCATGTATAGATTTCCTCACAAACATGTGGACTTGCTCCTAGTGAGGACAGTCTAAAGTGTACTAGATTTACCAAATGCTACAGAAAGCTGAACCTGGGACCTGAGGATGCTCATCAGTCTTCTGTGAAATCTATCCTGAAAAGTTGACAAGTCTTGTTCAGATTATTTTTTAATTTTTATGCATATCCTTGTGTGCTTGTGTTTGTGCACATCTGTGCAGGAGCCTGTCAAGTCCAGAAGTGGTAGTGGATTCCCTAGAACTGGAGTTACAGGTGATTGTGGAACACCAGAAGTGGTTTTGGGGAACTGAACTCAGGTCCTCTGGAAGAGCAATAAGTACTCTTAAACACTAAACCATCTGCCTGGCCCCTAGAAGTCTTAACTGATGGTTCAGTCGGATCCCGGTAGCAGCTGAGGCGGCTTAGTTCTTCTGTAGCTCTCCCTGTCTCCCTTTCGCTTCCGGAAACATGGCCTCTGGAGTGGCTGTCTCTGATGGTGTCATCAAGGTGTTCAATGAGATGAAAGTGCGCAAGTCTTCAATGCCAGAAGAAGTGAAGAAATGCAAGAAGGCGGTGCTCTTCTGCCTGAGTGAGGACAAGAAGAACATCATCCTGGAGGAGGGCAAGGAGATCCTGGTAGGAGATGTGGGGCAGACTGTGGGTGATCTCTACACCACCTTTGTCAAGATGCTGCCAGACAAGGACTTCCGCTACGCTCTCTATGATGCACCTTGGGGACCAAGGAGAGCAAGAAGGAGGACCTGGTGTTCATCTTCTGGGCCCCTGAGAGTGCACCGCTGAAGAGCAAAATGATCTACACCAGCTCCAAGGATGCCATCAAGAAGAAGCTGACAGGAACCAAGCATGAATTACAAGCAAACTGCTACGAGGAGGTCAAGGACTGCTGCACCCTGGCAGAGAAACTAGGTGGCAGTGCCGTCATCTCCCTGGAGTGCAAGCCTTTGTGAGCCGCCTCCAGCCCCCTGCCTGGAGCATCTAGCAGCCCCAGACCTGCTCATGGGTGTTGCAGGCTGCCCCTTTCCTGCCAGACCTGAGGGGCTGGGGGGATCCCAGCAGGGGGAGGGTAATCCCTTCACCCCAGTTGCCAAATGTCCCCCCCCACCCCCTGGACCATCCTTCTCCCTCCACCGTGACGGTTGGTTCTGGCCTTCCCAAACTGCTTTTGATCTTCTGATTCCTCTTGGGTTGAAGCAGACCAAGTCCCTTCCCAGGCACCCAGTTTGGGGGGACCCTGACCTATTTTTTTTAACGACACCCTACTCCTTATCCCCCACCCCATGCTGCCAACTATAACCACAATAGTGACTCTGTGCTTGTCTGATTAGTTCTGTGTGTAAATGAAATGTGGAAATGATCCTCCCTTGCCAGCTGGTTGCCCTCCCCTTCCCCTTGTTCTCAGCCACTCATGAAAACAGGGCCAGTAAGGGACCTTCAATTTCAATTTAAAAAAAAAAAACAATAAAAAGACTAATTAACAAAAAAAAAAGTCTTAACTGACAATTTGGTCTATATACAACTAGTCAGGATCCATCTTTGTCTATGGAAGGAAGAACCTTCATCTTAATATGGGGTGGGCTTTATCTGTATCATGGTTTCACGAGATCTTTCATTTTACTCTCTCAATCTTCTCCACAAACACCATGAGCTATGTATGTGGAACAGTCTTTCTGTTGGGTGGCACACCATGGAGCTCACCACGTAGCCCAGACTAGCCTTGAACTCACACTGTTCCCATCTCAGCCTCCTGTGTTGGAATTACAAGCATGCAGCATCAGGCCCAGCTGTGGAACTGCCTTCCAGTCCCACTGACTCACATGCACTGAAAGAAGTGTAAAGGCTGGAGGTTGCCATGAATCTGCAACTCCCTTCATGCAACTCTTACCAAATACAGCTGCATCAGCCACTGTTGTAGCCACTGAAGATACAGGGTAGGAGGAGTCTTACCTCTGTTTCCATCCAGGAAAAGGAGGCAAAGAATAAACAAGCGCAGTGAAATGTGAGTCTTTCTGCGGCCCAAGGGGACCCCAAAGGAGAAAGCAGAAAACTTGAGGGAGGGGATAACTTCCTGTGGGGGAGAGAGAAACAAAATTCTTTAGAGGAACAGATATCAACTACCATGAAAAATAAAGAGGGAAGATGGAGCAGGGCATTTAGGAGGAGAAATCTCAGAAACAGAATCATAAAAATAATAAAGTAATATATATATAATATACAAATAATATTTGCTATCCAACACTTTGAAATGGTAAAGCACTGTTTATATATTCTTCAGTCAATAATCCTCAAAAGACCCCTGACTCTAATTGTTGTGGACTGTGAACCCCCAGACCCTGAATTTCCTGTGAACCCCCCCACCGCCTGCTGGAGTAAACAACTTGTTTTCCTATGCTTGCAGCTGCTCTGAGCAAACAACTTGTTTTGCAGCTGCCCTGAGCATAAGACCCTTGGGAGTGCCTGAAGGCAGGGCAGTGGTTTCTGGTGGGCTTGCAGCTGAGAGGGCGTGGCCATTAGTCAAGGCGACTTGATATAAGCTGCTCTGGAACACAATAGAGGGGCATTCTCGGCACTACCCACGTGTGCGTGCGTGAGTGTGTGTGTGCGTGAGTGTGTGTGTGTGTGTGTGTGTGTGTGTGTATTTTAATCTCCAGTCCCTTGCCCGACTCGCGAACTATACCATAGCATGTGGCATGTAGGGCAGGCAGGTGTTGCGCTACACCTAACCAGGTGTAGTGGCCCATGCTTTGAATCCCAGCACTCAGGAGGTTCCTTGAGTTTGAGGCTAGCCTGGTCTACAGAATGAGTCCTAAGACAGCCAGGGCTACACAGAAAAGCCCTGTCTCTAAAAACAAGGAAAGAGATGGCAGACTGTGTTGGACGCTAGAGTGAAAAGAATAGAAATGAGCATGACAACACTGTCCTCGACCTTTGGGTTGAGATAAGAAGATACAAGTTCAGAGAGCGATAGATAATGCAATGAAGAACACTGTTGTGGACTATTGTTTAGCTAGGCAAAGATGTGTTACATTTGTTTAGGCTGTGGAATATTAACTCTGAAAAGGTGTGTTACTTCTGCTTATGCTGCATTTGTTTAATGACATAAGGATCATTTAATTATATAATTAATATATAGAATTGTTTCCTTATATAAAGATGTGCCACATCTGTTTCACCTTGCCTGCCTAAGGCACCTGATTCATCTAATAAAAAGCTGAATAGCCCATAGAAAGGATAGGTAGGGCTGGCAGACAGAGAAAATAAATAGGGGGTAGCTCTCAGCTCCAGAGAGAAGAAAGAGACGGAGAGAATAAGGGAGACGCTCAGGGCCAGAAGCTAGGCAGCCACCAGCGGGCTTGAGAAGGCCTAAAGTAAGATATACAGAAGACAGAAAAGTAAAAAGGCCCGAGGCACAAGGTATATAAAGAGAAACAGGTTAATTTAAGTTAAAAAAAGCTAGCCATAAATTATCCTAAGCTAGGCTGAGCATTCAGAACTAATAAGAAGTCCCTATTTCATGATTTGGTTGGTGGCCCAAAAAAAAAAAAAATCTTGGTACAGAACACAAACCAGAAAAAAGAACCAAGTGGTGGCAATGGTACAGTGTCTCAGATGGCCCCAAAGCAGAGCCCATCATGAAAACAATAGATGAAAATCTGGGGACAAAGCACCCCACAAGACAGAGACCCCAGGCAGGTATCACCTGAGTGAGTCAAGGAATGACAAGCGGGTCAATGCTGATGGAGTAAGCCAGTGGCCAGTGGCTCCCAGCCTTCCTTCTGTTGTCATCTTTAATGCAGTTCCTCATGCTGCTGTGACCCCAACCGTAAAATTATTTCACTATTACTTCACAATTGTAACTTTGCTGCTGTTATGAATCATAATATAAATATCTGATATTGTGGGCTGATATGAGACCCCTGTAAAAGGATCATTGGATTCCCAGGAGGAGTCATAACCCACATGTTAGCCCCACTGGAGTAAACAAAGGAGGAAAGCTAAGCAGGCACAGGTAGCTCTTATTCTAGGTAAGATGGGATTTCAGAAGGTTCTAAGAAGGCATAGTGGTGGCCTGAATAAGAATGCCCCCCATGAGCGCTCTCTCTCCCTCTCTCTCTCTCTCTCTCTCTCTCTCTCTCCTCTCCTCTCCTCTCCCTCTCCTCTCCCTCTCCCTCCCTCCCTCCCTTCCTCCCCTTTCTCTCCCCTCCCCTCCCCTCCCCTCTCCCTCCCCCTCTCTCTCCCTGCCTCCCTATGGGTCAGGATGTAGTTTTCAGCTACTGCTCCAGGGCCTGTCTATGTGCCCCCCATGCTCCTTGCCATGATGATAACAGAGTAAACCACGGAAACTGTAAGCCAACTTCCAGTTCAACGTTTTCTTTCATAAGATTTCCCTTGGTCAGGGTCACTCTCCACAGCAATCAACAGTGACCAAGACAGGCATGTTCTACGTGACTTTTAGAATTACTCTGACAAGGGCCGGGCGGTGGTGGTGCACACCTTTAATCCCAGCACTCAGGAGGCAGAGGCAGGCAGATCTCTGTGAGTTCGAGGCCAGCCTGGTCTACAAGAGCTAGTTCCAGGACAGGCTCCATAGCTACAGAGAAGCCCTGTATCAAAGAGCAAGGAAAAAAAAAAAGAATTACTCTGATAAGCTTTGTGAAGAAGGTCAAGAAGACAGGAAGTAGAAGGCTATGATAAGTACAGTAGGTATCTCAAATAAAACTGGGATACAGCCTAGCACTCAGGAGGCAGAGGCAGGCAGATCTCTGTGAGTTTGAGGCCAGCCTGGTCTACAAAGCGAGTTCCAGGACAGCCAGGACTGTTACACAGAGAAACTCTGTCTCGAAAAACCAAACAAACAAACTAACAAATAAAATCTGGGAAACAGATCCAACCCTAAATCTCCTTTCCCTGCCGCCTCCAGACAGCCTAACCCTTGTCTGGTCATTACCTCTCTGTCAGTCAGAGCCAGGTCAGAAAAACAGAACACACAGTAGGCAGTTCAATTGAAGGAGCTTTTATTAACTGTACTAAGTATGGAGTTTCATGATGGCACTTTCAGGCATGTACCTGCTAGACTGATTGTGTCAGTGGTTACATATATGTATGTGTATATACATATAAGTATGTATATAAATATATACACACACATATATTTACATACATGTGTGCATTATATATGCATATATACATATAGACGTGTGTATGTGTATATATTCGCACATATATAAATATACACATATACTCATACATGCATATATGGAGATATATACAGCTCAAAGAGGAAGCAGGTGGCTGAGGCAGCCCATATACTGGGGAAGGGAGGAATTTGTTTTCACTCAAAGCTGAAGCATCATGGAGGTGTGTTAGTCTAAGAGCTGGGAGCTGAACTTTGTCATGCTAGATGACAAAGGATGCTCAGTCACAGAACAGGGAAATTGGAAAAGATGCATTTGGCTTCTGTTCTGGCTAGTTTTATGTCAACTTGACACAAGCCAGAGATATCTGAGAGAAGGAGCCTCGGTTGAGAAAAATGCCTCCGTAGTATAGTCTTTGACACAGAAAGGTACTCTGCAGGACGCCAAAAGAGAAAAGTCAACACTAACCCATCAATGAAACCTCTGCCCTACAATCTTTTCTACCTGTAAACATGTGCTAGGGCAATGATGGCACAAACCTCGAGGGAGTAACCAACCCATTACTGAGTTGACCTAAGGCCCACTTCGTGAGATGGAACCCGTACCTGACACTGCTGTGTGACCAGGAATCAGAGACTAGATAACCCAGACACTTGGGGTAAAACTAAATACTGCTGCTCTAAAACAAACAGTAAGATGACTCCTAATGATATTCTGCTATACCCATAGATCGGTGCCTTATCAGCCATCATTAGAGAGGCTCCCTCCTGCAGCAGATGGGAACAAACACAGAAACCCACTGCCACACATTACACAGAAAGAGACCTTGGAACCACAACTCTAAATGAGATCCCTCCATCACATCCCTCCCCTTGGTGCTCAGGGAGGGATTTTCGGGAGAGGAGTAGGAGCGGTAAGACAGACGGATGGAAGACACCTGAAGGACAGGGCCCTCTAACACAAATGAGCAGAGTCCATCTGACCTCACGGGACAGAAGCAGCATGCACAGGGCTGTACCAGGTCCTCTGCACATACTGTAGCTTTCAGTTACTGCTTTTATGGGGCTCCTGTATGTGTAAATGTGGGGGTCTCTGATCCTTGTGCCTCTGTTGGGGCTCTTTTACTTTTCTGTTGGGTTGCCTTGTCCAACTTCAATATGATAGATTCTGATTTATGTTATTATATTTTGTTTTGTTGCTATCTCCTAGATGCCTGCTCTTTTCTAATGAGAGACAGAAAGGGAGTGGATCCACACGGGAGAGGAGGTCGGGAGGAACTGGGAGGAACAGATGAAGCAGAAATGACACGCAGCTTTATTGTATGAGAAAAAAATCTGTGTTTAATAAAGGGGGACCTCTCCTTGCTGGTGGGGTGGAACCACCTTTCAGCCCAGCATTCAACGGCAGAGGCAGATAATCTGTATATACACAGAGAGTTCCAGGCCAGCCAGAGCTACATAGTGAGACCCTGTCTCAAAAATGAATAAATAAATCACTTTTAAATTTTTATTTATTCATTTATTTTATTATGCATACAATGCTCTGCCTGCTGCATGTATCCCTGCACACCAGAAGGGGACACCAGATCTCATTACAGATGGTTGTGAGCCACCATGTGGTTGCTGGGAATTGAATTTAGGACCTCTGGAAGCGCAGCTTTGGAGTCCACAGTAATTCAAAACATTAGCCACCTACCCTGCTTCTTCTGTTACATGACCCTTGTCCCATATTCTCTGCAGTTACCAGAACAGTTGGTTAAAAAAATTAAAACAAGACCCCAGCTGTGTCAAGAGCTGGGTTAAGATAACCAGACTTGTGTAAACAAGCTTCTAGTAACCCCCTGTTAAGCGTGTACAAACACCTTGGTATCACAAATTGGACTACTAGCTGTGAAATGTTATCACAAGCTGTAAATTCCTGGAATGTACTGTCACCCAATTTAACCTCAAATTGTAAAAATTCTTTCTTATATCACCCTTGACCCCACCACCACCACCACCACTTGTGGCTTTTGCTTTAAAAAGAGGCCGCTCTCTCTGTTCGGAGTCACAGCGCCAGAACCTGACCTGCTCGTGGCCTTAACTAATTAGAAGTCCCGGTACCCCGTGGTGAGAGAATAATGTTGCCTTTGCCCCTCTAACTTTGGTGGTCTTGTCCTCAATAGTTATGCGGCTCCCAGAACCAACACGGTCAGTGCTGTTAATGGCTGAGCCATCTCTCCAGCCCCAATAAATGAACCATTTTAAATCAAATAAATAAAAATACTTCCTTTCTTCTGGACTCAGACAAGCAGAAGCCTCAGAAGTGGGTCCCTGCTGTTCACGGTGCTGCACTTGAGTAGCAAGCGGGTCCTTCCTGGTGGAGCTCACTGGTCATGCTGTCCACCAGTGTCCTGCACTATCTACACTGTACTCTTGTTGGTTCTAGATTCCCAGTGATCTCCTCCATCAGCCTCTACTGCTGGATTTTGGAATCAAGTTTTATTGGAGCAGGGCCAGGCTCATTTATTTACATATTGTCTGTGGCTGTTTCACAGAACTAAGCGGTCACCATGGAGACTGACAGCCCTCAAAACCTAAAATAAAACCTAAATATCCTTTATAGAAAAGATTTCTCGGGCTGAGAGAAGGCTCAGAGGTTAAGAGCACTGGCTGCTCTTCCAGAGGTTCTGAGTTCAATTCCCAGCACCCACATGGTAGCTCATAGCCAACTACAATGAGATCTTCTGTTATGCAGGTACAGATACAGGCAGAACATGGTGTATATAATAAATAAATAAATCTTTAAAAAAAAAAAGAAATACTTGTCACTACCTGTCTTCACTGGTTCCTTAAAAGGACTTTGAGATCTTAGCTCAGTGTCTGACATACAATAGGCACTCAGTGAACCTTCATTCAATTATAGGGAAAGACACAGACATGTAGGTTCAAGAATAAGAGAAAAAGGAGCTAGAGAGATGGCTCAGTTGGTAAAGTGCCTTCTGCGTTAAGTGCGAGGAGCCAAGTTGAGATCCCCAGCTCTGACTCAGAAGGCATGGACACAAGGGCCTGTACTCGGAGTGCCGAGCCAGCAGCTACCTGAAGCCCCTCGACCAGTTGGCCTCGCTAAATCAATGAGCTGAAGGTCCAGTGAGAAAATGTCTTAAAAATAGAGCGTGATCAAGGAAACATACCCAATATCTGTTTTCCACATGCGTGTTCACACTCACACAGACACACAGACACACACACACACACACCATATTAACAAGTACATACACTGCACACAAGCACGAAGAATCAAATAGGGGGAGGAAGAGGAGAAGGAAGCCTTAAACAAAGGGCGTGTCTAAGGACCAGTGAGATGACTCGGTCTTAACACCCAACCATAGGAAGGACAGACTCCTGAGAACTGTCCCCTGACCTCCATGAGCGCTATGGCGCGCGTGCACACATACACACACACACACACACACACACACACACATAATGTAATAAAAAATAAAGCCATATTTGTATGACTATTAATGTAGTTAATTTTCTAGAACCACCACCCCAAAAAAAAAAAAACCCTAAAGAAAGATGAAAACAAGGAAGAAGAGGGAACTCAATGTGTACAAAGGGTTATTTTCAGAGAAATAGCCTTGCATAGTGGCATTTCAATTGTATGATAAATAAAGCCTGCCTGGGATCAGTAAAACAGCCCCACTGGTCAGCCTTACAGCCATGCAGTGGTGACACGCACCTTTAGTCCCAGTAGCCACACTAGTTGCCATAGAAACCGGGCGGTGCATGCCTTTAATCCCAGTGGTGCATGCATTTACTCCTAGCACTGGAGAGGAATATAAACCGGGCGGTGCATGCCTTTAATCCCAGTGGTGCATGCATTTAATCCCGGAACTAGAGAGGGTTATAAAATGGGAGGAAAGAGTTCTCAGACAGTCTCATTCTGAGATTCCTGGAGGCTGGATCTCCATTTTGTACTGAGGTGGAGGTAATAGCCAGTGGTTTGCTGCTTTGCTTTTAGGGTCTTCAGGCTGAACCCCAATTTCTCTGAGTTTTTATTAAGTGTGTTTTAGTCGTGTGTGTTTGAAAACAAATGAACACAAAGATTTGTTTTCCTTCTACACTGGGATCCACCTTGGTCCTGAGGGCGTGCGTGCGTGCATGCGCGTGCAGGAGAGGTGTCACTTGGCTAACATCAAGTAGCTAGAGTTCTGCAGATGTGAGTGGACATATATGCTGGATGTGACTTCAGTTGCGTGAGGTTTATGAATGAACTAAAAAGTACCCAGGAGCCTCTAGAGCTCGAGTCTCGGTTCACATTGGCAGTACAGCCTGTGAGTTCCCAGGATGTATGTGTTTGGTCGGAAGTATCACCTCAGCTCCCTGACACCCCTTTATACAAAAAGTATAGTATATTTAACTGGGGGCTCCACCCCAGCTCCTGGCATAAGCTCCCTCCCCTGGGAGTTGCTTCAGTCCAAACTCCACCTCTGAGAAACGAGGATCCCTCTCCAGGGAAGGTCGGACCACTCCCATAGGCTATTTAAACTGCCCTAGAGAATGAGCACGTGGTCTCCGGGTTTCCTGTGCTATCCCCTTCTCTCTCTTCCCTCTGCATGTTTTCCCAGGGCCATCCGAGAGTATTGTCATCTATTAAACATGGGCATCTTTAATTCAGTCTAATTTGGTTTGATTGGGATTATTTGCGTTGGCCAAGAGGTTTGTTTTAAGAAAACACTTAACAGTGTGAAAGGAGAGGGCAGGTGGAATTGGCATTAGTGGCATTAAATATTTTGAAAATTACATTAACAAAATATTTTGCATGAACCTAAAAATAATTCAGCTGAGCACACTCAAAGTTTTTGTAATTACTTTACATACTAAAGTGAACTGTGTCTGCATGCAGAGTTGACTGGAAGGAGATTTTGCTGTTTAACAAACAGGACAAAAATGTGAATTGATTTTACATAGCGTTAATGAATAGAGCATATGACCTTATTAAAACTTATTCCTGCTAACAAACATTTTTATTATGACTTTTTAATAAGGGGGCATTTTATTTCAGTGTGTGTGTGCGCGCGCACGTGCACACACATGTTTCTGTGTGTCTGTATGTGTGTGTCCGTGTGTACCATGGCCTCCATATGAAGGTCAGAGGGCAACCTGTGGGACTCTCTTTCTACTATGTGGTGTCAGGTATTGAACTCAGGATATCGGACTGGCAAGTGCCTTTACCCACTGTGTTGTCTCACCAGCCCTTTGACTTCCTTCTTCCTCTTCCTCCTCTTCTTCTTTTACCTGCCTGTACATGTGTGCAGGACGTGTATGCCCGTGGAAGTCAGAAGAGGGGATCCAATACCCCGGAACTAGAGCTAGGATGTGGGTGCTGTTAACCGAATCCAGATCCTCCCCCAGAGCATGAAGTGCTCCAAACTACTTAGCTATCTCTCTAGCCCCTGACTTTTCTTTTAATTGGAGGTCTCTTATTGGTCCTGCTTCCATAAGAACCCACACCAAGGGAAGAGGAAGGGAGACCTGTTGGTGCCAGGAAGGGTCATTTTCACGGCATTCCATTTGCCACAGAACTAAACAGACTCACTACTGGGATTAGAAGTAGGCAGTGTGGAACTAAGTAAGAAGTGTCTAACTGTGATCCTCTCAAACTGGATGTCTGGCAAGGGCGGGTGGGGGTGGAGGTTTAATCTGTTTTAACTCAAGAGTCACAAGATCAAAAGTAATTTGTGGGGCTGCAGAGATGACTCAGCAGTTAAGAGCACTGACTGCTCCCTGGCTCTAAGTCCCAGCTCTACCAGGGAGGCTTACTACAGTGCCCAGGGTCTCACTTTCTCTTCCAGCCTCTCAGGACACCACTGATACACATTCAGGTGAAATATCCATGCACATAAAATAATTAACATTTTAGAACTGCACTTTGGGAATGCTAGAACTGCCAGGACTAAAGGAAGAAGGGAGGCAGGGCAGAGGTGCTGTTGGGGGCTGTCTATCAGCTCAGATGAACTACTGCACTCTCCTGCTGGAATCCCTCAGCGCCTGTTGTCTGCCAGTAAGTGGACAACCTGCAGCTTCTTAAGGCGCGGCTGAGGCTGCCAGGTGCCCCAAGGCAAGAGATGAGGAAGGTCACAATTGTTTTCCCTCCAGCTCCAGCGGGACAAATACACACACACAAACACACACACACACACACACACACACACACACACACACACACACACACACCCAGCTTGATCCTGGTCAGCCTCTTCTTTAACGTGTCCTTGAAACTGCAGAGACCACTTTGAAGAGGTGCACTCTCGGGGCTCAGAAAATAAGCACCAGGTTCCCCTTCTTGCCTTTTTGCACTCTTTGGTCTACTAGGGTACCTCATGGAGAACCATGTCGGAAGCACAGCCACAAGGGTGGTGCGGAGGATGTGCGCTGTGTTCACCTCACACCTGCCAGGATCTCCTTGGCCTCCTCCAGGGTGATGTCCTTCTTGTCCTCACTCTGGCAGAAGATCACCACCTTCAGAGCTTCCTGGTTTCCTCCTACCTGAGGAGGAACATGCTTTCAGGTCATCGAACACCTTTGTGACACCATCAGAGACAGCTACACCCTAACTCTTGTTTCCAGAGGCGAAAGGGAGCAGTCAAGGAGTGGCTGGAAAACGTCAGCTATGAGTGTTGCTGGGATACGACTAACAAAAATAAGAAGAAAATAATTTTTTTAAAAGATATTGTCTCACATTGCCCAAGCTGCTCTCAGACTGCCAGGCTCAAGTGATCTTGCTCCAGCCTCCAGTGTAGCAACAGGCGTGTACCAGCTGAGAAAATAATTAATTACTATTACAATCAAGAATTCCAGACTAGCCAGGGTAATAGCACCCACCTTTAACCCCGGCACTTGGGAAGTTGAAGTAGTTCAACTGAGTTCAAGGCCAATCTGGTCTATCTAGTGAGTTCCAGGCCTGCCAAGACTGCATAGTGAGACCCTGTCTGAGAGAGAGAGAGAGAGAGAGAGAGAGAGAGAGAGAGAGAGAGAGAGA
>NC_022021.1:7014514-7025052 GCF_000317375.1 Microtus ochrogaster
GAGAGAGAGAGAGAGAGAGAGAGAGAGAGAGAGAGAGAGAGAGAGAAAGAGAGAGAGAGAATGAGGGAGGTTAGGAAAGGAGGGAGGGAGGGAGGAACAGCTTCAACAATAGACTTTTGAGAGATCATTCCCTGCAAAGTAAAATTTTAGCCATTGAAAACACATACTAAAAAAAAACTAAAAAAAAAAAAGAAAGAAAAAAAAGAAAAGACATACTAAAACAAAATGAATAAACTGGAGGAGAAGAGCTAGTCTATATGTGACAGGTAGTTCTTCTTCATTTACCAACAGCTGATAGATTGGTTTTTAAGACATTTTGTAAGGGATAAGAATTCTCATTTATTATTGGTGGGAACACAAAATGGTACAGGCACTTTGGGAAACAATACAATAGCTTCTTACAAAACTAAATATGCTCTTCCATAAAACCTGTCATCCTTCGACATTCCCTGGAGGAAACCGAAAATTATATCTCCAGGGAAACCTGCACATGAGCTAGGTATGTGTCACCACATAAATGAGGCTTGCTGTGACCCCATCACCCAGAGGCAAGGGCAGGAGGATCATGAGTTCAAGGCCAGCCTGGACTACATGTTGAGGCCCTGTCTCAAAAGCAAAAACTAAATGGCTGTAGGTCACTGTTTATATCTGGTTATTTAAAACTGCATGAACCTGCAAATCAGTAAATCCTTCAACCAACTAGTAAATCAACCATAGTTGCAAAGTCTACACATTAAAAAATCATTCAGCAATGAAGGTAAATGAGCTACCAAGACACAAAAAGACAGAAAAGAACATTAAATTGCTATGGTTTATACTCATTGTTAATAAAACGCTGATTGTCTGATAGCCAGGCAAAAAGCATAGGTGGGGCAATCAAACTGAGGATACTGGAGGAAAGGAGGGTGGAGTCAGAGAGATGCCAGCCAGCCCCCAGGGGAATAAGCTATGACAGAGGACAGGTAACACCACAAGCCACATGGAAAAACATTGGATAATAGAAATGGGTTCATTTAAATGTAAGAGCTAGGTAGTAATAAGCCTGAGCTATCAGCTGAGCATTTACAATTGATATAAGCCTCTGTGGTAATTTGTAAACAGCTTCTAGAACAGGGAAAACTTTGCCTATATTAAATACTTGTTACTAAGTCAAAGAAGCCAGTCTGGACTACATACTGTGTGGTCCCAATGATAAGACATTATATGAAAACAGTAGAAAGATTGGAGGTGCCAGGGGATTGAGGGCAGGATAGTTGAACATGCAGAGCACAGATTTTTAGGTACTATTCTGTATGCTCACGCACTGGTGAATATATACATATCATATGCATCTTCTGAAACACATACAGTGTACTTTGTTGGCTTTCTGTAGCCATGGATTCTGCTTTTGTGGATTCAACAAACCTCACAGTTTACCTAGCTATGGTAGTTGTGTCTTTACTGGACATGTGCAGATATTATTTTCTCATCATTCTCTAAATAATACCATTTTAAAATGCTTTACATAGTATCTATATTCTATTGGGTACTAGAAGTAAACCAGAGATGACTTGAATTATATGTGTGGGAATACATATGTAAGTTGTATGAAAATACTACATCATTGAATATAAGGGTCTTAAGCATCCATATTCATGGACTTTGGTATCCTAGAGGAGGGGTCTGGAAACACTTCCTGGGGATACTGAGACAGAAGTCATAAAATACAAGGGAGAAATGCCAGTGTGAGGTGTGGACTTCAGGGAAGAGTCAGGAAAGAGCATGGGCTCATCAATGGTAACGTATGTACTACGTCAATGCATGGTGCTAATAACAGAGGGAAATGGAGGGAAGGAATGGGGGGTGTTGAGAGAGTGGGTGCGAATGCACATGGGACATCTCTACTTTCCATCCATTTCCGTAACCCTGAACTGCTTTGTAAAGCCTATTGATTCAACATTGTAGATAACCAAAATGGACAACAGTAAAGACTTACATCATTCAACTAAATTGCTCACTATCCCAGCACCTAGGACGCTGAGGAAGGAGGATTTTGAGTTTGAGAAATGTCTGAGCTACATAAAACCTTGTCTCAGAAAATGAATAAACACATAAGTGGTTAATAAACCAAAAGTATCTTGAATATTATTAATAATGAATAACTATGAATATAAATGGCAATGAATCTCTATGTATCAGTTTATCTTTGAAAGGTATTTTAATGACAGGAGTGTAGCATATGCCTAGCACAGATGATCTCCAGGACGGCAAAAAGAAATAAAGCACAATGAGACCAGATTCTGTAGGCATTAGTAGTGGAAATAAAAACCTTACTCTTCCTGGGCTGAATGTGATGACTCATACCTGTAATCCCAGCACTTGGGAGGTTACGGCAGGAGGATTGCCATGGGCTTGTTGAGACTAACCTGAGCTGCAGAAGTGAGACTGTCTTACAAAAACAAAACAAACAAACGGGAACCACACTGGGATGGAAACCTCAATGTGTTTGTTTCTTTTGGTGTGTTTGTTCTTTTCTAGAGACCTACACTAGAAGGGCTTGTATGTGTCTGTGTGTCTTTATGTGATAATGAAAAGTTAGTACAATAGGTGAATTATTGCATGTTCACATGACATATTACATAAACTATAAGGTTATGTTTTTGAGGAAAACTTAATGAGAAAATACTCAACTTATATTCAAAATTTTTTTGTGTGTATGTGTGTTATATATGTTTGTTTGCCTGGTCACATGTGTGTTAGCCCATGTATATATGTGGGGGTCCACATGTGTGCACATATGCATGTGAAGGCCAGAGGTGAGCATCAAGTGCTTTCTTCAATCACTTTCAGTTTATAGACTGAAGCAGGATTGCTGTGGACAATGGTCTTGTACCCGGCAAAGATTTGTCACTTGTATTATTTTAATAAAACACTGATTGGCCAGTAGCCAGGCAGGAAGTACAGAAAGGGCGACCAGAACAGAAGAATTCTGGGAAGAGGAAAGGTCAGTGTGCAGTCATCACCCAGATGCAGAGGAAGCAAGATGAGAATGCCTCACTGATGAAAGGTACCAAGCCACATGGCTAACACAGACAAGAATGATGGGTTAATGTAAGAATTAGTTAATAAGAAAGCCTGAGCTAATAGGCTCAGTTTATAATCAATGTAGACCTCTGTGTGTTTCTTTGGGACTTAATGGCTGTGGGATAGGGCTGGATAGAAACCTCTGCCAACACAGGATGTCTCACTTGACCCCAGACCTTGTTAATTCTGCTAGTTGAGTCATCCGATTGCTCTAGGGATCCTTGGCATACCTCCCATTGGCTGGGATTATGAGTGAACTGAACCTATCCAACACTGACTGGGGATCCCAACTCCAGTTCTCAACTTCTCCTCATGCTTACGTGGCAAAAACTTTACCTGCCAATTCATCTCCAAACCTTTCAATGCAGATTTTTTTGTTTGGTTGGTTTTGTTTTTTTTTTTGTTTGTTTATTTTTTGAGACAGGGTCTCACTATGTAGCTCTGGTTGTCCTGGAACTCACCATGTAGACCAGGCTGGCATCGAACTCACAGAGATCCACGTGCCTCTGTCTCCCACGTGCTGGGATTAAATGATGTGGGAGTGTCATATATCAATCTGTTGATTTCATTGGTTAAGGAATAAAGAAACTGCCTAGGCCCCTTGATAGGCCAACCCTTAAGTGGGTGGAGTAAACAGAACAGAGGGCTGGGAGAAAGAAGCTGAGTCAGTGAGTCGCCATGATTGTCCCATTCCAGACAGATGCAGGTTAAGATCTTTCCTGGTAAGCCGGCTCGTGGGCTACATAGATTAATAGAAATGGGTTAGATTAATATGTAAGAGCTAGCCAATAAGAGGCTGGAACTATTGGGGCCAGGCAGTGTTTAAAAGAATACAGTTTCCATGTAATTATTTCGGGTATAAAGCTAGCCGTGCAGGCGGCCGGGTGCTGGGGACGCAGCCCCGCCGCTCCTAATTCAACAATTAAAGGTGTGTACCATGCCCGATTTCAGTGTAGATTTTTAAATTAGAGATACTCTTATCAATTTTGGATATGTTCAAAATTAAAATAATGCCACTGAAGGGAGTTTATTTCAGCAAAACTTCATAGGGTGATGGGGAAATTGTCCTGAGCTTCTACAAAGTCAATGTTATGCTGTACAGCAAAGACACTCTACTCTTCTGGAAGTTCTGATCATAAAACATAAGTCATTTCTAGTCCCCTAGGCCTCTGGCAACCAGTAGAACAGGCAACAGCAATCTCCTCTCCTAGTTTAAGCTGATAGGAAGAGAACATTTGGTCTACATGAACTAGTCCTTGGATGAAGCAATTCTGTTGTATCGTAACGCACTCCTCTAATTCTTTTTTTCCCAGACATAGTCTCTGTTCATCATCTTTCCATGTCACTTGTCATAAAGAGAGATTCCAGAGGGCAGGACACGAGCCTGAACCCGCTATGAGCTCCTTCATGAAGCCATTTCTCTCATGATGGTGAGTTTTGCAGCACCCACTTTGATGCAACTGTGCTGAGGAGCTTAGAGATGAACACAAGACAAGATTCCTGTCTCATGTTGGATTGTGACCTTGAAAACTTGGCTGTGTGAATAAGAAAATCCTTTCTTGGTTCCAATTCCAAGGGAAACAAGTATTGCCTTGTACCAGGTGGTCAAGCTAAAAGAATCAGGAAACTTGAGGCAAACACATTCTGTAAATATTGGCTTGATAACAGGCACGAGGAGAACCCAGTCCAGAGGGCCTCTTGGTGCTGCAGACTAGTAGATCCAGGAGTCCGTGTGCAGCTGCCTGTGGATCAGGATGTAAGCTCTCAGCTACTGCTCCAGGGCCCTCTTGCCTACGCTGCCATGCTCCCCACCAAGAGAGTCATGGACTAACCCTCTGAAACTGTAAGCAAACTCCCAATTAAATGCTTCCTTTTATTTAAAAAGAAGAGGAGGAGGGGGAGAAAGAGGAGGGGTGTACATACCCTGAAGGCCCCTGTACATTGAACATCCTTAACCTCTTCTATAACTCTTTTATTTGTTTGCTTGTTTGTTTGTGTTCCAGGCTGTCCTGGAACTTGTTCTGTAGAACAGGCTGACCTCGAACTCACAGAGATCCACCTGCCTCTGCTTCCCAAGTGCTAGGATTAAAGGAATGCACTATCACATTCCGGCTTAACATCAACTTCTGAGTGTGAATTTGGGGCATTATGGGGCCTACTTCTTCTGCATCTTCAGGATTACTTTCTGTCTTATTGTAAAAATGTATTCTTGGTATTTCTATAAAGCAATCAATTGGATGTTGGACAAATGCATCAGTGTGGATCCTATTTGCCTATGCCTAGACAATGGGTCACCTACTTTTTTTTTTTTTCGAGACAGGGTTTCTCTGTAGCTTTGGAGCCTGTCCTGGAACTCCCTTGGTAGACCAGGCTGGTCTCGAACTCACAGAGATCCGCCTGCCTCTGCCTCCCAAGTGCTGGGATTACAGGCGTGCTGGGTCACCTACTTTTAAAGAAAGCAATTGGGAACTCCTCAGTCTTTAACAGTTCTCTTATTGGTGACATGTCCCGTGTGTACGTGTGCTTTATAATTCTGGTTTATACTCCAAGAGGTCTGGGAATTGTTTGCTGCTTTGCCTTTTATTTACAGAGCTGAAATGGAACTATAGAGCTGATGGAGGAAGGTCATTGGTTAATTAAATAAAGGAGCTGCTTGCCCTGATAGGTTAAAACATAGGTGGGAGGAGTAAACAGAACAGAATGCTGGGAGGAAGAGGAAGTGAGCTCAGAGATGCCATCCTCCCCTCTCCCAGGCAGACACACGTGATGAAGCTCTGACCCAGGATGGACGTAGGCTAGAATCTTCCCGGTATGACCGGTGCTCACAGATTATTAGAGATGGGTTGATCGGGATATCAGAATTAGCCAGTAAGGGCTAGAGCTAAAGGGCCAAGCAGTGTTTAAATGAATACAATTTGTGTGTTGTTATTTCTGGGCATAAGCTAGCAGGCAGCCCGGGGTGCTGGGGACGCAACCCCGCCACTCCTATTACAACAAATGGCACCCAACGTGGGGCTCTGCGCTCTGGAGCAGAGATGCCATGCTCCCGGCTCCTGGGCGGACCCGGGGATAGCTCTGCTCTGAGGCACATGCAATGAAGCTCCGACCCAGGATGGACGTAGGCTAGAATCTTCCCGGTAAGCGCACCTTGGGGTGCTACACACAGTTGATTAGAAATGGGCTAAATTAATATGTGAGAATTAGCCTAGAAGAGGCTAGATAGAAATGGGCCAAGCAGTGTTTAAATGAATACAGTTTGTGTGTTGTTATTTCGGGCATAAGCTAGCCAGGTGGCTGGGGTGCTGGGGACGCAACCCCGTCGCTCCTATTACAACATAGAGCCCTTTATTAAAGCACTTTAAAACAGATGGGTCTAGTTGTGCACACCTTTGATCCCAACACTCAGGAGGCAGAGACAGATGGATCTCTGAGTCTGAGTCTAGCCTGGTCTACAGAGCAAGTTCCAGGACAGCCAGAGCTACACAGAGAAACCCTATCTCTAAAAACCAAATTTAAAAAAGGTTGGGCTAGGCATCAGTGGTGCACGCCTTTAATGCCAGCACTCAGGAGGCAGAGGCAGGTGGATCTCTGTGAGTTCAAGGCCAGCCTGGTCTACAAGAGTTAGTTCCAGGATAGGCTCCAAAGAAACCCTGTCTCAAAAAACAAAAACAAACAAACAAAAACAAAAAAAGGTTGGGATGGCATTTCAAAAACAACTTTAAAGTTATCACACACAAAAAAACTTATTTCCAGGGGCTGGAGAGATGGCTCAGAGGTTAGAAGCACTGCCTGTTCTTCCAAAGGTCCTGAGTTCAATTCCCAGCAACCACATGCCGGCTCACAACCATCTGTAATGAGATCTGGTGCAGAATACAGTATAATAAATAAATAAATAAATAAATAAATAAATAAATAAATAAATAAATAAATAAATCTTTTTAAAAATTACTTCCATCTTAGAAATCTGCCGCTGATACCCAGGAATAAGTTATAGGTGCTAAAGAATGAGTGGAAGATGCTCTCTACCCAGAGTCGCCAGTCTCATGCTTCAGCAGTGCTTGAATCTGGGTACCAGCCGTCTGCTCCAAGCCAGAGCCCCCACCACCTTGTCGCCACCATGACCATGCAATCACCCTCGCAGGTGTCCCAGAACTACCACCAGATGCAAAGGCTGCTGTGGACCTCCAGATCACCCTGTACTGCATGCCTTCGATGTCTGTCTGTCCATATCTTGCTGCTTCGACCAGGATGTGCTTCTGAAGAACGTTGCCAAATAGTTCCAACGTCATGAGGAGACGCTGAGGAGCTGATGAAGCTGCAGTTCGAGAGGTGGCCAATGTTGCTGCAGGATACCGAGACCTGATGCCTGGGCTGCGACGGCTAGAAGAACAGGCTAAACACAGTAGCGTGCGCACTGCATGCGGAAGAGTGTGAACCAGTCGTGACTGGAACTTCACAAACCCCCACTTGTGTACCTTTGTGGAGACTCGTTACCTGAGTAGGCGAGATCCATCAGAGAACGGGGGGTCCACATAACCAACTTGGGCAAGAGAGGAGCTCTGGAACACGGCTTGGTAAAACACCTCTGTCAAGCACGCCCTGAGACACAGTGATAACGAGAGTTAAGATGGACCCCAGAACCTCCAGTGACTTCCACGGTCATGGAGGCAATGCATGCCTGCCTGGCTACTTTTATCTTTTCTAGAAGCAACACCGCAACATCCACTTAAATTCTTCAATTTGTATCATTCTTTCAAAGAAAATTGATAGAAGAATAAAAAGAGAGTGCATGGGCCAACTCCACATCTAATTCAGGCTGTAGCATGGTTCTTACAGGTATTAAAGGCAATAGGGCATCACTGTTAAATTGAGCAGGTACGAAACTAGGAATATGTGTCTGAAGTGTAAAGCTGTGAGCTGAAGCCCCCACCTACACACAAACACACACACACACACACACACACACACACACACACACATACAAAACCACCCTTGTGTTAAATACTGTTCAAGGATGATTGACAGATTAGAAGCTCTATGCCGGGACTAGAGAGGTGGTTTAGGAAGGGTTACTGCTCTACAGAGAACCTGTCACTCACATCAGATGGCTTACAACTTCTAGTTCCAGGGGATCAGACACCATCTTCTGGGCTCCACAGCCCACACTCACATCTGCGTATCCTACATACACACACACACACACAATTGAAAATGAAATCGTAGACTGGAGAAATTACGCAGGGTGTCTTTGCAGGGAACTAGGTTTGTGAGCCTTCAGAACCCAATGGCGGCACACGGCTGCCTGCAACTCTGGTCCCAGAGGATGATGGCAGCTTTGCCTCGGCTTATCCGATGTTCCCACCAATGCAGTTTTTAAAAGATCTATTTTTATTAATTTGTCATGTGTGTGTATATGTGTCTGTTTGTCTGTCTGTGAGAGGGTATGCGCACACGAGATCTGGTGCCCAAGGATCGCCAGGTGTGCCCGATTCCCCTGGAGCTGGAGTTACAGGCCAGTGTGAGGCACCTGATGTGGGCGCTGGGAACCGAACTCAGAGCAGAGCGTGTTGCTCACCGCCAAGCAATAGCTCCAGTCTGCCCACCAATATATTTTTAAAGTCCTTTGATTTATGACATTTTTGTTCTGTAGAAATAAACATTTCATGAAACTAGTACCAGTTGGGGTAACAGGAATCTGAGCTCCCGGCTGTGGGCACTCATTCTTAGCTCCTCCGAGGAAAGAGCTGTGTTTCTACATCAACAAAGCTCAGCTACTTATTTCAAATGTTTGCAGGTACTTCAAAAAATCAAGACACCGGAAATGAGGACTTTTTTCTTGTCAAAAAAAAAAAGAAAGATAAAAAAGAGGGAAATTCTAAATAGTGCTTACTATTTAGATTTAGATTTAGATTTGTAATAGTCAAGCATTAACATCCACCCCACCCCTAGCTCCTCTCACCTCCTCGTTTGAAAGCTTTCAGTATTCCTGTGCCGGGTTTTTGTGACTTAGTTTGGTTCTAGTTTGTGAGGCAGTGTCTCATGTGGACCAGGCTGCCCTCAGACTCACCATATGGCTGGGATAACCTTGAGTTTCTCATCCTAATTCCACTTCCCAGAGTGCTGAATTACAGGCTTGAACAACCAAGCCCAGCTTGGGCAGTGCTGAGCAAGACGCTAAGTCCCAGCCCCTCTATGACTTTTTGGTTTGTAAATTTCCATTTAGTCTTACCAGAAGAACCCCACATCTAGCCTTAAAATGAAAATCTCAGGGAGGTCTCTAGATAGATAGGTAGAAAGATAGATAGATAGATAGATAGATAGATAGATAGATAGATAGATAGATAGATAGATAGAGCATACGTACACACTACTCATGTTCAGACATGATGGGGGAGAAGGAACTTTATTTTGTTTATGGGCCAACTGCTATGAAAACACCTTCATTCAAAATTTAGTTCACAGTCTAGAAGAGCTCTCTCTCTCTCTCTCTCTCTCTCTCTCTCTCTCTCTCTCTCTCTGTGTGTGTGTGTGTGTGTGTGTGTGTGTTAGTGTTATGAGTGTGTGAAATTTTTCGCTGTAGTAGTTGCCAGTCTATAGCCTGATAGCTCACACCTGTCTATGTAGCGAGACCTTGTCTCAAAATAAAACAAAACAAACAACAAAAGTAAGTCATCCTACGTGGAAGCCGATGTCCAGGTTCCGGGTTTTAGGCCCTTCTATTCTCGGTGTTCAGTTCCTTTCTTCATGAAAACACTCAGCCCGCTATGAGCCCTTTCTCTGGAGTAGCTAGCTAATAACTGAATGAAAACGAGGCCATGACATGAGGAGAAGGGCTTTATTGTAGACATGAGAGTTCAGCCAGAGGCATCTGGAACAGTCCAAACTGAACATGGCCAGCAGAACAGACCGGGCCATGAGAGGAGAAGGGGAGAGTGAGAGAGAAAGAAAAGAGAGTGGGGGAGAGCATGGAAATGAAATGAGGGCATAGCCCAAATGGCCGAGTTATATAGGAATCAGAGGCTGGGGGAAAGGAAGGGAAACGTGGTCCCCCAGTCGGGGAGGTTGCAGGAAGCCCAGCTGACTGAGGACTGGGCGGAGCCACAGGCCCTGAGTGATCCTTGTACCAGGTTTCTCAGGCTCCTGTTTAAGAACTAAACGTGTTTCCCAGTTGCTCCCTAAGACTCAGTCCCTCCTTTTGTTTCAGCCGGTCCTTTCTTCTGTCTTAGCACAGAAAAGTTGCTACAGGCCTCCTTTTGCGGGGTCTTCTGTCTTGTCTTGGAGCCCCAAGTTCATACACCGATTCCTCTTCGATCTGAACCCCTGCTCTCTTTGGATTAAGCCCCTCATTCAGAAACCTAGCTAAGGAACACAAACTAAGGTAAAAGTCACTGTTCTATTTTGAACAGGTTTCTTTTTTTTTTTTATTTTATTTTTTTTATTGAGAAAAGGAAAAAAAACAAGTTTCCACCTCCTCC
>NC_022021.1:7025469-7026231 GCF_000317375.1 Microtus ochrogaster
TCATGTTCTCCCTCCTTCTGCTCCTCATTGGGACCTTGAGATGAACAGGTTTCTGAGTTCTCTGCTAGAACCATCTGCCCACACTGTAGCCTCGTGGCTGAAAATCGAAAACTACGACATCTCTGTTACCATCTGTATTCCTGTGTATGCAAATGCGCATGTGTGGGCCAGAGTGTGAGCTCCGTGATAAGGTGCTTGCCTACATGTTCTGGCAGCATGCTCATTTATGTTTAGCTCTGTATTGATGTGTTAACTACATGCTATCAGTTTTGTCAGAAACAACAACAAAGCAAAACCAAGGCAATTTCTTTTTTGCAAAAAGTTGTACTGGAACCCGAGCCCAGGCAGCAAGCACACCAGGGCAGGAAGTTAGTGTTTAGTCTAGCACAGACGGTAACTCTGTCACACACCCCAACCCCACCCCAGTTGGCTAGAGTCCAACGTCATAGTCTTTCTCAGTTAGCTAGGCTTTTGTTTTGTTTTAAAGTTTATTTTTATTTATTTGTATATTTCAATGTATGCCATGTATGTACAGGTACCCTCGGAAACCAGAAGAGGGCATCGGAGCCCCTGGAACAGCAGTTAAAGAAACTTTCATGATGCTTCTGGGGGTGCTGGGGATGAAAGTCTCATCCTTTGGAAGAGCAGCAAGCAGCGAGCAGCGAGCTCTCTGTCTCCCTGTCTCTCTGTCTGTGTCTGTCTCTCTGTCTTTCTCTGTCTCTCTGTCTCTCTGTCTCTCTCTCTCTCTCTCTCTCTCTCTCT
>NC_022021.1:7026331-7036949 GCF_000317375.1 Microtus ochrogaster
TCTCTCTCTCTCTCTCTCTCTCTCTCTCTCTCTCTCTCTCTCTCTCTCTCTCTTGTTTTGCTTTGTTTTTCGACACAGGGTTTCTCTGTGTAGCCCTGGCGTCCTGGAACTCTCTAAGACCAGACTGACCTCAAACTCACAGAGTTATACCTGTCAGGGATACACGGTAAGACCCCCATCTTTAAGAGAAAAAAATCAACAATTTTAGTCAGGCAGTGGTGGTGCCTGTCTTTAATCTCAGCACTCAAAGGCCGAGACAGTGGGACCTCTGTGAGTTCAAAACCAGCCTGATCTACAGAGTAAGTTCCAGGACAGGCTCCAAAGCTACAAAGAGAAACCTTACATACATACATACATTAACAAACAATTCTAAACTAGTATTTTGTAGATTAACATCATTTCAGACTCCATAAAATTATAATTTTTTGTGGAACAGGGCATATTTACTAAGTATGTTTGAGTCTAAATAAACTATTTAGTTTCTCTATAAGTCTAAGAAACCAAATATGCTTGAGCTCTTATTTCTTAATTCGCATTCTAGCATTTTCTCTCACCTGAAAACGACCTATCCAATGTTTAATTTCGCAAAGCAATTTAAGGATTTGGGAAATCTTTCTAATAAATAAGTTGTAAAACATAATTGTTGCTCCAAAGTACCTTTATAAATTATTTTATTTTATTGTTTTTTTGAGACAGGGTTTCACTGTGGCTATCAAGCATGTCCTGGAGCTAGCTCTTGAAGACCAGGCTGACTTCAACCTCACAGAGATCCGCCTGCCTCTGCCTTCCGAGTGCTGGGGTTTAAGGCGTGCGCCACCATGTCCCACTCAATTGCTAAGAATTAAAATCCTCACTACATGGTGCTAAATTTATAAGAATTATGACTAAATGAATCTTTGGCTAAAATATCCATTTTTGTGCTTTGTTTTGTTCGAGTCAGTGTCTCACTATTATGTAACCCTGACTTGTAGACCAGGCTGACCTCTAACCCACAAGAGCTCCATCTGCCTCTGTCTCCTGGGTACTGAGATTAAAGGCATGTGCCACAGGCCTGGCTTGTTGGTGGTGGTTTTGTTTATTAAGAATCTTAACCAGTAGAAGTCATGTACACCTTAAACCCAGGACTCTGGAGGTAGAGGTAGACAGATCTCTGTGAGGTTCAAAAACCAGTCTGTTACAGACGGAACAAAACAAGGCAAAACAAAACAAAAAAAGACATCGATCTGTTCCTCAGGGTGGTGCTCTACAACCAATCATGTCCCACTAGGCTCCCCCATGTTTTAGGATATGATCCTTATTTATATTTTACCACTATTGACTATTATGACTCACTTCTTAACATTGTTAACATCTGTGTAAAATTTTTTAAAATACACATTTTTAACATTTTTTATTACTTAAAAAATTGTATATATATATGTGTGTGTGTATATATATATATACACACATATATATATATAAAAGACAGGAAAAAAAAGCCAGCTGTTCTATGTAGTAAGTCTCAGGGCAACCAAGGCTACACAATAGGAAGATTCTGCCTCCAAAAAAACCACTAAAAAAATAATAATTTAAAAATTAAAAAAAAGAACTTTTCTCCTTTGGGGTTACTGATAACTCAGAGAAATTGCTAATAGTTTATTTTTGGTGAGCAAAATTGAAGTTTTTACCCTCTGCCAGGTTGTAACTCAGTGTTAGAGCACTTGCCTAGCATGCACCAGGCACTGAGTTTGATTCCTCATACAACAAAAATAATAACAAAATAAAACCTCCCTCTCCAACTAATCCCCCAGAGTCTGGAACCTGTGAGTTTCTAGCTTTATGGAATATGGCCTTTGCACTGGGAATCTGGACACAGTGGAGACCCTGGTCACGTTGTCAGGGCTTCAGGTCATCCATATGGAAGTGTGGGGAGGGTTATGTGTGGAGCCAACAGAGCTGGCTTGTTCCTACCATCACAGTCCTGCTCAGGCTCACCGGCCCCATGGAAAGAAGAATGGCACTTTGCCACACTCTGGGAGTTTTCTATGTGTTAATAAGTTTGTGCGTCATTTCAGAAAGGAAAAACGGGGAGACAGGGAAGGAAGTGCAATTTGATTCCTCATTAGAGATTCTGAGAAGGACGTTTGAAAGGACGGAGATGATCAACTACTTGTTCCTGTGATGCCCACAAATAATCGGCCAAGTTTAATGAGGCTCAAACCTCATTTTGCAAACAAATTGAATTTACTTGACTCTCTGATAAAATGAGAGGGAAGAGAAGAAAAACTACGTTTCAGGAAAAAAAAAGCCTATAATTTACTTGTTATTAAATTTGATTTTCACTTTCTTTGAAGTTTTATGACGAATCTGAAATTTGAACTGGATCCTGAATTCCTCTTTGCATACAAGGCTGCATTAATCAGCTTCTCATCGCTGTAGTGAGGTGCTGGAAGCAGCTAACTTCCTAGGGCCCAGTGGTTTTCTTAGTCCACAGTTTGGGACAGAGATTTGGTACTGCATTTGGCTCAATGCTGGTAAGCACTTTGAGTGCACAGCTGATGGCAATCCAAGATTGCGGTTGTTGTGGTGGTGGGTGGGTCATTTTTGTTTGTTTTGTTTGTTTGTTTTTTGAGACAGGGTTTCTCTGTGTAACCCCGGCTTTCCTGTAACTTGCTCTGTAGACCAGGCTAGCTTCCTTCCTGTCAGTTTGTGAATACAGGGGCTGGAGAGAGTATGAAACGGGCACTTTCCACTCACGGGAGCCCACTGAGTATCTCAGACTTGCCCAGTCTTCACACAAAGCAGCGGCTTCCAACTACTTGAGACTGGAAGCATATATCTGATCATCTTACTCATTTGCCAAGAGGGATTTAATAGTACTTAGCTTTTTTTTTTTTTTTAAGCGGCTCATCTGTCTCCTAGACTAGCAGCTAAAATCTAATTGCCCATAATGACTTTTTAAAGAAAATCCTTAGCCGGGCAATGGTGGCGCATGCCTTTAATCCCAGCACTCAGGAGGCAGAGGCAGGTGGATCTAGTGCCAGGACAGGCTCCAAAGCCACAGAGAAACCCTGTCTCGAAAAACCAAAAAAAAAAAAAAAAAAGAAAGAAAATCCTTTATGTCTCTTTGGTTCACTTTCAATACTGCCAGTAGGTGCATCTGTGTGTCATAACTTTAGGGAGGTCTCTGCCCAAATTCATGCTTGTCCACCAGTTTTAAAATCTCAGATCTAAAAGACTTGGATGAAGTTTGAAGGTAAGTTATTCATACTCAGAGAAAGGGTGTAAACATGTCCCCGGAGTAATCAGTAACATTTCCAGAGCCTGGGGCACGGCTCAATGGTGGGAACATTGCTGAGCCACAAGAATGAGGCCCTGGGGGCAGCCCTCAACACTTAGGGAGGAGGGGGCTCATGCACATCCAATTTCATGAGCATTAAAAGAGGTCCCAGACTCTTTGGAAGGGTCCATTTAATTTTGAGTTTCAACTGTATCTTTTTAGATATAAGAAGTGTTACTGATGACCTGCTATGTGGCAGGCATCATTTTCACTTTTTGTATCTTATTTTAAAACAAACAAGTGTTTTCAGATGTCTGCTGTGTCTGCAATAGCACAAGGCAAAGTGAGAAATGTGGGTGAATAGAACCAAGGGGGAGGCAAATGATCCCCCTAAATCACTTCTCAGATATTCCCAGGCCCTTCCCTTCCCATTCCTTCATCTACCATCCAGTCAGAGATGATTCAGGAATTGAAATCTCACACCTAAGCCTTTGCATTCTGAGGATTCACGCAGTTACACATCTGACAATCTGCCTCTTCCTCCTGGATGTCTCAAAGATGGCCAGGTTTAACACAGACTCAGACTTGCCCTCTAATCCCCTCCCATCCCCCAGAATCTCTTCACTCTGCTTCCTTCTGTGTTCCCCAGTAACAATGACCCAGCCATCCCATCGCCATGACAACTGTCTCTACCTCCACGGGCAAGCCATCTACAATCTGTCAAAACTCACTTTCCTCTGTTGTCTCTGCTTCTGTTACTGGAGCACTCATGCACACAGTCTAACCAGCCCGCCTGGACCTTTTCTAACCTCTGCCGAATGTATTTGTTATGCCAGAGCAAAATAAAAAATGACTTAAATACACACCAAGTCCCCTCAACAGTTTCTATCCTAGATCCTTATATTGATTGCTTTAAATTAAAATGTTCTTCTCACCTTATTGACTCCAACTTCTTTTTGAGGCAGAGTCTCACTGTGTAGCCCTGGCTGAACTGGAACTTGCCATGTAGACCAGGCTGACTTTGAACTCACGGAGAACTGCCTGCTCCTGCCTCCCGAGTACTGGGATTAAAGGTGTGCATGATCACACCCAGCACCTCTTCACATTTCTAATGAGGCATCAGTTTCCTGAGGAGGTCAAATCTCTCTACTTCCCAACTCTGTGCCACTCCTTAATATTGCTCATCAAATTACAATCTGATATCTAATCGCATTTAATTTTTTCTTTTTTCTTTCTTTTTTTTTTTAGTACCTACAAACACCGTGTACCAACACCATGTCTGGAACACAGTAGTTGTTAAGGAGCTATTTGTTGGATAAATAAGCACATAAACTCCAACATCATCTTCTCCCAACAATAAATACCAACCGAAAGGAAAACTAAAAGCATTTTCTTGAAGAAAAGAATGTATGAAAATCACCTAGTGCTTCGTAGGTGCGCATGCTTGCAAACATGTACCTGCTTCATAACTTCCACAAAGACAGGTTCTATAAGCCACCTGTTATGGTAAAGTAAAATGCTGCAGTTCCCCAAGTGGCTGCAGTGGGCAGTGGGCCATGAGACCACGCCACAGGTATCTGAAGGGCGGCAGGCAGCAGCCAGCAGGTCCAGAGAGCAGCCAGTTCCAGGCAGAGACAGCGCAGTTCCCCAAGTGGATGCAGTGAGTCATGAGGGGCAGTGAGTCCCAGGCAGGGAGCTGCAACCCCAGCGGGTGAGAGACAGGGATGGATAGGCACACCATGCAGAGTGAGGTTTAATATTTATTTAGTGGGTAATAGAGAGGAAAGGGGAGAAGAACAGAGAGAGAGAGAAACAGAGAAAGGGGAGGGGAGGAGGGAGAGACAGAAGCTGCCTCTTCGAGAAGGAGACAGAAAAGGAAGGGACTAGGGATGCAAGCAGGAAGGAAGATCTGCCTGCCTCAGCTGATGGGGGAGGAGGTGGGCAAGGCTTGTCTCTTAAAGGGACAGGAGAGACCATTACATTACCCCTCTGTGAATTTCTGGAGACCAGGACCATAACAATGTGATTTGTTTCCAGGATGCCAATAATAAGATACTTCTCTTCATCTGTTTCTTTTTCCTAATGTTCTATGCTTTACACAGACAGACGGTGAGCACAAAGACAGCTCAAAGGACAGAAGAGTGCCAAGGATGTCCACCTCACCTGGTGGTCAGGTGGCCTTGGAGGAGCACTTAGCTGAGGGGAAAACTGTGTTCTAGGAAGAGAATTATGTCTAAATCCGGGCCAGAGGATTCAGATTTTCAGATTAGCTCCCTCTGAGTGTGAGCGAGCTACTCAGAGGAATGGAAGATGAAGAGGGTAAGTGTGTGAGTTCACTTAAGGACACATCCCAATAAGGAAAAACAGTGCAGCGTCTGATTGTTTTCAAAAACAGCGTGAAGAGAATTGTTTGGCACTGTTGGTACATAACAGACTCACAATTCTTGTCTTTAAATATGAAGCCCAAATCACCTCGTCTAAAATTATGCTTCCTACCAAGAGTGCTTAGTAACTACTCATAGGAAGGAACATAGGCTGGAGGCGGAACCCTCAGCTCTCCACAGACAATGAGTTCCACTTAGAGAATCCTGACAAAGGCTCTTCCAGTTCCTCCCCCATCTCTCTGCTACTCACTGTCTGTGTGGCTCTGGGAAGGCTTCAGTGCTTCCTGTGTAAAGGAAGAAGGTTGAATATTTTACGTTCTTAAAGATCCTTCCGGTTCAGAATCACTTGATTCGGGCCTGTGTTTCTGCAAGAGATTGAAGTCACTTGAACCATTTGTCCAGTTGCGTGAGCATTTGGCTGAAAGGTTCTGTACAGTTCAGAAGGATCCATTCATAGGAGGAATTGATGTTAACGTCATTAAGTGGGCTAAGAAGCCTGTCCTTTCCTTTTAAACAGGAAGCAATAAAAGCTGATGTGGTAATGAGTCCTAGCGAGGGTTACTATTGCTGCGGTCAAACACCATGACCAAAGCAACTTGGGGAGGAAAGGACTTATTTGGCTTACACTTCCACATTGAAGTCCATCACTGAAGGAAGTCAAACAAGACGGGAATTCAAACAAGGCAAGAACCTGGATGCTGGGGTTGATGCAGAGGCCATGGAGGGGTGATGCTTACTGACTTGCTCCTCATAGCTTGCTCAGTCGGCTTTTTTAGAGAATGCAGGAGCACCAGTCCAAGGAGGGCACCACCCACAATGGGCTGGGTCCTCCCCTATCAATCACTAATTCAGAAAGTTCCCTACAGACTTGCCTGCAGCCTGAGCTTACAGAGGCAATTTCTCAGCTGAAGCTTCCTCCTCTCTGATTACTCTAGCGAGTGTCAAGTTGATTTGAAACTAATCAGGACATGTTAGGAGGCAGGTGTGTGGCTACGTGGGAGGTCCATCAGTTAAGGCCACAAATTCAAGATAATCCTGAGCATCAACAGGGAAACCCTTTTCCGAAAAGAACACACTGTCCGTGTAATCCAAGAGTTTGGGAGGCAGAAACGGGAGCCCGCAAAGTTAAGACTTCTGGGCTTCAGGGAGCATTCCACGACAGCCTGGATGGCAGAGGAAGACGTCGTAACTGGGAAGGAGGTGGGTATGAATGTGGGGTACACAAATTCAAGGTGCTCCAGTCACCCCACAACAGCGAATCCTCCTTCCATCTTTAAGAAGACCAAATGCCAGCTTCTTGATCCATAAGACAAAGAATATGTTGTGTAGTCCTGTTTGTTCAACTCCTCTGCCAGGAGATAGGACTCTGAAGTTAATTTTTTTTGCTTTCTTGGGGGGGGGGGGGGCGTTGTTTTGTTTTGCTTTTCGAGACAGGGTTTCTCTGTAATCTATAAATATAACCTGCTCAGTCTGTATACTGTTACTTACACACAATTGGCTGAAAACAGACAGACAACTGAAAGCCAACCGGTGTGCTCTTCCCTGGGTAAGACTGTTCCTACTGCTCTCAGCACCCCCAGTTGCCTGTAGTTCTTTGTGTACGGCTGAGGCTTCCTGCGCATTCCCCAGCTGCTTTGGCGCGTCTGCTGTCCTTTTTCAGCTCAGGTTCAGGCAGTAGCACTGGTGAGACTTCATAGGTGTCACTTCTAACCTTCCTAGAAGACACAATCTCCCAGCAAACCTCTGGTTGCCATAAGAAAAAAAGCTGGGGAAAACAAAATTTGTTAAAGAAATACTCAGATTTAACACCCATGACTAGAAAAATCTCTAACATGTAGCAAATTATAATTTTCATGAGAGTAATATAGCAAGTTGAGATATGTATTTGGCTGGAATACACGTCTGCCACTTCTCACACAAAACCAATGCTAGCTGCCTCTGGAACCATGTTGGCTTCTGCTATGCTAGTTAAAGAGTAACTTGAATCTTACACAGACAGGATAAAAAAAATTTTTTGCTTTGAAAGACCACAATATAAGTTCAATCTTTTAGTATCCAGTTGCTATATACTAACTCTGAGCCTTTTTAGACTAAGCTGGTCTTTCAATATTTATTTAATGTGTGTAAACAACACATGACCCTTCAGGCAACACTGCTTACACACTAACAAAGCAGCAGCTCTGAGGACCCACTGTTGTCACTGGCATCTCAAGGCTTCCAGTTCAAGTTCCCCAGTGACTGTGGGCACCACCCTCATCCCATCGGAGTCCTTACGAATAACACAAGCGTAAGGACGCCTGTGATTACTCACAGCCAAACAACCCTCTTTGAAGTTCCCGAGGGCAAACCGCTCTGAGTGCTTGCCCACAATTGTTTATTAGCTGGTCAGATTACAAAGCATATCTTAATGTGCTCAAAGCTAAGCAGCTTTCTTTCATGTTTTAAATCTGAGTTACAGTATCGCTAACACGGAACAGGCACGTAGAAACAATCTGTTTTCATGGGAGACAGCGGCATCAAAAGAGTTGGACATGCGATCACTCTTGTTGTAAGAGATTGGTTACTCCATCCTGCAGTCCACAACCCCAGAGAAGCTAGGTAGCAAGGAGGACCCTAAGAGAGACATACATGGATCCCCCTGGGAAGGGGAAATAGAAATCTCCTGAGTAAATTGGGAATGTGGCGGGAGGGAGAAGGGAAGTAGGGAAGAGAACAGGAGGCATGGGATGGTCCCGATGGGGAAAGGACAGAGAAGGAGAACAAGGAAAGAGATAGCTTGATTGAGGGAGCCATTATGGGGCTAGCGAGAGACCTGTCACTAGGAAAATTCCCAGGAATCCACAAGGATGGCCCAGCTAAGACTCCAATCAATAGTGGAGAGGGAGCCTGAACTGGCCTTCCCCTGTAATCAGATTGATGACTACCTTAATTGTCATCATAGACCCTTCATCTATAACTGACGGGAGCAGATACAGAGGTCCACAGCTAAGCCCTGGGCCGAGCTTCTGCAGTCCAGTCAAAGAGAGGGAGGAGTGATAATATGAGCAAAGAGGCCAAGACCATGATGGTGATACCCACAGGAAGAGCTGACCCAAGCTAGTGGGAACTCATTGACTCCAGACTCACAGATGGGGAACCTGCATAGAAAACTATGCCTTCTGAGTGTGGGTGACAGTCGTGTGAGTGGCAGACTGTGGGGCCACTGGCAGGGGGACCAGGAATTTTCCCTGGTGCTTGAACTGGCTCCTTGGAGCCCATTTCCTATGGAGGGATACCTTGCTCAGCCTAGCTACAGTGGGGAGGGCCTTGGTCCTGCTTTAGGAGATGTGACAGACTTTGTTGACTCCCCATGGGAGGCCTTACCCTCTCTGAGGAGTGGCTGAGGGGTGGGTTGGAGAGAAGGTAAGGGGAGCCTGACAAGGGGAGGGAGGGGGAACTGAAATCAGCATGCAAAATAAAAAAGATTGTTTTGATTAAAAAAAAGAGAAAGAATGGTTACTAACATTGAAAATGCTCAAATCCCACCAAAGGAAAACTCAGTGTTTTCCTGGTGCGGTACTGTGCGTTTCAGTGAGGGTGACTCGAGCGTTCACAGCAAACTGCTCACCTTAGGATGGCAGGACAGGAACGCGGGGGACACTGTCACCCCAGCACACAGGAGGTCCAGGTAGCTGTTGGTCAGTGTTATCCTCAGCTGCACAGAGCATCCAAGACCGCTCAGGCTACGTGAGACTCTGTCTCCAAGCCAAATAACAGCATAAAGTTGGACAAGAATGTTTGGGGACACTACCATCTCAAGTCAGCGTGGCTGGCCAGTCCTCCTGCTCCACACTGCATCCAGTCTTAAACCTCCTCCTTTTGTTTGGAAGGTCTTTGTCTAGACGTCCTGTTGACTCTATAGCCCATTTTTTAGAAGATGTATCTTATTCTTAGTTATGTACCCGTGTATGTCTGGGAGGGATATGTGCACACCAACACAGACACCCTCAGAGACCAGCAGAAGGTATCAAAGCCCCTGAGCCTGGAGTTACAGGTAATCATTACTCCAGTCCTCTGCAGAAGTAGTACAGAATTTTACCCCTGCGCTGTCTCTCCAGACTCTACATCCTATTTTTATAAGGAAATTTGTTAACAATTTGCTATAAAAAAATCCCATGCTTATTTTATTTTCATCTATCTCCACAGTAACTACACATCAACAGCCCTGTAAAACACCAGACCAAGACAAAAGCATATAACTCAGAAGCTAGTGTTTCCTAAGCACCAGCTCTCTGAGCCAGTCTGGTGCGTGCGATGGCCAAATGCACTCTGACCCCACAGTAATGGGATCAGTTGTACCTTTCCATCAGCCTTGGAGTCTGTGTGGAATTGTGCAAAATAGGTAATGGCAGAAACAAAATTAGGGCTAGAGGTGGCTCAGTCAGTAAAGTGCTTCTCTCACAAGCACAAGGACCGGAGTTCAGATCCTTAGTCCCCACATAAGACCCCGGATATAGTGGCCACATCTGTATTCCCACCACTATGACAGCAGAGTGGGAGAAGGGGACTTCCTGGGGTGTATGGCCAGCCAGGCTAACAGAATAGGTGAGCTTCAGGGTCAGTGAGAGTTCTATCTCACACAAGAAAAAAGAGGGCTAGCAAAATGGCTCAGCAGGAGAAGGTACTTGTGGCCAAACCTGACAACCTGAGTGTGGTCCCCAGAAGCTCCATGGTGTGAGGAGAGAATGGACTCTCTCAAGTTGCCCTGTGACCTCCATATGACACATGTTCAGCCTCCTCGTTCTTTCCACCACCACCACCCAACAGAATAAATAATTTTCTTAAAATAAGGTAAACTGGGTAGGGTGGGTGGCATGCACCTTTAATCCCAGAATTTAGGAGGCAGAGACATGAGGAGCTCTGTGAGTTCTGGGCAGTCTGGTCTATACAGCAAGTTCCAGAATAGCCAGGGCTCATAAAGAGACTCTGTCGGGGG
>NC_022021.1:7037049-7040139 GCF_000317375.1 Microtus ochrogaster
AAAATAAGTAAAAATACGTAAGTAAAAATTAAAGTGGAATATCTAGACCTCAGTAGTTAAAAATACTTTTCACTCTTGCAGAGGACCTGGGTTCAATTCCCAGCATCCATACCGTGGCTCATAACCACCCAGAACTCCAGTTCCATGGGATCTGTTACCCTTTCTAACCTGAATGATTATCAGGCACATATGTGGTTCATATACATATTTGCAAGCAAAACGTTCATACACATAAAGTAAAATAAATCTTTTAAAAGGTATTAGTAGAAAATAATAATACTAAGGTGGAAAGCAATCCAGGAAGACAACCGACAGCCACCTCTGGCACCTGCATGCAATACCCTGGCATGCACCCGGACCAAGAGCCAAAGCGAAGATAAACTTTGCCATCAGGGTGTCATAAGTGGCTTCCCAACATTTAAACACAACTATTAGTTCCATCGGGGGAGCAATTCCCCTCCCCAGCAGGAAAGTCGCTGGAACTCCTCTGACTCACTTGCAAATAGGAATGTGACATCAGCTTGCGTCAGCAGTTCAATCCCATAATTTTTCAATGTGCTCTTAGAAGTCTAAAGTGACGATTTTGTGTGCCGCACGTTCCCCAGATAAACATGACAGACCTTACAGTGTTATGCAGCCAAGCAACAGTAGTCCTGGTGGCTGGCTCCCTGCCTGAGAGGGCGGATCACAGCGGCCCAGCACAGTCACTTCTGTGTTGATGTTCCGGTCTCCCCGCCCACCCTCATAAAGCTCAGGTGTCAGGACACGTCGACGATTTCAACATGCAGATTGACAAAGACTTTTGCAAATGACAAAGACATGTCCTCATCAGCAAATGCTTCAGATAAGTAAAATGAAAATAACAGCACTGGAGTTTGCAAACGGAACCTAACATCAAAGAAAACAAAGGTTTACAATGTAGAAACAAAAGGTCCTGGCTGGAGTCTTAGAATCCTGCAGATAGAAAGTGCGTACAGGGTATCTAGTTTAATCCTTCTGATACAGGTGTGTTGTGTGTGTGTGTGTGTGTGTGTGTGTGTTTCAAGACAGGGTTTTTCTGTGTAGCCCTGACTCTCCTGGAACTCACTCTGTAGGCCAGTCTGGCTTCAAACTCACAGTGATCTCCCTGCCTCTGCCTCCAGAGTGCTAGGGTTAAAGGCCTGTGCCACCACCCAGACTTTTTTTTTTTTTAATTTTTGAGATAAAAATCTCATTATGTAGCCCTGACTGGCCTGGAACTCACTCTGTAGACCAGGCTAGCCTCAAACTCACAGAGATCCACATGCCTCTGCCTCTCAACTGCAGGGATTAAAGGTTTGCCTTACTACATCTGGCCCTCTTTATAAAAAAACATTTATTTTTAATTATTCTCTGTTTCTCTCTGTGTGTCTCTCCATTTCTCTGTGTGCTCTCTCTCTCTCTCTCTCTCTCTCTCTCTCTGTCTCTCTCTCTCTCTCTCTCTGTGTGTGTGTGTGTGTGTGTGTGTGTGTGTGTGTGCAAGTGATCTTAACTGCTGAGCCCAATCACCTTTTTCACACTCTTCTTGGTAAAAGGCCACTCAGCCTCTCCTTGGTCCTGTGTGAAGAACAGAACATATCACCAATATTGGGTCAAATCCTGCTGCATTGAATCTTCCTCTCACCAACTGCTCCGCCCCTTCCTACAGTAGTCGAGTTTTTGTTGTTGTTGTTTAAGTACATCATGATAGCACCTGTATCCTGCTGTCCCCTTGAGAGCACCTTACCCCCCCCCCACACACAAACACCCTGTCTTTGGCTCCCTGTTTACTTTCCTGTTTTCTGCTGTGACATAGTTACATCTAAAGAACAGACACAAAAATAAAGATTCAGAAGTGGCACCCACAGGTGAGAGAGAATGGGGTGTTCATCTTTCTGGGTATAGGTTACCTCGCTCAGGGCAATATTTTCTAGTTCTATCTAAATGTTTAGTTCCCTGCAAATATTATTTTTCTTTACAACTAAATAGTATTCCATGACGTATATGCACCCCATTTCCATTATCCACTCTTCGGTTTAAAAGCATCCACATGAGATAGTTATTGACAACCACACTGATTAAAGCAATTAAAATTTTTGGTTCTTTTTACTGATGGCCGGACCCAGAGTGGGCTTGTGCCTCTGAAAAGTCTCTTGGTACCCAAGCTGGGGATGTAGAGTTTTAAAGGCAAAAGCCACAACGACGATAGTTTACATCAAAGTTAGATGAGGTCGTGGTAACCTTGAAACAACCATCGTGGCAGAGCACGGTAGTTATTTTAGACATAGCATGCCAATTATTCTTTACTTATATCTTTTCTCATTACTTCATGTTACTTAATTGTTTTAGTTAACCCTTCTGGACCATGGTCAACTGTGTTGCCAAGGCAGATGAGCCTGCTGAGGGGAGGCAGGTAGAGCACTGAAAACTGTCTAAGCAAACACAACGTGGAGTCAGAACAAGATGACGTTACTTCAGTCTTTTCGGATCGAAGGACATTTAGGTTGTTTCCATTGCCCAGCTGCTGTGAAAAGAGCATCAGTGAACACGGCTGAGAATTATCTATGAAGTAGGAGATCAAGTCTTCGGGCATATACGAAGGGCGATATAGTCGGGTACACGGTAGATCTACTTTTAGCTTTTTGAGAAATCTCCACAGTTTCCACAGTGACTGCAGCCGTCTGCACTCCCATCAGTTATGAATGGATCCTCTTCCCCACATCCTTGCCAGCTTGGTGTCGGTCATTTCTTGATTTTAGCTGCTGACTTGGGTGAGAGGAAATCTCAGGGTACTTTTAATTTGCATTTCCCTAATTATAAAGGACGTGCTAAGAAAGAAGAAAAAAGAAAAATGGGGGGGTAGGCTTTAAATTGGGGAGCTGGAGGGAGGGCTATACAGGGAAAAGGGAGAGGGATAAATAGCACTAAGGATGTTGGAAAAGTCATAAGAAAATACTTCATGTAGCTGGGTGGTGGCACACACCTTTAATCCCAGCACTCGGAAGCACGTAAAAACAAGAAAAGGAAAGGAAAGAATACATGCAAGTTGTTTGACTCTTCTGTGCCTCAGATCCTCCACTCTCTAAAAGGGGG
>NC_022021.1:7041748-7050374 GCF_000317375.1 Microtus ochrogaster
CTGACTAGAGCTAAGGTGACCGAGTACTAGCGTAAATATATTTAAAACTGTTTCTAGTGTAGTCCTTTTGCCTGACATGTGGGACATACTTTTAATCCCAGCATTTGGGAAGTTGAGGCAGGTGGATCTCTATGAGTTCGAGATCAGCTTGGTCTACAGAGCGAGTTCCAGCCCAGCCAGAGCTACACACTGAGACCTTGTCCCAAACAAACAAACCACACACACACACACACACACACACACACACACACACACTGTACAGAACACAAAAAGTAGCTACCGATGTTACTATTATTTGTTTATTTACTTCTCTTTCTCCCCACTTCTCTGTTTCTGTCTCTGTCTCTCTCCAAGTGCTGGGACTAAGTCTGGGGCTTTGCACAGGCAAGGCAAGTACTGTCTCAATTATGGTTTTCTATTGCTCCGAAGAGACACCATGACCACAGCAACTCTTATAAAAAAAAAAAACAATTGGGCTGGTGTTGTGGCATATTAGTACTCTCTGAAGAGGTACTGCTGTGATTGGTGTAATAAAAAACTGAACGGTCAGCTGGGTGGTGGTGCCGCATGCCTTTAATCCCAGCAATCAAGAGGCAGAGGCAAGTGGACCTTTGTGAGTTCGAGGCCAACCTGGTTTACAAGCTACAGAGAAACCTGGTCTCAAACAAACAAACAAACAAAAACAACAACAACAAAAACAAAAAGCCGAAGGGTCAATAGCAAGGCCAGAGAGATAGGTGGGACTTCTGGGCAGAGAGAGGGAAAGAATAATGGAGGCACTCGGGATGCCATGGAGACAAAGAAGAATGGGGAAGAAGAGGTAAAAGCCATGTGGTACAACGTAGATTAATAAAAATATGGGTTAATTTAAGCTATGAGAGCTAGTAGGACAAGCCTAACTAAGGCCAAGCTTTCATAATTAATAATAAGTCTCTGTGTTGTTGTTTGAAGGCTGGTGGGCCCAATGAAAAAATATGGCTACCGGGTGGCTTGCTTATAGTTTCAAAGAGCTTTATCCCATTATCATCATGGCAGAGAGCATGGCGGCATGCAGGCAGACGTGATGCTGGTTACATCTTTGCTTGCAGGCAAGAGGAAGTCGACTGAGACACTGGGCAGTATCCTGAGCATAGGAAACCCCAAAGCACACCCTTACAGTGACACACTCCCCCAACAAGGCCATACCCTCTCCAACAAAGCCATGCTTCCTAACAGTGAAACTCCCTGTGAGAGTATGGGGACCAATTACATACATTCAAACTGCCATAGCCTCCAGGATGCAAATTCAGCCATCTTTCTATAGTATGTGCGTGTTCATGTGTGTGTGCACATGTGTGCAGTTGTAAAGGCACAGTGTGGGGGGGGGAGGCCAGAGATCAATGACAGGTGTCATTTTTCTCCATGTTATCTTTTGATACAAGCCTCTCATTGGGTCCTGGGGCTCACCAATTAGCATAACTGGCTGACCAGTGAGTCCCAGGTAGTCTATTCTCTCTGCCTGCCTGGCACGGAATTACAGGCAAAGGCCACCGTGAACAGCTTCTTCCATAGATGCGATGCTGAGACTCAGACTTCGATCTCCGTGCTTGCCGACAAGCGTTTCCCCCCACGGACTGTCTCGCCAGCCTCTTGGCCATCGTTTCTATTAGGTTCTAGCTGGGCAGCTGAGAACACCGCAGTGAAGACATCAGGTGGCATACGGATGGCAGTTTCAATCTTGTCAGATCACTACAAGAATCAACATTTTTGCCCCAAGTCTTTACTATTTCTTGCATGTTTGCTATTCAGTTAGTTTTTTTTTTTGCATGTTAGCTTTGCATATCGGTCTATTTTTAAACAGATTCCATTCCAGAATTCTTTTCAGTGTCTGTTTTATTTTGAATTTGGAATCAAAATTATGGCTTCTTCTTAAGAAATACTGCTATTATTATAGTGTACTATTAAGTAAAATTATCTAGTACTAACCCAAAGATGGCAAAAGTATATTTGGAAAACAGTATATCATAAAATGTATCAAAATTCATAGGACAGGGCTAGGTCTGGCGACAAATTCTTGTGATCCTAGTTTTCAGGAGACTGAAGCAGGATTGCCCCAAGTTGGGGCCAGCAGGAGCTGCCTAGTGAGTTCCAGTACAGCCTGGGCTACACAGCAAGGCTCTGCTTCAAAAAGTAAAATGAAATAAGCCATTAACATCGATATATTGGCTTAACCATAAAAATATAAGCTATAAAAATGCATCTAAGCCATGGAGTCTCTACTTGACTTACAAATTAGAGTCCCAGGGCTCTCCAAGCTGAAATATCCAGGGGCGCTCTGCTATCAACAGCACAAAGAACCTGGTGCGTGCATTATGCAAGAGAAGAAACCGAGCCCAAAAGGAGCAGGGAAACAGTGCTGTTTAACTTGTCACACCAGCGGCAACACCACTGAAAATGACACCCCCGCAGTATTGTCTCCCTGTAGCGTGAGCTTCACAAGCCCTCTGCATCGCGCCATGCCTATGCTTGTGGATTCCTCGTCCCCTGGGCCTCTTCTGACTGTAACAAAGGAAAAGGGAGAGAAGCCCATGTGTTGGCACGCTTGTTGGATTTCCATGGTGTCTGGCCAGCGGATACATTGGCAGGCTCACCCTGGGAGCCAGCAAGGAAGAGAATCAGCTATCTGCGGAGGCTGGCTGCTCCGAAGATGGGCTTGAAGTCATGAGCAGATGCTGGGGAGGCTGCAGCGGCCTGTGCCTTGCACGCAGGGTCCCCAGGATCCGTGAGTGGGTCCCTCCACCCACTAGCTAGCTGTTGGCCCTCAGGGGCTTTCCTCTTGGGCACTTGACCGTGGACTTGTCTTTGTGTTTAGTCTCCCACGTTTTCTTCAGAAACCAAAATAAAGAGACACGCTTAGGAAGAGAGAAAAAAATACAGGGATTTGGGGTTTTTGAAATCAAGTTTTACTCTGTAGCTTAGGCTAGCCTGAAAGTTACTCTATAGCCTAGGCTAGCCTCTAGCCCACAGTCATCCTCCTGCTTCAGCCTCCCAGCTGTGGATTACAGGCATGAACTACCACACTGGCTAAACAAACCTGGAGGTGGGGAGGGCAGGGTCTTAACATAGTTCCTGACTGATCTTAAAGTCAACATAGACCAGGTTGACCTTGAACTTGTTTCAATCCCCCAGCCTGTGCTTCCAGAATGTTAGGATTACAGGCATGTGCCACCACACTCAGCAAGAAGGGGTTTTTATAGAAGAAAATAATAAAAGAAAATACATTGTATATTTTGTGTGTATATATATTGTACATTATGAATGTGCACATCCATATGCATACATATACATACATGCACACACACTTACAATTGGGTGGTTTTATAGAATGTAGTGAGGAGGGCTAGCAGGCCTGCTTTTTGTCCTGCCCGGCTCCCTCACGGCTAGCTTTACACTTGAAATAACAACACACAAATTGTATTCATTTATACACTGCCTGGCCCATTAGTTTCAGCCTCTTATTGGCTAATTCTCACATCTGCCTTAACCCATATTTAGTAATCTGTGTAGCACCACGAGGTGGTGGCTTACCAGGAAAGCTCTTAACCTGCCTCCGTCTCAGAGAGGAGAGGCATGGTGACTGTCTCACTGCCTTCTTCCTCCCAGCATTCTGTTCTGTCTACTCCATCGATCTAAGCTGCTGTCCTATCAAAAGCTAAGGCAGTTTCTTTATTAACCAATGAAAGTAACACATAGACAAATGACCCTCCTCCATCAATAGAACACAAAGACACCTCCTTTACACAGGAGAACTAGCGGCTCCTGGTTCCACTGGGGACTGAAGTTTCCCATGGGAAGCACCTGAAATTTCAGACCAGACATTCAGTTCTTGGGTTCTCTCATTCCATGATGCCAGCATGCTAGGCAGTAGCAATATTTTTATGAAGAGCCTGAAAAGTCCAATGAGCCACAAAGCTTAGCCACAGGATGACAAGGTGAGGAACATACGGAATGGAAACATCATTGCTGATATTCACTTTATATTAAAGAACCAGGCCCAGCTTCGAGGCAGATGCCTTTAATCCCAGCAGTCAGGAAGCAGAGTCAGGGGCATCTCTGCCAGTTAAAGGCTAGCTTGTCTACATAGTGAGTTCCAGGACAGTCAGGACTACTTAGAGAAACTATCTTTAAAAAAAAAAAAACAAGTAATAATATATATATTTTTTTAAAAAGTCAAAATGTATAGACCTTTGCTCTTTGGGTACTGATGAACCCTAGGGCCAGGGAAGCCCCCTACGGCTAGCCCACACCTCCCAGCCTGCAAGATTGTTCGGTTCCAATAGTCCAGTAAAATATTCAGACAGAGGAGGAGACTAAAGAAGCCTTGTTTTTTGTTTTTTGTTTTGTTTTTTTGTTTGGTTTTGGTTTTTCAAGACAAGGTTTCTCTGTAGCTTAGAGTCTGTTCTGTACCTAGCTCTTGTAGACCAGGCTGGCCTTGAACTCACAGAGATTCACCTGCCTCTGCCTCGCAAGTGCTGGGATTAAAGGCGTGCACCACCAACAAGAAGCCTTGTTAATAAACAATGACTGCTTTTCCTCAGAGCCTTTTTTTGGTCTACTGCTGGTTCCTTTGCCCCTTTGTCAGAAGACTCATTGGTAAATGCTTGGAGACAAGGCCTCTGCCCACCGTCTAGACCAGAGGAGCAGTGATGAATTCTGGGACATCCTGTATGGGTGTACTGTAAACAAATGTGAGCAGAAGCAGGAAAGGTAAGAAATGCCACCACTGTTATTACGCCCGTCATCCAGAGCTAATCATCCCAGCATCCAAAACAAAAGGTGAGAGTAAAACTCCCTTCCAAGAACCATTTTGATATTAATTAAATTGACAGATACACTCAAAAGTGACAAACAAAAGTAAAACAAAGCCATTTCAGCTCTACTGGAAAGGCAGGGCTCACCAGATAGAAAAGCCCTCAGTCAAAGCAGAAAAACGCTGCTCAACCTGTCAAAGGTACTAGACATGACGACCAAAGACAAGCTTCTGCTCCACGAAGCAACGCGAAGAAAGCAATTTGTGATTCTAATAAACAGTGTTGTCATTTTGAAAGAGAAAAAAAAGTAGATATTTTTAATGGCTCATGCTTGCTAGCGATTTTGTGAAATGATGTGCAAATGTCTAACAAAAATGTTTCTCAGACTCAATCCCGGGGCAATGGCTGAGCAAGACTGCAAACACTTCTGCTGCCTGCTGTCTCGGGAGGCCAAGACCAGTCTGACCAGTTTGTAGACAGAATAAAAAGAAATGAGGAAGAACAGGCCCAGCCTGTCAACAGAGAAAACGGATAATTCTCAGTCCAGGTGAAGCGAGAAAAGAAGTCAATTAAAGCCGGGCGGTGGTGGTGGCACACACCTTTAATCCCAGCACTTGGGTTGCAGAGGCAGGTGGATCTCTGTGAGTTGGAGGCTAGCCTGGTCTACAGAGCGAGTTCCAGGACAATTAGGGCTGTTACACAGAGAAAACCTGTTGGGTGGGGGGCAGGCAAATTAAACAAACCCATTATTAACCAAGGGTCTACTTAAATCTCATGGGCAGATCACTCCAGATCAGAACTTTAACATTTCCTTCATATTAAGATGTAAAATGTCCTGACACATTATTTCATTAATCTACTACCACTGTGAAGAATTGGGGGACGGGCAGGAGAGAATGGGTGGGGGAAGCTGAAGAGCAGCTCTTGAAGTGCTACTTGCTGACATAAATGCTTCATCAGAGTATAGCTGAGCCAAAATTTGGAAGAATTAAAGTTGGTGAAAAGGGAGAAAAACTTAGTGTTTTATTAGAGATAAACACATGCTTTCCAGAATATTGTTTTCTAAATTCGGGGTTAGTCAGGTCAAAGGCTAGGTTCAAGTTGTCTTCATTTGAGGAAATGAACACATCCATGTTTGTTTCTTGGAACAGGGTCTGTGTAGCTCTGACTGTCCTGGAACCCATTATGTAGTTCAGGCTAGCCTGTAACTCACAGATTTCCCCTGACTCTGTATTAAAGGTGTGTGTCATAACACCCAGCTCCTAAATATATCTCCTACATAATCATTACAATGCAGACTTTATTTTTTCTTTTTGGAGACAGGAACTTTGTATTTCGAAGCCTGGCCTTGGACTTAACGTTCTCCTTGCTCCACCTCCGAAGGGCTGTGATTACAGTTATACACCACCACGCTAGAATGGGGGTCCCCCTGTGATATTCCTTCCCCCACAGTGTCATGGTATCCATGGGAGTTTCATCCTAGTGATGGTGTCTGCGAATGCAGGTTTCTGGGTGTGTTATCTCTTGTTTCTATTTTGCTTTGGAATAGTACTCCTCCCTAACCCTTTCTGCCATCTCGATTCATTAATAACTTTAAGGGGTGGCTGGGGAGGGTCAGTGACCAGTTCTTTCCATAGCCACCATTTCTGACAGAAAAGGCGGTTTTACAAGGCCAGTCAGATGATGACCTCCAACCCACTCCTGCACCATAACTCTACATAAAGTATTGCTCATCGTTTACAATTGCTTCTTTTCCCGATGCTGGGCTGAGTGTGGGAATATTTCTGAGGATGAATCTTGCCTAGAGCTTCATCCTCAGAGTGACAGGATCATTCCTCTGGGCTGAGGGGCAGAGGGTTGGGTCAGAAACAGAATTCTGACTTCTCCAAGTCTTAAGGCTGGAAGGACGTTAAGAAGAATCCAAGATAAAGACATTTCCAATATTCCAAACCTGGCAAAGCTGGAGACTAAAATCACATTAGATTCCCACAGTGTGTCTTTCAGAACTAACAGTTAACAATTATTGAGTGCCCAAACCCATAAATGTTTCCAGATACAGACGTAAAGAATACCAGTTCCCTTCTGGTGGAGCGGGACACTGTCGGCATATCCATACATTTGTAACCAGGTCTTCAGACCCAGACTCGGTCCCTAACACCGTGCTGCTGAATTGCCAGTCTTCATGGTCCAGACCCTCTACAGAGGCAGCAAGTACCGTAGAAGGAAGTGTTCCTGTGATTTAATACAAAATCCACGATGGAATTCTGTGTTGGTCTCAGCTCTGCCAATTAGCCCTGCAGCAAAGCCACAGGTGTTGGCGTGACCACCTCTCAGTCCCCCATCTACAACCTGTTGACATGACATTGAAGGGTCACAAAGTCAGACCAGGCTGAGTAGCACACACTCATCATTCCGGGACTTGATAAGCTACAGCAGGAAGATTTTTGAGTTCAAAGGCAACCTTGGCTATACAACAAGTTCAAGGCCAGCTTGGGCTACACACTGAAGGCCTATTCAAAATCTTTAAGCCCGTGTGATAGTGCTTCACTTTAATTTCAACACTCGGGAGGTGTAGACAGGCAGATCTCTGCAAGTTAAAAAGCAACCTGGTCTGCAAAGTCAGTTCTAGGCCAGATGGGGCTGTGGAGTGAGACTCCATCTCAAATATATATAATTCTTAAGCACATGTTCTAAAGAGTGTTTTAATTTACTTTTTAAAAATTTTATGAGTAAGCCGGGGGGTGGTGGTGCATGCCTTTAGGTGGTGGCCCATGCCTTTAATCCCAGCACTTGGGAGGCAGAGGCAAGAGGATCTTTGTGAGTTCGAGGCCAGCCTGATCTACAAGAACTTATTCCAGGATAGGCCCCAAAGTTACAGAGAAACCCTATCTCCAAACGGAAAAAAAAAAATGTGTATTGTAAAACTCCAGGATAACTCTGAAGCCATTTCTGAGGCCTGTCAGCATTAATGCTCTCCCCTCCCCTGGGAACCAAGGACTTAACATGCACGTACTGGAATGTTGGGGATTTTCCATCTCCCTGTGTCCTTGTGGATGTTCTCCAGATAAAACTCAGTTATTAAAATTGGGGCAAGATAACCCTTAGATGTTGACTCAGTTCCTCGGCCTTGGTCAGGGGATTTTGACTCAGTTCTTCAAATATGGTTAGGATGACTCACGGATGTTTCCCCCTTACCCTGCCTGATCTAGCAACCACTCTCTCACTGTGGCTCAGATCAATCATTGCTAGTAGCCCTTTGAATCAGCCAATCCTAATAGTTGGAGAAACAACCCCTAGACTCCCCCCCCCTCTTGTTTCTGTGGCTTTTTACTTTAAAAATAGCCTGTACCAGCTATTCGGGGTCTTTTGGCTTCCTGAATGCTAAAAGACCCTGTTGTGACAGAATTAATTAAATTCTCTTGCTGTTACATCAACTGTGGTGTGAGAGTGGTCTCTTGGGGCAACTCCTCCTTGGTGATTAGACTTCAGGGTCCAACATATAGGTATTTTTGTCTACATGAATCTCTGCAGCACTTGCATACCTGCCCACGGGGTCCAGAAGAGGACATTGGATCTGGAGTTACAGACAGTTGTGAGCCACCATGTGGGTGCTGGAAAATCAAACCTGGGTTCTTTGAAAGAGTGGTTAGCATGCTCTTAGCCATGAGTCGCCTCTCCCACCTCTTAATTATAATTCTTAGCCCATTGTGACCTGTTTGTGCACCTTATAAAAAAAGGTTCAGAAGCCGGGCGGTGGTGGCGCACGCCTTTAATCCCAGCACTCGGGAGGCAGAGGCAGGCGAATCTCTGTGAGTTTGAGACCAGCCTGGTCTACA
>NC_022021.1:7050474-7051907 GCF_000317375.1 Microtus ochrogaster
AGAGCTAGTTCCAGGACAGGCTCCAAAACCACAGAGAAACCCTGTCTCGAAAAACCAAAAAAAAAAAAAAAAGGTTCAGGACTTTTTTTAATCTCCTGCAGCCTTTGTAGAAAGATGAATCTAGTGTTAACCCCACTGGTTGAGAGTAAGACCACTACCACAGCTTAAAGTCAATTTTGAAGTGAGCTTTAATTACTGGCCAGATGGATGAATTCTGGCCAGACCCACACCCGGGCTCCCAGGAAATGTCCCTGAAGTCAGCCAGATGGTGCACGCCTTTAATTCCAGCACTCAGGAGGCAGAGGTAGGCAGATCTCTGTGAGTTTGAGACCAGCCTGGTCTACAAAAGCTAGTTCCAGGACAGGCTCCAAAGCTACAGAGAAACCCTGTCTTGAAAAATCAAAAAAATTATATATATGTATATGTATATATGTGTGTCCTGCTTTGCAGGACAGGCTGCAAAGCAAGAAAAACTCTGTCTTGAAAAACAACAAAACGAAGAAGGAGGAGGAGGAGGAGGAGAAGAAGAAGAGGAGGAGGAGGAGGGGGTGAGGAGGAGGAGGGGAAAAAGAAGAAGAAGAAGAAGAAGAAGAAGAAGAAGAAGAAGAAGAAGAAGAAGAAGAAGAAGAAGAAGAAGAAGAAGAAGAAGAAGAGAAGGAAGAAGGAAGAAATATATATATATAAAGAAATGGATCCAAAGTCACAGTTTGCAGCAGCTTAAAGCATTTCCCATCAGATCCTATCCGGGGCAAGAATACATCCTGACATATTTTCTGCCTATTCATCTCCCACCCACATGTGATCACCCACATCTGGAACAGAATGGTCAAACAAATTTGCTTAGGGGACTGAGAGCACGTGGCTTGTTATGTCTCATAAGCAGTAGCCTCAGCATTTCAGGAACCATCTGTCCTTGGGCAAGGGGCTTGCAGATCAGAGGCATTTTTATTTCATGGGTCTTGTAGGCATAGTAACAAAAACTTAAGATGTAACTTTGGCTCTCACACTAGCTGTGATGATGCCTTGTATTCAGGAGGCAGAGACAGGCACTTCTGGCAAAGGTCTCAGGCACCTTTCTTCACATAATGACCTATGACACTGGACAGAGCTGTTGGTAAGGAAGAGTAGTGGAAAGACAGAAGTCTCAAGAGAGGGAAGGGTGGGGCATACCAAGGGAGGGACACTCCCAGCTGCCAAGGTTATTAGCGGCAATGACTTTGTGACTTTGCTAAGGGAAGCACACCCAAACATATTACTCTGTAAGGGGCTCGTGACACACATCTTTACCAGCTTACTTGGCCTGTCTCAGAACTTAGCCCTCTTTCTTCTTCTTCTTGTTCTTCTTGTTCTTGTTCTTCTTGTTCTTGTTCTTCTTCTTCTTCTTCTTCTTCTTCTTCTTCTTCTTCTTCTTCTTCTTCTTCTTCTTCTTCTTC
>NC_022021.1:7052127-7057033 GCF_000317375.1 Microtus ochrogaster
CTCCTCCTCCTCCTCCTCCTTCTTCGTTTTGTTGTTTTTCAAGACAGAGTTTTTCTTGCTTTGCAGCCTGTCCTGGAACTAGCTCTTGTAGACCAGGCTGACCTCAAACTCACAGAGATCCGCCTGTCTCTGCCTCCCGAGTGCTGGGTTTAAAGGCGTGAGCCACCACAACTTGGCCCTCTTCTTTTCTTGTTCTAACTCTTGCCTCTATCTGCTTGAATCCCTGCCTGAAGCATTTGCTGTGTAACAAAGCTTTTCCTGGGGGGATCCTGCAGTCTACTCACCCAGATGGTGAGTCCACAACAGACCACAGCATGAATACCATGTAAGCCCAATTTGCTGAACCAATGAGTTGTATTGGGTTACTTACACGAGAGTGAGGGATTCTTATAGGAGTAGAAATAACTCTGAGACAGCTGCATCACCAAAGCCCACTCAGCATGGGCGACAGCTCACAAATCTGGGAAATCTGAAGCACACTGCAGTGCCTGCAGGCAGCTCAACAGGGTGGAGAGATCCTTTACCAGGTGCCTCAGTTGGTCTCAGCCTCTTCCTGGCAGCTCAGCAGTTTCTTCTTCTTCCAGGCAGCTGGTCCTCTCTCAGAGTGACCCTCAGCAACTTGGCTTGTTTGCTCTTGGAAAGAAAGTGCCCAGTGAATCTGGTCGGTTTCTAGGAGTTCCTGAAGCTATTTTGAACTGTTTGCCTTAAGGTTTATGAAGCTTCCCTGAAGGATGAATTGTTTCAACCTTGGATTAAATGCTTTTGTTACACAAAAGTATCATCATAAAGTTGGAAGGTTCCTTGGACAACAGTAGGAACAAAATGGAGTTATTAAAAAAAAACTGACTTCTTGTTTTATAATGCTTACACATATTTTGCTTGAATGTGTTTGTATGTATGTATCCCACATGTGTGTCTAGTTTCCACAAAGGCCAGAAGCAGATGTCTAAGAGCCACCATGCAGGTGCTGAGAGTCAAACCCAGGCCCTCTACAAAGAGGAGCGCTCTGAGACATCTCTCCAGCCCTGGAATTCTGATATCCCAAGGTTCTCGAGCTTGTGAAAAGAATAAGAGCTAGGACCGCAGGTGCCCGGGCAGCTGTAAATACTCCACTGTGTGAAACTAAACGTTGGGATTGTAGATAGCGTGATACCAGAAGCTAACATTTAGCCAAACCTGCTGGTACATACCTATAGTCTCAGCACTCAGGACGCTGAGGCAGAAGGATCACAAGTCTGAAGTCACCTTGGGCTGTAAGGCAGATCTTGTCTCAAAAGCCAAAACAAAGTCAAACAATAAAAGCTAGCATTGCTAAGCATTCCCTGCTGGGCTCTGTTCTACAATATCCTATGAACTTATGTTATCTATCTCATATGGGGATTATTAACTCAGCTGTACAGGCAAGGAATGGACACACTGACAAGGCAGTATTCCACAAGACTTAAGGGAGAACTGGAGATACAAATCAAGGGGTCTTGTTTCAGACTCAAATAGCTCCTCACTGTCAACCTTTCAGTCTTAACGTACAGGTTGTTTTCTGAAACTCGAATTCCATCTTATAGATGGTGAACCCAAAGACCAGAAATATTGAGACCCACCCACATCCAGACAACCACAGAGTAACCAAAGGAGCCCATCTCCTCAGATTTGTAATAGAAATTCTTCCACCTTTTGCTGACCCTGACTCTGACCCAGATGAGGACAGAGGACCCGAAGGGATGATATTCTCATTCCCTTCTTCCTGAAAGCTGTTCCAGGTCCTTGCCAGTTTTGCTGCTCTTCTCTGTGTGATTCTGGCTTTCCTGTGTTGAGAACTTAGAACATTCTACAGTTGAACATCTACATCAGTCTAGTTCTAGGCAAAGGCTCTCTGTCCTGCCTTAAAGAGTTTGTTGGCTTGGAGGATACTAGTTCAGTCCCTGGCAGCAATGTCAAACTCTCACAGATGACTATAAATCCAACTCCAGAGTGTCTGATGCCCTCTCCTGGCCTTGCTGGGCAACTGCATGTGCATACACACACACACACACACACACACACACACACACACACACACGTTCCTGAGCAGACCCAAAAGGACTTCATGTCAGCTCTATCAACTATCACTGAAAAGCTATCTACCTCTTCCATGCACTGGCTTCTACCTTACTTAAGATTATTGGCTGTATAGGATCATTGTGAGAACCATCCTGAGTCAAATATAACCAAATGCAATGCTAACTGTTGTTATAGGTAACAAACATTCTGCAAAATTAACCCACCGAGGTAGATAATTTATAGTTGCACCACTGAGGAAAGATGAAAAACCTCTCCAGTTGGATCAGCGTGTGGTAACAATACATCTGAGAGTTTACTCAGTGAGCATCAGGCGCCCAAGAATGGAGCTGCTCCGCATTGGACTCAGGGTAGTCTGAGGATGACGCCTGGCTTTGCTGACGCATCTTGGGGTGTGTGATAAGCAGTGCACAGAGCCTGTATCTTCTGAGGATAAGGCCCAGTGGTTTACAGGTAAGATGACACACAGAGACTCAGCTCCCTTGGAGACGCATGTCACATCCTTACTTAGCCGTATTCCCTTATGTTTACCTACCTAGTTCCAAGCTTCTGAATGTTCCCAGCTTATTATTCATGAGCATATTAAGCAAAAAAAAATCTGAAATTTTAGTCTCTTCTAGATTCTGCAGCAACACACCTCTCATTTCCTATGTTAGTTTCTGCAAAGATTGCAAACATGAGGCTGCGCTGATTCATGGCCAGTTGCCAAGGAGTCGGGGTGGAGGGGAAAGAGCTGTCTTAAGGTATACTAATAGCAACATATTTGAGTGTCATCAGTTTTTTTCTGTATGTTTTGTTTTAATCAAACAAGACATTTACACATTACTATTCTCCTGTGTATTGGTTGATACATTAAACATAATCATAAATATACCAAATAAAAAGCTGTTGACTCAGAAGTGATCAAATCCCTCAATGAACTCACAACTATTCATTTTAACTGCTTTATTTTTCTGATTAAACATCAGAAATAATTTGATAAATAATCCAAACAATTCACCACTTGAAATGAATAGGATAGGTCTTCCAGAAATGAAGCTATGTTTATTTATGAGTGGAAAACAATAAGATGGCTAAATTAAATAAGAGATAGGAAGCTGAAGTCAAACTTATTACATTCCTTCTCCCTCCCTTCCTGAGTAGTAATCTAAATTTAAATAAATTTTATTTAAATCAATTCCATCTAAATTGCCTACATCAGTGCAATCATCTTGAATAGTGGATGGAGCAGAATGGAAAAAAAAAACCCACACACTCAAGAGATTCATAGGATGAATAAAAAAATAAAAAAAATCATCTTGTTCTATTTAGAAGAAATGCCAAGGATAAAGTAACCATTTAGGGAATGTATGATATCAGAAAGAACTCTATGACCCCACAAAAGGGACACAATAGGAAAAGAACCTTCAGATTAACATTTCAAAACCACCCAATCAGATTCCCTGGACTTTTTGTTATCAGTTTATTGACACTTATCAATTAAAATTCTTAAAAGGATTACATATGGAAAGTGAAAAGATCAAGCTCTGAGATGTTAAGAGGATTGTCAATCAGCATGCTAAAATTTCATCTTGTTCCCACCTCCTCGGCCTACCACATTTAAAATTCATACATACCTTCTCGTGTGTTGCAGTCTTTTATTCTAAAAGCTGTATTGTACAAATCACCAGCTAATCTGTGTGAAACAGTCACATGAAGTTCCATCTCACAAGACACATTCATAGAGTGACTGATGGAGCCTCACTCATGTATAATCCCAGAACTTGGAAGGTGGAGGCAGGAGAAACAGAAATTCAGAGCCAATGGTGGCTACTATCCAGAGTCAAAAGCCAGCCTGGGGTACAAAAGTTCCCATCTACAAAGAGGAAAGGGAGAGAGGGAGAGAAGGAGGAAGGAGAGGAAATGGGGGAAGAGGGAGGGGAAAAAAGAAAGAGAGACACATAGAAACAGAGGCAGAGAGAAGCAGAGACGGGGAGATTAATAGTGAAATGAAGGATATGAAGCCACCACTCTCTTTGGAGGTAAGAAAAGTTCCGATTCCTACTCTGCTGTCATTGCAGCTAACATGGGTATTTATAAAGCTAAACTAATACTATGTCATTTTTTATCATCAGCACCAGAACCTCATGTCATTGAATTTATTTCCACTCTCCTACTGGCCTGTGACCCTGATCACTCTCTGCTGCAGACTCTTTTGTTTGCTCAGGGAGTGGTCTCATGTTGAGCCCGAGTGAAGCAGGATGCAGGTGTCTGACTGGACGGAGGATGGCTAGCCGGTCTATGGGTGTCATGCCCTGCATGCTTCATCCTCATTTCCTGTGCTTTGGAGCTTTAAATCTGACCTTCTCTGTCGCATTAACCAGCAGCTGAAGATCATGCAGGCCAGTCACCCGCTGAGTCAGTTTTACCCTCCTGAGGTCACTGTGCACATCTGGAACAGAAGTGGAGCCAGACTCCGTGGATGGATTGCTTGGTAAAGAAATGGGTCCTCCTCGGTGAGACACAGGCACTAATAGCTCCTCCGGGGACTTTATTAGAAAGTCATGTTTTGGGGGGTGTGGGGGCAGGGTGAGCAGGGTGAGCAGTAGGTGGCCCAGGCTGGAAGAAAACTACAGGTTCTCTTGCTTCAGCTTCCCAAGTGCTGATGTTACGAGCTGTCTACCACCACACTAGACTAGAAAGACAGTGCTGGGTCCCACATCACAGCTTCTGACTCAGAAACTCCAAGAGGCCCAGCAATTGAGTAAGAACTCTCCAGGTGATTCCCATATACACTGAAGTTCAAGAACCACTGGGTTCTCTCTCTCTCTCTCTCTCTCTCTCTCTCTCTCTCTCTCTCTCTCTCTCTCTC
>NC_022021.1:7057133-7062045 GCF_000317375.1 Microtus ochrogaster
GGTTTTTTGAGACAGGGTTTCTCTGTACCTTTGGAGCCTGTCCTGGAACTAGCTCTTGTAGACCAGGCTGGCCTCGAACTTGCAGAGATCCGCCTGCCTCTGCCTCCCGAGTGCTGGGATGAAAGGCGTGCGCCACCACTGCCTGGCTAACCACTGGGTTCTCAGTGTCAGAATTTATTTTGCGTGTGAGAGAGAGACTTCATTCTATCACAGCACTGCCAAAGCCACAACTCCATGTTCCTATTACTTTGTCTCATCTATTACTTTGTCTCATGCATGCTTGTTAAAAACTTGGAGTGAATCTGAAAGAGAATTTGTGGGACTAACACAGAGCACATTAATAAAACCATCATTATGATTCTCGGCAAAGAGTCTTAGTGGACAAGGCCACAAATCTTTCCAACACAGCTTGCTGAGAAAGAACAGCTTTCTTGGCCACTGCAGGAGTCCCGTGGTCACTCTTGTGGGCGTTCCTGTCGTCATTGCTGTCTTTCCTGACAGTTTCATGTCAGGAAAGGTCCTGAGTCCCAGGGGCAAAGTCACAAGCTTCTAGGTCTGTGGGACGCCTGTCCCTTCCCGTGCTGGCAGCTAGGCCTCTCCTTTTCACCGTGGCCGTACCCTTTAGCCAGAACGGCAGCCAAGGAGCAGCATATACCTTCCCCTCTTCACCTTCCACCCTGTCGAATGTTCTCAGCTTCTCCCTCTGCCCTACCTGCGAGCTCCTATCTTCTTCTGGCCAGGGCCAGGTGAGCACAGCACAGTCTCCAGGCCGCCTTCAGCAAGACTACCCGCCCCCTCTCATCCTCCACTGTTCTGCTTCCACTGCCTCTCCTCAGACAAGGAACTGAATGACAGGGCCTCAGAGACCATGGGGACCATGGCTAACCGCAGGCCTGCAATTCTATAGGTTCTCTGGAATTCGCTTCTATAGCCTGCAGCCTCCAACTCCCTTCTCCAGAGCCTTCCTGGCTACTCTGCTCCTGTCTCCCACTCCTCTCATACTCCCCCCTCCTTCTGTCCATTAGAAACTTCTAGAAGTTGAGGTTGCTCTGTGCTCTCTGTTGGAGTCTAGGTTGAGGTGACCACCACAGAGCAGCAGGGACACTGGATATAGGAAGTATTACATTGAATTTCTCGCCTTTGTCGATGTATTCTGGGCACAATTTAGCTCTCCTGTTTGAGAGGTCTCATCAACCACATCTGGACTGCGCCCTCCCTCTCTGTGGGATTTGCATTTAGGGATCCTGGTTTTGGTGGGGTCAGAGTTCCAAGGGAAATGTTTGCCTCAAACTTTCTGGCATTCCCTCTCTGTCTCTTACTCTCCCGCAAGCAAAAGACTGTTTTGATTTTCCCATCACCAGAAGAGAGCTTGAAAGAATGAGCCCCAGCCAGGACTTCCTGTTGGGCAATTTATACATTCGGGGCTTTGATTACACCTGCCAAGTCCCTCCCAGCAGGATCTAAACTCATATTTGATTGCTTCCATGAAAGAGGATGTATCCAGTTCCAACTAGGGCAGGAATAGCCGAGGATTCTGAGTCTTCAGGTTCCACCTGCAGAACAAGTTTGTGGAATCTACAAACAGCCGCCACAACTTCTGGATTTCTTTTCCATGACCCTCAAACCCATTAGCAGAGGGACTGCTGGCTGGGCACAGTGGTACATGTAACCCAGAGCTCCAAGTCAGAAACCTGAATGAAGCCAGAGCATCTGAAGAACGTAAGCCCAGGCTACAAACAAGTCAGCCTGGTGCACAGCAATGATGCCCTGTGCCCCCCACCCCCAGAAAAAAAATCAGAGTGGAGGACAAAGCCCCATGATTCATAACTGATTGCTGTCTTGGAAGATATTTTCTTCTGCCTGGAGTTAGAATAATTCAGGCATTAAGGCAATTTCAGTTTCACCAAATGAGATTAGGAGTGTAGCTCCTAGGATGAGCCCCTGAAGTATGTGGGTGCCAAAGGTACTGACTTAGCTATGCTTAGGAGTAAGCACTTTACCCACGGAGTCATTCCCCAGCACCATGAACTGAGACAGGGTCTTATCATGTAGCCTTGGTTAGCCTGGAACTCACCACGTCGACGAGGCTGACATTGAACTCACAAAGATTCTCCTGTCTCTTCTTCCTGAGGGCTGTAATTAAAGCACACACACACACACACACACACACACACACATTATTTTATGCTTATAGAATTTTATGTTTGGTCCTTTCAAGGAAAAATATACGTTTATTTATATATGGGCCTGGTGGAGGAGAACTGTAATTCCTGCTAATCTGGAGACCTAGGTGGGAAGACCATAGGTCCTAAGACTGCTTGGGATACAGAACAAGTTCCAGGCCAGCCAACATCATCCTGGCAGAAAGGCTCTAATCCCCCTCAGAAGAAAAAGTGAAAATGGGGGCCTGGTTCTATCTCTCAGTGATAGAGCCTGTATGTGGTTCTAGATTTGGATCCTCCGCACTAGAACCATAAGCGTATACATTCATTCATTCTTACAAATGTTGGGATTACTGAGGAAGGACACTGGAGGGTCTAGAACGGGGAGAGCAAGAGCCCATTTGTGCCCAGATCTGGGTATGAGGAAGACTCCTGTGTGGAACTCTAAAAGGCCTATGTATTGAATCTGAAAGGAGCTGTTAGGAAGTCTGCCTGTGCTGGATGTCAGGACCAGCATGAATTTTTAAAAATTTACTTTGCTTTTATTTTAAGACAGGGTTATTTTGTGATGCTACCCAGACTGTTCTCCATATCAAGATCCCCCTGCCCCAACCTCCCGAGCACCAGAATAGGTCTTTCAACTAACCAGAACACACCATTCCTCTTACAGCCAGGATAAAGTTTTTAGTCTGTCCCAGAAGTAGAGAAAACGAAGCAAATAGAGAAGCGGTTTGTTGGAAATGATGGCATTGGCAGCATTGTGACTCTGGGGAAGAAAGATGGTGTGTAAATACAGTTATGAGCAAATAACCCGTGGAACTGTGCAGAAGGGAATCTGTGAGGCAGCTGGCCCTCGGTCAAATGGCCGCACTCCCAGAGACAGGCCCAACCCAAACCTTTCAATCAGCCTCTGTCCTCTGGCCCTACTTACGCTGCTTTCTCCAAACATAAAATTGGGGCAGTGGGCTTTGCCAGTTTCATGGAGCCAAGACTCATGGTGGGGCTTCAAAGTACTGCCCTCTGAGTTTGGTTTCTGTGTTTTCTCGGGACGAAGGCCAGGTCATGATGGAGCACTAGGAGCTCAGGGTTGTTGGATGTCTCGAGATGTGCCGCGAGGAGAGGGAGAGCTGGAGCTTGAAGCTGTGGGGATGTTCGTGGCATCAAGAAGAACCGCACCCCCAAACAAGCAGTAGAACTCCCCAAAGTGGAGGAGAAGGAGGAAGTCTAAAACCTCTGAAAATTCAAAAACAAAAGCGTGTGCGTGCGCATGTGCGCACATGGACTCCTTGAGGGAGGGCAGAGATCATCCACAAGCAAGGAAAACTGACAAGCTGCAAAAGGCAAATGTGGTTCGCGCAATGCACCATCTGCCAACATCTGTAAAAACAGCTCCCGGGACGAGAAAGGAAGCATTTGGCTGAGAAGGCAGAGTCCACGGGTTTGAGCACTGATGACAGAGAAGTACAGTGGCACATTGGCCTCTCTGACTTATAGGACAGGTGGACAGACACACAGCCGCCACCCACATACACACACAAAGTGTTCAAAGTGTCACAGTTTTTTTGGTTTTTGGTTTTTTTGAGACAGGGTTTCTCTATGTAGGTAGCCCTGGCTGTCCTGGAATTAGCCTTGTAGACCAGGCTGGCCTTGAACTCACAGAGCTCTGTCTTCCTCTGCCTCCCAAGTGCTGGGATTAAAGGCGTGCGCCACCACTGCCTGGCAAAGTGTCATAGCTTTACAGCAAGATCTCCACGAAGTCCTTGCATGGCTACTAAGTTAAGTTAAATCTTAATCCAGTGAGGTCATGTGTGCTCATTTACTAGCATTTAAAACTGGGAGAATACAGTTAAAAGCTCAGCTTCTCCAACCTTCTCCAGTTCCAGCAGCTACAGGATAACTGCTGTCTGTGACACATGGGCATATTTGAAGAGATTTCTATTATTGTCCCCAATTTATAGGTAATGAAACAGATGACTGGGAACACTCAACCCAGGCTTTCAGGAAACGACAAAGCTGCTTTTCGGACCCTGCAAGCCTGCGTGTGGCACCTTGTCCTGTATCCTCCTCCCACCACCAGTTTCCAACGTACCCAGTACCAGGACATCTAGATCCAGCCCACAAACAGAAGGGTTCCTATCCAAAGTCAGACCACATGTGAAGCCAGCAAAGCCGGTGTCACTCTGAGATCCACTTTCCAGACTCATTTGAGCATCGCGTACCCCACTAACGCACTGTCATTGATATGACTGTCACTGAAGTCTGGGTGCCCTTTTCCCATCAAACGACTGTGGGAGAGAGGTGTGAGGAGGCCTGGTGTGACGGCTATTCCTGGTCGTCAGCCTGACGATATCTGGAATGAACTATAATCCGGAAATGGAGGGCACATTTATGATCCAGATCTTGAGACAAGAAGACAAATGCCTTTCTTTGATCCAGTCCTTGAGGCTGGAAGACACTGGCTTTTAATTCAGACCTTGAGGCTGGAAGACACACCTTTAATCTCGGTCACGTCCTCTGCTGGAGGGCTGGTGGAGAAGGAAAAGGGTGTGTTCCTTCTTCCCTTGCTTGTCCTCTTCCTGTCAACACACCCGTACCTTCACTGGCATTGGAGCCTGCTTCGTCAGGATTCCTGCTTTTACAGAAGACCAGTTGAGACTCCCAGGTAGCCATTTGTTTTGTTTTGTTTTGTTTTTGTTTTTTCGAGACAGGGTTTCTCTGTGGCTTTGGAGCCTGTCCTGGAACTAGCTCTT
>NC_022021.1:7062145-7091928 GCF_000317375.1 Microtus ochrogaster
TAGACCAGGCTGGTCTCGAACTCACAGAGATCCGCCTGCCTCTGCCTCCCGAGTGTTGGGATTAAAGGCGTGCGCCACCACCGCCCGGCTCAGGTAGCCATTTTTGGACTCAGCCTGGAAGCTATTCCAATAAATTCGTGTGTGTGTGTGTGTGTGTGTGAGAGAGAGAGAGAGAGAGAGAGAGAGAGAGAGAGAGAGAGAGAGAGAGAGAAATGTCACTCTAGAGAATCCCGACTAATATTCCTGAAATCTGTGAAACAGGACACAAACATGCAAGACCTGGTCAGGGAACTCCAACCTTCACACTACTGATACTCACAGCTATGGGCTCAATGCCTCATTGATTTAGGAAGACGGAAGACCAACTGAACACCCCACACTGTTAGCTCCTGGCATAACATTGTGTAACAATGAACAAAATATATCTGGTGAGCTTCAGTACCCCACCTCACCTGACTTCTCATTTTCTACCTGCCAACAGAGTCAATTCAAGCTGAACCAGAAAGGGATCTTCCCAAGTATGCCCAGAAAGAATGAAAGTGAATTCGAAGCAACCCATGACATAATCATTTCTCATGCTACACTTTTCCTAATCAAACGAGTTGATGGCAACTTGAATTATTCATGTTCTAGTATGCATTATTTCTATATGGACAGATATCTAGTAATGGCCCCAGAGAGTCATGCAGATGAATTCACAGCTCCTGATGTGGAGGCAGGAGAGTTTGAGTGATTACATTAGGAAACAATGAGAACTTGGTGCTATTGTGGAATAATCCTTTTGTTCACTGGGAAGATTTGTCACTAGGACTGGTTTAATAAAAATCTGACTGGCCTGTAACCAGGTAGGAAGTATAGGCAGGACAACCAAACTAAGGATGCTGGGATGACGGAGGATGGAGTCAGAGGAGATATCAGCAGAGGCAGAGGAAGCAAGACATGTAGAAAATGAGGTAACAAGCCATGAGACATGTGGCAAAGGGTAGATAAGAAATACGGGTTAATCTAAAGTGTAAGAGTTAGCTAGTGGGGGCTGGAGAGATGGCTCAACTGTTAAGAGCATTGACAGATCTTCCAGAGGTCCTGAGTTTAATTCCCAGTGACCACATGGTGGCTCAAAACCATCTATAATAGGATCCAATGCCCTCTTCTGTCATGCAGACATACATGCAAGTAGAGCACTCATATACATAAATAAATCTTTTTTTCTTAAAAAAAAAGAGTTAGCTAGTAACAAGCCTGAGCTATTGACCGAGCATTTATAATTAATATTAAGACTCTGAGTAGTAGCTGCCAGCACAGGAAAACTCTGCCTAAATGGTGTCCCACAAAGCTCCTGAGAAGCTCAGGGACTGAAGTTTTGAAACATCAAGAATGGCTTTCTGGACAAATGGAGAGGTCAACAGAGCCCTAAAGAAGGGACTGAGACCATTGGACCTGGTGACGCATTCCTTTAATCCAGCACTCAGAAGGCAGAGGCAAGAGGATCTTTGAGTTCAAGGCAGCCGGGTCTGTACAAAATGAGTTGAGGGATATGTAGGGCTGTTCCACTGAGAAACCCTGTCTCAAAAACCAAACCTTAAAAAAAAAAAAAAGACAAACAAGGGACTGAGAAGCAGAAGACGAGGGTGTCTAAAAAAGGTCATACCTGCAGAGTGACCAAAGCTGTGGGAGGCAGGCAGGGCTCTGTCCTTGACGGTGAGCAGCTGGGACCTGGGACAGCCTATGTGTGGACAGAGCTGTACCAACAACTCTTCTAGGTTTCCTCTAGCAAAATCAAAGTCTGCTGGTCCCTAATCCTGAGACAGTGCCCCTCACATGGCCACTGGTTTGTACGGGATAGATGACCTTGGATATATGCTCCAACATGAAGCAGTAAATCTGGACATCGCTCTGAGGCACCAGGGCAGCTCCAGCAGTTCTAGTCTCCAGCAGATTTGGTGGCATTCTTTGTTACCTTTCCTGCTCCTGAGACAGAGTGCCTTACAGAAACAAGATCATTTTCTTTTGGCTCACAGGTTCCGATGCTTTGTTCCATCACAATGTGGAAAGCTTGGAGGAGCCCTAGGATACAGGAGAGTGTGCCATTGGTGCTCCTGGGGCAGGAACTAGGAAACAGAGAACTGAGATTGGAACCAGGGCTGGGTTATACCTTCAGAGATCAGTGAGCTACCTCCACTCACCAGGACCACTTATTAAAGGCCCCACAGCTTCCCTGAAGAGCACCATCAGCTCAGGACAGGTCCCAGTCAAACCATGACAGTAGCCATTCTACAGGAAATGCACGTGAGAGGAAGAAGCAGACTTGTTTCGTTCACCCTGTAATCATGAGCTGGAAGGAATGGCATCCTTTATGACCATAAAAGAGAAGAGGCCTTTTGTAGGAGGTCATAATGACACAGACAGGCCTTTGGTGGTGTGCATCATGCTAACTTCTATTAGCTCCTCACCTATAGGCAGATGGCCTCTGCCAGTAGAATCAGAGGCTCGCATGTGCTTGTGTGTGCTGCAGAGATACAAAATGTCACTCTGACTTCCAAGGTGAACTGTGGCGCCTAGCAGAGAGGATCATCACGAGGAACAGCAAAAATCAACCTGGCAAATGGTTCTCCCTTAAGTCTCACTGATATGGGCTGAATCCTGAGACAAGTGTGGAGTTAGGCACTAGAGCAGCCTTGGATCTATGCAAAGTTGAATTCATATATTCTGGGATCCTGGTCTGCTGTGGGATGTCTTCCTGTATATTGTGGATATCCATTGCATGTGTGAATACGGTTGATAACTAAAGCTGCTTTGGCTAACGGCAATGCAGAATAGAGCCAGGTTGGTAATTCAAGCAGAGATACAGGAGAAGAAGGACAGAGTCGGAGAGATGTCATCTAGTTGCTCAAGGAACAATATGCCAGCAGACAGGTAATGCCATGGTCACGTGGTAATACTTAGGTCAACAGAAATGGGTTAATTTAAATGTAAGAGCTAACTAGCAATAAACCCAAGCCATTGGTCAAACATTTATAATTAATATACGCCTCTGAGTGGTTATTCAGGAACTGGTGGGTGGGAGAGAAATATCCAGTTACAGTGATCATTCTAGATGTCCCAGATTTGCCATAACTAGGCCTGAATGGTGCTCTCTCACTCCCTAGGCCTCTTACTGGCTACTACTACCCACACCCATCCTGCTGAGGAAAGACACTATGTCTAGATCAGCCAACTAAACCAATTTTTTTAGATCATTTTACTTTTTTTATTTTGTACTTTTTGGGTTTTTTTTTTTGTTTTTATTGAGCTATACATTTTTCTCCACTCCCCTTCCTTCCTCTCCTCTCCCAACTAAACAGATTTTAAAGATTAGGAAATAATCAGAATGTTTCAGAGACAAGAAAGAAAGGAAATTCAAGGTACTACCTGAAGGTGACCTGATGCTTCAAGGTGACTTCAGAGCATAGCTTCCAAAGGGACTCAACTTACCTCAAAGCACACAGGAGAACGTGTATAACCCTCTCACAGGCTGGGGGTAGGGATCTAAAGTAGAGCTGGATTGGGGGCATCGAGAAAACCAGTGGCCAAAGAAACTGTGAAAGAGCCTTTCCCAGGAAAGTGTTTGAAAAAGAGAGCTGGGGCTGGGCAGTAATGGTACAAACCTTTAACCCCAGCACTTGGGAGGCAGAGAGGCAGGCAGATCTCTGTGAGTTTGAGGCCAGCCTGGACTACAGAGCGAGTTCCAGGACAGGCTCCCATGCTACAGAGAAACCATGTCTCAAAAAATCAAAAGAAAGAGAGAAGGAGAGCTGAGGTTGGAGTGGAGGGTTGTCGGGATTGGAGGCGGGAGGGTGGATATGGGGGAGGAGCGGGGACAGCCTGGCAAGGAGCCCGGGCCCCACAGGAAGGCAGGCCAAGCTAGCTAGTTGTAGATCTTCGCTAATCATCATTTGCCCGCGAATAAAGGGAATGGATAAAGACAGGCAGGAGACCCACAGCCCCTGGGTTTTTAGTGCAGGGGATCGGAAGGTGGCATGGTCACAGGCTAGACAGTCACAAACAGCAGCGTGCCAACTAGAAGACGAGGAAGAGTGACTTGTCTGGGAAGTTAGCTTTGTTTACGGCCCAAATGAGGATGTGCCAAGGCTTCAGGGAGGATCAACAGGTTGGGCGCGCTGATGCTCACCTTTAATTCCAGCACGTGGAAGGCAGGTGGGTCTCTGAGAGTTTGAGTAGAGTGGTGTACATGAGTTCGAAGCCAGCCAGAGCTGTGGTGAGCGAGACTCTGGAGAAAGCGAGGGAGGAGGAGCAGGAGAGGACAGTGACAGCCTACCCTCTGAAGGTGCTTTAGGACTAGAAAGGGCGGTACGATGAATAAACTCTTCAGTAGCTTTCTGAGTTTGACTATTTCACTCTCTAAACATATTTCAACATCTCTGCTCTTTGGCCCCACGGTAAGCTTCCTTTAGCAGGCCTGTCTGAAGGTTAGCTATTTTCTTTCCTGGTCTCTGGGAGGTCAGACAAACAGCTTCACTCTGTCTCGATGATGTGGATCATTTCTTTCTTTTTGGTCCAGTGTAGGAGGTTAGTTCAAAGCAAGGGCCATACTTGTTTAACTGCCTTTCCTAGTGAGTTTCATTTATAGTTTCAACTACTTTTAATTATTACTTTCTATTTAATGTGTAGGGGTGTTCTGCATGCATATACATCTGTGTGCCGTGTGCATGTCGGGTGTCTCAGGAGGCCAGGAGATGGTCAGATCCCTGATAACTGGAATAATAGGTGGGTGTGTCCTACTGGGAACTGAACCTAGGTGGTCTAGAAGGGCAGCCAATGCTCTTAACCACTGACTAATCTCTCCAGCTTCAAATTTTCAAATTTTAAACAATAGTTTCAATTTTTTAAATTTTATTTTTATTTTATGCACATTGGTATTTTGCCATAAGTGTTGGGTCCCCTGGAACTTGAATTACAGGTGATTATGAACTGCCATGTGGGTGCTGGGATTTGTTCTTCCTTTGGAAGAACAACCAGTGCTCTTAACCACCCAACCATCTCTCCAGGCCCCAATAGTTTCAAATTTTAAACAATAACTCCCCATTTATCTATTTTGCCCAGTTAGTAAGTCTTAAAGGTCAATTAAGAATTCTTTCATTTCTTTATGTACTTTCTCATGACATCATAAAAATGAATTAATTATATTCATTTGAAAACTGTTTTTATACTAGCAGTAGATTAATAGCAAAACTAGATAGAAACTGCCTGGTCCCCACATTCGTTCACTGATCACCTAGCCTCCCCCACCATCAATATTCTGTGCATGTGTTATTACCCATGGACCAGGGCACTGGCAGCCAGAGTTTACGACTAGTATTAACAGCTCACTCTCTTTCCTAGAACTTACCATGTAGACCAGGCTGACTTCAAAATCACCTCTGCCTCTCAACTACTGAGATTAAAGGCATGTGCTGCCACATCCAGGGGACTTGCTCACATTGAACAAGTCATGGATTTTAACAAATGTAATGTCATGTATTTACTATTCGGTATGTGAGAAATACCTTTGCATTTAATCTTTCAATTAGAATATTTGAATTTATTCACCCATTCACTAGAAACAGGTTTTTAGTTTTGTTTTTTGTTTGTTTGGTTGGTTGGTTTTTGGTTTTTCGAGACAGGGTTTTTCTGTAGCTTTGGAATCTGTCCTGGAACTAGCTCTTGTAGACCAGGTTGGTCTCGAACTCCCAGAGATCCTCCTGCCTCTGCCTCCCGACTGCTGGGATGAAAGGCGTGTGCCACCACTGCCTGGTGTGGCTCTGTTTTAGAGTGTGTGTCTAGTATGCTCAGAGCACTAGGTTCAATCTCTGGCACATGCTCACAAAAACTTCAGTCCTGGAGTGGGAATAGTGTGTCATCTACTCTTCCTCCTTCCTTGCTAATACAGCTTGAAAATATTTTCATTTGAGATTAGTGAAATTTAAGATTTCTGGGCTGTTTTCCAGGCTAAGGTAAAATTCAACATTGTCAGCCTCTCCTTTGTTCAAAATGAATAGTATCAGCTGTCACTGCGCAACTCAGAGTCATAAAGCCAAGCTGGGTGACATACAGTGGAAAATATAGTTTCCCGGTGACTCCAGCTGGTCTTGTTTCTTACAAAATCAGTGGGACCATCTGTTAAGGGATGATGGGAAAGGTCAGTTGTGTTAGGGTTAGGTGGCTTAAAGAGGGGTGCTTAAATGGTTAAGAGCTCATTGGTAGAGATTTGCCTAGTAAAGGCCCTCAGTTCAACTCCTTGTGGTATTGAAAAGGGGGTGGTATTTATAAAATACTCAGTCATCTTCAAAATGAGGTACTGTCTCACAGCTTCTGGGAGTGGGAGTGGGCTTTGTTCAGCACCAAGACAGACAGACAGATAGATAGATGATGGATAGATGGATGGAGAGAGAAAGAGAGAGATAAAGTTTGAAAAGAAGGCGATAAAGAACGTAAGTTTGTAATAAAATCTAAGAGGTCAATGGGCAAAAAAACTTTGGATGACGCAATACTGTTGGGTGAGTTCCTGGAAGCGAAGTTCTAGGAGATTTCAGCAATGCCACCTACAATTGTGGAAGTGACATCTCAGATAAGGAAGGCATGACAGAACTCCTTGGTGGCCCACACAGAGGCTTTTTATTACTTGTAAATACCCGGCCTTAGCTTGGCTTGTTTCTGTCCAGCTTTTCTTAAATTATCCTATCTACCTTTTTGCTTCTGGGCTTTCATCTTTCTCCATTTCTGCGTACCTTTTCTTCTCTTCTGATTCCGTGTCTGGCTGTGTAGTTGGGTGGCTGGCCCCTTCTTTTCTTGCTCCTTGCTCTCTCTTGCTTCCGGAACCCTCTTTTTCTCCTGTTTACTCTCTCTGCCTTCCAGCCCCACCCATCCTCTCTCCCATCTCACTATTGGCTGATCAACTCTTTATTAGACCATCAGGTGTTAGGACAGGCAAAGTAACACCATTTCACAGAGTAACATAAACAGTTGTAACATAAAAGAAAGCAACACATCTTTGCATCATTACACAAATGTTCCACGGGGTAAACAAATGTAACGCATCTTAAACTAATATCCTGCAACAGTAGCGGTTGAGAGTTCTTCTGATGGACTCATCCGGTCCCCAGACTTTAAATTCTCAGGGTTCTTTTTGGATTCAGGAGAAAGGCCAACTACATGGCAACCCGGACTTCATGGCTAATCTGAACACTGTAAGTACTGAGCGCTCCGTGGCATCCTGTCAGGAAGGAGGTAGAACTGGAAACATTATTTTGGAGGACAATGGCTAGGAGGTAGCAAAGAACTATGGAAATGAATTGAAAATCTGCTATGAACTGGCAGTAGATAAACAATAACGGGATTCGGCCCAGTTTATGAATAGGAATCGCATCTGGAGACGTCTTTCCCATTCATTCGTCGTTTGCAGTAAACAAAGGGGTGCTGTAGAGCTCGCACGCTACAAATAGGGCAGATCCAGACAGCCCGCAATTGTGCCAGTTAGCTTTCTCTGGAATACAAAATATTCCTTTCTTAGCAGCCACTCCCTTTCAGTCAAAGACTGTCCTGGGAGACTATTAGTTTTTGGTTTAAGATGTGAATGTTTGTATCTGATAGCCTAGTAATAAACATCAGGGCAGATTTCAGAACTCAGCAGCACGAGCAGGAGCGTGGCACAGTCTCCTACAGCCTTAGCAGGCAGGCGGCAGAGACAAGGGCGTTGTGAACTCACTGGCAAAAAGGGGGGAAAGTGGGGAAGAGACATGGATCAAGTAAAAAGGATCAGAGATTTAATAATCTATGTTTCCTAAACTCAAACAAACCATTATGATTCCATTAATTTAGAAGAGAGATTTATCTCTCTTTTTAGCGTCTTTGTGTGTGGACTATGCACGTACACCATAGTTTACGTGTGGGAGTCAGAGCGAAACCTTCCAGGCTGGTCCTTGCCTTCCATCTTGTCTAGAGACAAGGTCTCTTGTTTGCCTCTGCTATACCAGACTAGCTGACACACAGCTTCCAGGAGTCTGCCTGCTTCTGCCTCTTGTCTAGCAGTGCAGGGCTTACAGGCACACACACCCATGTCCAGCTGGATGTGGGTCACCTCCTCACACCCACACAGCAAGCACCTCATCCACTAACTCAGTGGTTCTCAACCTTCCTAATGCTGCGACCCTTTAATCCGGTTCCCTAGGTAACTCCAACCACAAAATTATTTTTGTTGCTACTTCACAACTGTAATTTTGCTACTGGTATGAATCATAATGTAAATATTTTTGAAGATAGAGGTTTGGCATAGGGGTTGAGACCCACAGGTTGGGAACCACTGTGACTGAGCCATCTCCTCGCCCAGGAAAGAGTTCCCATTGGGTGAAAGACTAAGCAACGTCCTGTGAATCATTTTATTTAGAAGTCTAGGTTACCTTTGTTCGTTTTTCCGTAAATCTGCATTCACCAAATTGAATTTTGTTTTGGATTTTTTGTTGTTGTTTTTGAGATGAGTAGCCCCATCTGTTCTGGAACTCACTCTGTAGGCCAGGCTGGCCTTGAACGCACAGAGATCCATCTACTCTGCTTCCTGAGTGGTGGGATTTCTGAATAGAATTTTTATTGTCCTCAAACTCACAGCAATCCTTCTGTCTCAGCATGCAGCGTGGAGGCCAGGATTGCAGGCCTGGCTGCCTCCTGGCCTGGCTTAGGTGACACATGTTTGTAGCAGATGCTTCCAGTCTGAAAAGAGAGAAAAACCAGTCTGTTGGCCGGAAGGTGGTGGCGCATGCCTTTAATCCCAGCACTCGGGAGGCAGAGGCAGGTGGATCTCTGTGAGTTTGAGGCCAGCCTGGGCTACAAGAGCTAGTTCCAGGACAGGCTTTAAAAAGCTACAGAGAAACCCTGTCTTGAAAAAAAAAAAAACCAGTCTGTTGGGTCCAAGATTAAGCAGTCCCTGCCAGACAAAGGCCTCCTTCTGACCAGCCCACTCTCATGGATTTGGCCTCACAGTTGCAGTAATGAACATTTACCATGGTGGCTTAATTTTTTTTTCAGCTGGTTTTGCAGGAAGTTCCCATAAGAAACCTGGGAATCGGCTTCCTACCTCATACCTACGTCACATACTGGACCTTGTAGACATAGCCCTTGTTCCTCTGAGGATAGACGATTATTTAGAAGTTTAATTTTGGGTTAACTTAGAAAGACACAGGCTCCATTGTTGCTTTCATACATATGTCATTTTATTAGTACTTTGTTTATATTTGTCCTATGCCCCATGCCACATAACTTAGAGTGGGTTTTTATTTTATTAATTGTTTTTATTGAGCTTTTTCTCTCTGCTCCTCTCCCCTTCTACCCTCTCCCATAACTCCCCTTGCTTCCAATTTATAGAGTGGGCTTTTAAAAGGCAACCCAAAGCATGGAGGCTCCACCAAGAGCTAGACTTCATCTGTAGTACTTGTAGATTTGTATGATGTTCTTTCTTCTCTGTGGGTGTGTGGGGGTGTGTTTTATTTTTTATTTGAGGTAGGGTCTTTTCATGTAGTCCTGACTGTCCTCGAGCTCGTTCTATAGACCAGACTGGCCTCGAACTCGAAGACATCCTCCTGCCTCTGCTACCTGAGTATTGGGATTAAAGGCACACACCACCATGCCTGACCTAGTTCTGTCTTCTTAAGGTCCCCAAAATATCATAAAGATCCTCCGCATGCCAGAATGTGATCTTCCTTCCTCAATTTTGAGGCTGGGGGCTCTGGAAGCCAGTATCCCATAGTGCCTTTCCTTTGAGAGATTAAACAAATGTCTGTTTATCCCTGACAGAGAAGGGACCAACAGACAAAGAAAGGATTCTAGCCTGGTGAACCATGGAGTTTATTGGGGTTACTTACAGGAGCATGGGTGACTCAGAAGCAGCTGCACCACCGAAGAGTTCCACCCCCAGTCCATTGTTTACCTCTTACACAAAACTGAAGACAGGTGTGATGGTCTGAACGCAAAGGCTCGGGTATTTGAAGGCTTGGTTCCCAGTCAGTGATGTTTGGGGAGGTGGTGCAGCCTTCCCCGAGGAGATACATCACTGGGTGCAGCTCTGAGAATTCATCACCTCATGTCACTTCCAGTCTGCACAATCTGCTTCATGTTTGGGCTTGAAGATCTGATCGCTCAGCTTCCTGAGCTGGCTGCCAGCTACCATGTCTTCTTGAACCATAATAAACTCACAATATGCCAAAATTAACTCTTTCTCTTTTAGGCTGCCTTGACCTTGGTTTTTATCACAGCAACAAAAAGCAAAAAATAAAAAAGCCAGGCGGTGGTGGCGCAAGCCTTTCATCCCAGCACTGGGGAAGCAGAGGCAGGCGGATCTCTGTGAATTCAAGGCCAGCCTGGTCTACAAGAGCTAGTTCGGGGACAGGCTCCAAAGCTACAGAGAAACCCTGTCTCAAAGGAAAAAAAGTAAATATACAGGAGCCTCCTCATAGAAGCTTTGTGAGCCTGATGGCTCTCTCCAGGAAGGGAATGTTAATAGGCTCAGCTTCTCAAAGGTAAGAGTCGCCTGTTGGTGGTCACAATTGCTGATTCAAGATGCCTATAGTCTGGAAACTGGTGTGTGATAGCCAGGTACTCAGCAAATAACCAATGCATCTTTGCTGGTGTTAGCTGCATAAGATTTACTGCAGCTCCTAAACGTGCTAGGTTGTCTTTATCTCTGATGTTACAACTTTTTCTCAATGATGACAAATTTGTTTTTGCTTTTTACTTTCTGAGACAAAGTTTTCTTTTTTCCCCTGTCATCCACACCCTGTCCCCCAAGACAGGGTTTCTCTGTAAATGGCTCTGGCTATTCTTGAAACTCACTTGTAGACCAGGCTGACCCTGAACTCACAGAGAACCACCTGTCTCTGTCTCTCAAGTGCTAGGATTAAAGGCGTGCGCCACACTGTCCAGACAAGGTTTTATTATATACCCATGGCTTCCCCGGCCATCCTCTAATTTGCCTCAATCTTCCTTCCTGGATCTCCCCACCAATGTTGGGATTATTGGCATGTGCTACCATGCCCAGTATTAAACTATTGTTTTTTTTTAATGTCTTTAAGTTTTCTGTTCAACCTTTGAAGACTCAAATATGAAGCAAAGACTTAAGAAAAATATAACATTCAAGTGAAGACCCAGTGCCTTCAGGAAGTTGAGAGCTGTAGTTGCTGTCGTTGGTGACCTTGATCTGGCACTGAGAGAAAAAAAACTTCCATAGCCACAAAGATAGGCCTGTATGAAAGCTAACCAATTTAACCTCAAATCAATGGGAAGCAAAATGATAAAATCATGAAATCATGCAACTTTCTCAGAGTCCAAACAGAAGACAAGAAAATTCCCTAGCATTATGCCAGAAAAAAAAGATTCAAAATATTTTCCTTTCTTATTGTCATTTGTTTTCAGGCAGGCTTTGGCCATGTAGCGCTGGCTGACCTGGTACCATTTAATCCAGGCCTTCTCAAATTCAAAGCAATCTTCCTGCCTCAGCTTGCCAAATCGACCTCTCCTTGTTATTTTTTTAAATATTTATTTATTTATCCATTATATGTGCAATATTCTGTCTATGTGTATGCCTGAAGGCCAGAAGAGGGCACCAGACCCCACAGATGGTTGTAAGTCACCATGTGGTTGCTGGGAATTGAACTCAGGACCTTTGGAAGATCAGGCAATGCTCTTAACCTCTGAGCCATCTCTCCAGCCCCCTCCTTGTTATTTTTTAAGTGTCTTTTGTGTGTTGTGTGTGTGTGTGTGTGTGTGTGTGGTGGGAGTAATGATATTTGTTATGATTTTTTAAAAAATGCTGTAAGATCCTTGGCTGCAGTAGGCAGCAGAAATACTGTAGGTCCCAAATGGTGGTAGCAGGCCATGTGGCAGCAGGCAGCGGGCCCTGAGAGCAGCCAGTCCCAGGCAGAGATGGCTGCCTGTCCCCCCAGCGGTGGCTGGTCCCAGGCAGGGTGACACATGGCTGGAGGGCAGGAGACAGAGACATGGATAGACACGACATGCAGAGTGAGGTTGAATATTTATTCAGGGGATTTATGGAGGGGGAAGGAAGAAGGGGAGAAGAGCAGAGAGAGAGAAGAGGAGAGGAGAGAGAAAGAGAGAGAAGAGGGAGCAGAGAAGTGGGGAGAGGGGCAGAAGTGAGGCTGCCTCTCTGAGAGGAAGACAGAAAAGAGAGTGAGCTCAGGCCAGAAGCTAAAGATCAGCCTACCTCAGCGGATGGGGGAGGGAGTGTCTTCCAATGTGACAAACAATCATAACAATATTGGAGATCAAACACAGGGCTTTGGATATGCAAGCAGAGTATTCTAGTACTGTGCTACATCTCCAGTCAATATAGTTGTTTGTTTGTTTGTTTGTTTGTTTCTGAGACAGGGTCTCACTATGTAGTGTTGGCTGTCCTAGAGGTTGCTACATAGCCAGGCTGGCCTCAAACACTCAGCGATCCACCTGCCTCTCCTACTAAGTGCTGCAATTAAAGGCATGCCTGATCATGCCTGGCTAATAAATATTTTTAAATTAATACTTTCCCTTCTACTTTCTTTGACAATAAAGTGGGTTTTTCAAAAAGAATGTTGTATTTGATCAAGATGTTTTCCAACAACCTTGGTGCTCAAAAAAAATATGGGGGGGGGCTGTTACATTATATGTGTTTGTTTCTCAACATCAGACAAGAGGTGTCTAATACTCAGAGGTGAAAGAAAGTTTCAAAAGCTGTGTTGTAGACGGAGGCTGCTTGTTCATTTCCCTGCCTCCCAGACTCAAATAATCACACAGAAACCATATCAATTACAACACTGTTTGGCCAATAGCTTAGGCATATTCCTAGCTAGTTCTTACATCTTACATTAACCCATTTCTATTAAGCTGTGTATCACCAAGAGGCTGTGGCTCACCAGTAAGGTTCTGGTGCCTTCAGTAGCTTTCTCCTTCAGTAGCTACACGGTCTCTCCTTGACTCCACCTACTTTCTCTCTGTATCTCTTCTAACCTGGCTATTTCGGCCCTGCTATAGGCCAAAGCAGCTTATTTATTAACGAACAATAATAAAATATATTCACAGTGTACAGAGGGGAATCCCACATCACTATCTCAAGACAGCAACGAAGCTCAATGGTGGGGTGACTGCCTAGCTCGTGTAAGGCAATCATTCTTAGAATTAGGAAAAAAATGATGGTTCTTTATAGAAAGAGCACTTGAGCTAGAAGATTGTTCAAGACCAGTTTAGGCAACTTGACAAGCTTTTGTCTGGTGTGTGTGTGGGGGGGGGGATGCCAGCTGTCATGTGGGGCATGTTAAGGCAGGAGGGTTGAAAGCTCAAGGCCAGCCAGGGCTGTGCAGCAAGACATTGTGACACGGTGGGACGTCTGGTTGTAGCAGTGCTGGAGTTACAGCTGTGTATCACTGTATCCAACATTGCTCTGTGGTCCTAGGGACAGAGCTGCTTGGGACATAAAAGAGCTGGGACAGCTGGGAATGTGGTGTTTGAACTCCAACCCACCTGCCTTCTAAATCCCTATCCCACTGGAGGCTGAGGCCAGAGGGTTGTTGTGAGTCTGAAAACCGCCTGGGTTATACAGTGAGCACTGGTCAGTCAAAGCTTCACAGTCAGGCTCTCTCTGGGGGAAAAAGAAAAAAAAATAAACACCAAACAAAAAATTAAAAGTTAAAAAAATTTAAAAACTAGCCTTTAATCCCAGCACTCAGGACGCAGAGACAGAGAGACAGGAGGATCTCTGTGAATTCAAGGCCAACCTGGTCTACGTAAAAAAATTCCAGCCAAAGCTACAGAGAAACTGTGTCTCAAAAAACAAACAAACAAACAAAAAGGTTAAAACTAGGGGCTGGGAATACGGCTTAGTTGATAAAGGCCTTGCCTAGCATGTATGAGGTCCTGGACTTAGGCATGGTGGTGAGTTCCTGTAGTCCCAGCACTTGAGAGATGAAATATGAGGATCAGAAGTTCAAAGTCATCCTGGATTACATCTCAAATTCAAGGGCAACCTGAACTACACGAGACCCTTGCCCCCACCCATATCTGAGGTCAACCACTTGGAAGTTCTGCTGCATTCTCACCTACAGAGCAGGAGTGAAAATGTGGCTACTCTAATGTCTTGGTAAAAAAAAAAAACTGGCACTATTATGCATGAAACATCTAGACGGTGTCTAATTCTGGGTGGGCCAAAGATATGCTATGTGCCATTTCTTATTATTGTTAATTGCTTCACCGTATAAAAGGAAGCTGGAAGAAAGAGTCAGGATAATGTTTGGAAAGCTTTCATGAAGAAGAGGAAGTCGACAGCTATAAACGTGTCCAAAACCTCAAAGAAAACGGCTGGCGTACAGGACATGCTAACCCCGAACATGGCACCATGGCGTCAGAACAGCAGAAGAAGGTGGCGTCTCGTTGCCTATATCCTGTGAAGCAGGTCATAAAACCTTCATTCCTAGGGTGCCCTCCTCATCCTGGCAGGAAAGGAACATGTTTATCCTCAAAGACACAGAGACGCCCAGAAGAATCCGAACGAACAGGCTTGCTGAGTTCGCCCTCATTATTAGCATGAGCTCACACTCTTTGCTCAAGCACACCCCTGCGCTCCCTGCCGCTCCTCATCAAATGCAGGCTGACACAGTTTTCTCTTCCTTTTCTTCTTCATGTCTGAAGGCATCCATGTCCCATAAAATTGGTAGTAACAAATTGGTATTTTCTCTTTTATTAATCTGTCTTTTGTTTTATGTTCTTTAACCACAAGCCTTCTTACCACGAGTAAAGGAAAATGTTGTTTTTCCTCCTTTGCTGAAGCAATGAGAAGACATTGTAAAATGCATCTCTGGCCGTAGGCAAGGAGGTTTTAGAATGAGTACTTTGGCAATAAGAGTTTGAAAAGATGCCCAGAGAGCTCCTTTATCATGGGCCTCCTTTAAATGACTAGAAAGCTGTTCAGTAAGAAGGTTGTAAATCAGAATCTTGTGACGGTAGAAGACCCTTTTCAAACCTGAAGTTTTTTAGTCTAGCTTCCCAGAGGTACCTCCTCTCCACATACACCACACTTAAGGAACTCAAGGACTGATAGAGGTGAACGAATCGCTGAGTCAACTCCACCATTCGTGTCCAGAAACAGTCCATTCCTTGCTAATCTACCTTAGTTGGCCTGTAGTCTCAAGGGGCCGCTCATTACAGATGTCCACTTCTGTTGTAATACGGAGCGGTGGGGCTGCGTCCCTGGCACCCGGCCGTCCGCATGGCTAGCTTTATCCTAAATAATTACATGGAAACTGTATTCTTTTAAACACTGCCTGGCCCATTAGTTCCAGCCTCTTATTGGCTAGCTCTTACATATTGATCTAACCCATTTCTAATAATCTGTGTAGCCCACGAGGTGGCTTACCAGGGAAGATCTTAACCTGCGTCTGTCTGGAGTGGGAGAACCATGGTGACTCACCTGACTCAGATTCTTTCTCCCAGCATTCTGTTCTGTCTACTCCGCCTACCTAATTTTCTGTCCTATCAGAGGCCAAGCAGTTTCTTTATTACTTAACCAATGAAACAACAGATAGAAAGATGCCCCTCCTCCATCACACTTCCAATTCCAGGCTTCTCCATCATTACCTACAACACCACCTCCAAATCTTGCTACCTATTCATGAATATGGGGGGGGGGGATTTCTCCTTTATTTTAGCTTTTTGTTGTTGTTTCTTGTTTGTAGCCCAGGCTTGCCTTGGCCTGTTGATCCAGCTGCCTCTGCATCCTGAGCGCTAGGGTTATAGACATGTGTCACCATGCCCAACAAATACAACATTGGCTCACCCACTTCCTCCACTACCTTTTAATTAAAATCGCCAAGCTAACAAAGTCACATGCTAGACTAGGACAAAATACTAACACTCAGTGGAGAAATAAAAATGGATATTATGTGATCATAAATATCTAAACAGGACACAGGCTTGGTAGAGTAGGCCTGTCATTCCATCTACTTAGGAAGCTGAGGCAGAAGGATCAGAAGTTCAAAGTCAGACCAGAAAACCCAGTATGCCCCTTTAAAAAATACAACTAAGAAAGAAGAGCTGGGGCTCTAGTTTAGTTGGTAGAGTGTTTGCCTAGCATTCATGAAGCCCTGGGTTTGCTCCTTGTTACCGCATAAACAAACCAAGTGCAGGAGCACATCCCTGCAACTGGGAGGCAAAGGCGAAAGGATGAGAAACCCAAGGTCATCCTCAGTTATGTCAAGTTGGAGGTCAACTCTGGCTACATAAAACCCGAAGGGGTGGAGGTTAAGGATGGAGCTTAATAGTGATGCACTCACCCAGTATGAGACCTTAGGTACAATTCCCATTACCTAATAGGGAAAAAAACTGGACCTGTTCCCTTGTCAGCTGTCAACTTGACATAGCCCAGAGTGATGTGACGGAGTCCCAACTGGGATATTACGTCAATCAGACTGCCCTGCAGACAAGTCTGTAGGGACAATTCCTTGATTGCTGTTGGTGATACTTCCTTAGGTTGGGGGTTGGTGCTGGGCTATGTAAGAAAGCTAGCTGAAGAGAAATTAGAGAGTAACCCTGTTAACAGCGTTCCTCCATGTTTCTGTTCAAGCTCCTGCCTTGTGTTCCTATAGTGACTTCCCTCAACAATAGACTGTAATCTGTAAGATGAAATAAACTCTTCCCTCCCTGAGTTGTTTTTGGTCATGGCTTATCATAGCATCAGGAAATCAACCCCCAAAGACATTGGTACCAGGAGTGGGGCGTTTGTCACTGCAACAGAAAGCAAGCTAGGACAAACACGCAAAGAAGCCTCATCCAGTTTTACGTCATTATTTAGTAGGCTTCATCTCCCTGAGTTCAAAGTTATGCATTCATTTATTTGTGCTACGGGGATCACATCCAGGCCTTTTCTCAGCCTAGGTCGGTGTTTCTTAGCCTTCCCAGTGTTGTGAGACTTTAATACAGTTCCTCATGTTGTAGAGACCCTCACCCATAAAATTATCTTGTTTCTACTTCACAGCTGTCATTTTGCTACTGTTATGAGTATCTGATAGGCAGGATATCTGATGTCTGACCCCTAGAGGGGTCATGGCCTATAGATTGAGAGCCTCTGCTCTGGTCGTTTGTTAAAATGATAGATTTTTTGCGCTGGCAAGATGGCTCAGTAGGTAAAACCCTTGCCTCTCAGGCCTGGTGATCTGAGTTCAGTGCCCAGAAGCCAAATAAAAGCGAAAGGAGAGAAGCAGCTCCAGAGAGCCGTCCTCTGCCCTCCGCCGTGTGCCATGTGCCTACCCTACCCCATCCCCACGGCCCCGCAATTACAGTGAATATTGGGAGAGGGAGATAGAGGGAGAGAACATTGATGGATCCCTGGTTCTTACTCCGAGGATGGTTTTCATGTCGATGTGTCCTGGGAAGCACACACCCAGCAAGTCCTCCAGAGACCTCTGACACACATCGCCATCTGAATAAAGTTTCTACTGCTGTATGACAAATTACCCGAATTCAGACACTTAAAAGAACACACATTTATTAACTTTCAGAGTTCCTGGGGCTCAAGAATTTTGGAGCAGCTTGATCGTATGGTTCTGCCTCAGGGTTTCTCATAAGGTTCTGGTTAAACCGTCTCGGAGGATCTATCTTCCAAGTTCATATTCACGCCTGCTGCTCAGAGGTTGCAGTCTGTATCATGTGGGCCTCTACATAGGACAACTCACAACATGCCACCATACTTCTTCCAGGTAAGTGAGCGTGGTGGTGGGGAGATGACAGAGATAGAGCAGAGGCAGGGATGGGAGATGACAGAGGGAGGACTCAACAATCAAGCCTCAGTCTTAAACAACCTAATGTCAGAAGGGACATACTATTGCCTGGGAGCGGGCATGGTCTACTAATCACAGAGACCATGCAGACAGTGTAGCAAGAGACAGGGCAATACTGAATAAAGGGGGCTCCGGGGGCCACCTTGGAGGCTGGCCACCACACCACATTTTGAGAAATCCCCTCCCCCACAAAATAAGATTGCCACCAGCTCACTCTAAGAGCTACTTACTCCTCAAGAGACAGTGGAGAGGAGCAGATGACCTAGTAAGGGTCCTGAGGTGGGGAGCAGGGAGCTCAGAAAAAATCGCTAGGCCAGTGAGGTGGCTCAGTGGGTAAAGACACTTGCTGTCACCCCTGATGACTTGAGTTCAATCCCCTGATACCTAACTGGTAAACGAGAGACGTGACTCCTGCGAAGTGTCCTCTGCCCTCCACACATGTCCCATGGTATGCTAGGGTAGGGCAAGGCGCGTGTGCGCACATGCTTGCACATGTGTGCATGTGTACACACACAATCAATGAAAATTTAATTGAAGTGGCTGGAGGGATGGCTCAGTAGTTAATAGCATTTGCTGCTTATTGCTCTTGCAGAAGATCCAGGTTCAGTTCCCAGTATCCATATCAGGAGGCCCACAACTGCCTGTACCTGCTGTTCCAGGGTATCTGAAGCCTTCTTTGGGCCTCCACGGTTACCTGCATATGTGCACACATGTAGTACACATACATACATACATACATACACACACACACATACATACATACATACACTCAGATACCTGCACAAATATGGTATACATACATACATGCATACATACACACATACATAATACACTCAGATACCTGCACAAATATGGTACACATACATACATGCATACATACACACATACATACATACACTCAGATACCTGCACAAATATGGTACACATACACACACTCCACTGTCGGGAGCCACCTTTCTGGGGTGACTTCTGCTGTTATCCTAGATGGAGCAGGTTCGTGCCTTCCAGGGTAGGAGTGTGAGGATTAGAAGATGTTAAGTAGGAGCAACAGAGAGAAGAAAGCAGCACAGAGACACAGGGTAGTAAGAGAGGGTAACTCAGAGGATACTAATTCACTAGTGTCTATTTTCCGTACACTTCCCCCACCAAAGAGGGGGAAGAAAGCAAAGAACCATTTTAATATGATACAAAGGACAAGAACAGTTGCTTGTCCCAATGCTTGAGACATCCAGCAACTATATCCTGAGTTAAGAATTCTGTTGTTTAGCTGGGCGGTGGTGGCACATGCCTTTAATCCCAGCACTTGGGTGCACGCCTTTAATCCCAGCACTCAGGAGGCAGAGGCAGGCAGATCTCTGTGAGTTTGAAGTCAGCCTGGTCTACAGGAGCTAGTTCCAGGATAGGCCCCAAAGCTACAGAGAAACCCTGTCTCAAAAAAACAAAAACAAACAAACAAACAAAAAAAGCTAGTTTCAGGGCTGCCAGGGCTATTACACAGAGAAACCTTGTCTCTAAAAATCAGAAAGAAAAAAAAAGGTGTTGCTTAGCCAGTGAAAATACCTTAGACCAGGTATTCTGAAGACAGTCTCTCCCTAGGTCAAATCTATTTCAAAAGAAGGAGCAGAAGTCAAGGTGGAGAAGATCTACATCTTTGGGCCATCTTAATGTCCAAAACACCAAGTAACCACACCCTAGGTCAGGGGGTGTAGCCATACTTGTTAACAACTTTGAGTTGTTGAGTGAGCAAAATAAACTCAAACTCTCTGACTTTCAGACAAGGTGGAATAGGTTCACATTTTTGGGTTCCACACTACACACACACACACACACACACACAGAGAGAGAGAGAGAGAGAGAGAGAGAGAGAGAGAGAGAGAGGTATTAAAATAAACATTTTAAAATGTAACTTTGAAAAAGGATATGCTAAAAGCAAATTTTCCCTCACTTTATACTAGTGACAGAGTCTGAGCTGAACTGGTATCCTTGGCATGTAATAAAACATAAACTCTGTTACATAATAGGCTGGGTAGATTTCAGTATAAACAGTGGGGCTAGAGTTACGAGTGGTTATCCATCAGGCTATTAGGAAAACAGTCTACATGACATACCTTTTGACATTGTAAAGCAGAGAGTGCACATCTGCACACAATGGCCTTTTGTGGCAGCTCGATGGGACACAGAAGTGGTGCCAGCGTCAGGACATCCTTTTTGGCATTATTATTTAGAGAGGATAATGCTTTTCCCTGGGGCCATCAGAAACTTCTGGCTCTGGCCACCTTGTCCCTGTACCATATGGAGAGATGTCTCAATTCCTTGCTCTTATTTCCTCCAGGTTTTTAGACAAAATATCACTATGTGATCCAGGTTGGCCTCAAACTCTAGGCAATCCTCCTGCCTGAGTGCTGTCACTTTGGAGCCTGTCTTGGAACTAGCTCTTGTAGACCAGGCTGGCCTCGAACTTACAGAGATCCACCTGCCTCTGCCTCTGCCTCTGCCTCCTGAGTGTTGGGATTAAAGGCGTGCACCACCACTGCCCAGCTTTTTAAAGAATTTTTTTATGACTTACTTAACTTTATTTTATGTGCAGTGGTGTGAGGGTGTCAGATCTCCCAGGAACTGGATTTACAATCACTTATGAGCTGCCATGTGGGTGCTGGGAATTGAACCCGGGTCCTCTGGAAGAGGAGTCAGTGTTCTTAACCCCCCAGTCATCTCTCCAGCCCCTGAAATCAATGGTTTTTAAAAATTGTCTTATCTGCCCTTTCATCCATCCATCAACCGTCCATAATTCTAACTAATATATATTCTCTTCCACTGATTGCATATCTGTGCGCCCTTGTCCACACTTGCTATTCCTCTCTGTGGAGAATATATTCTGTTTTCTTTTTCTTTGAATCTGGACTTGCCTGCGGCTTGGTCTGACCAATAGCACAGGGCAAAGGTGTCCCCTGGTAGTCCTAGTACAGAGCCACAAAAGCTTGATAACTTCTTCTCTGGCTTTCAAAGACCTGGAGCCATTGTATGAAATAGTCCAGCTCCTCCACTGAGAAAGAAGGCAATGAGGAGTGGAAACATAAGACATTTTATTGAGTCCCAGTCAGTCAGTCTCTACCAGCACTACTTGGAGTGAGAGTTGTGATCCCCACCCACCCCTGCCCAGCCCACTACAAAAAGACATGGTTACTGTTGTAAGATATTAAGTTTTCAGGGCAGTTTGCAAAGGGGCAATAAATGCAGACATTAAAATGGGGAGCATAGAAACAACAATTATGAACCTTGTAGAAAGTTACCAGAGCCAGCTGGTATACCTACCACTTTAGGATTACATGGTATTGAATTGAGATGTTAACTGATTTCAAAAAGGCAGTGGCTCTGGAGCAATGTATGGTGGTCATGCCTTTAATCCCAGCACTTGGGAGGCAGAGCAGGTGGATCTCTGTACATTCAAAGTCTCTGTACAATTAGAGTTCCAGGACTGCCATGGCTGTTACACAGGGAAGCCCTGTCTCAACAAATAACAAAAAAGTAGTGGCTGATCCAGGAGTAGCTGCATACATTTATTTGTATTCCAGGACTAGGGAGGCTAAGGCAGGAGGATTTTGAGTTGAAGGCCACATAGTAAAGGATAGATAGACAGACACACCACAGAGGCTGAGAGTGTACTCCTAGTGGTAAAACTCTAATTAGTCTGCCTGTGGTGGTTTGAATAGGAATGGCCCCCATAGGCTCATAGAGAGTGGCACTATTAGGGACTGTGGCAATAGTATTAGGAGTTGTGGCATTGTTAGAGTAGGCATGGAGTTGTTGGAGAAAGTGTGTCATTAGGAGCTGTGCTATGAAATCTCAGATGTTCAAGATTGGCCAGGGTATCTCAATCTCTTTCTGCTGCCTGAAGACCCAGATGTGAAACTCCCAGCTGCCTCTCCAGCTCCCAGTCTGTCTGCATGCTGCCATGCTTTCCACCATAAGGATAATTAACTAAACCTGAACTGTGAGCCTGCCCCAGTTAAATTTTTTTTATAAGAGTTGTCGCGGTCATGGTGTCTCTTCACAGCAATAGAATCCTAACTAAGACAGGGGTCAAAGCCCCAAGTTTGACGCTTAGAACCCAGGGGTGGGGAAAGCAGAAGACTCAGTCCAGTTTGTAGGGAATTGAGGGAAAACTGAGTCACAAAGAAAAAGAAGAACGAAGGTATAGAGCAATAATCCCAGAAATTAGACTAAGTCATTTTAATTCTTCTCGTTATAATAGAACCACTAGAGGTACTTTTGACAGTGTGAATCTCTCAATCCCACCCTTGATCATCCTGTCTTAAATTGTGCGGAGGGAAGAGAAGGGTCCTGCAATGACCCTGAGGTTGAGAAAAAACTGTGAAGCATAATTAAGGGCTGAGGATGTGGTTTAGCTGGTAAAGCACTTGCTACGCAAGCCTAAGATCTGAATTAGAAGTCTAGATGCTGCCGCGTGTCCATAGAATCCCAGCACTAGTGCTAGAGACAGAGATAAGAAGATCTCTGCATCTTTCTGGCCAGCCAGCCTGGCTGAATCAATGATCCGCAGGTTTAGTGAGAGATCCTCTGTTCTAGATAATACAGAGAATAATCTATGGTAGCCATACTTTTCTTTTGAATGAATGAATTTATTAAGTATATAAGGAAGCCAAAGTAAAAGAATAGCAAATAGCAGATAGATGGGTGGGTGGGTGAGTGGATGGATGGATCGATAGCCAAACATCATCAAATCAGCTGCTCGAAACTCCAGCAGAAACTGACTGGGGAAGCCCGGTTGGAACACTCAACTGGAATTCCCCATAGAGTCCTAGGCAGAGTGTCCCTTGGGTGAGGCTTCCAAGTAAAAAAGCAGACAGAACAGGCTGAGATTACATCATCAAATTGGGCTCTCACTCCATCAGAAGCCGAGGGGAGGGGTTAAGACATCAGCTGGTATTTCTGACCGAGTTTTCTCTCCATGGATGAGCTTCCCAGGACTAAAACCCTGGCTTCTTTGCCCCCTACAGATACTTTTGTATCACGGGATGAACAATAGTAACCTCTGTTGGAAACCGTTGGCCTTCTAGGAGTTCTCAAGGATACATTGTTGTTACTCTCGGGCTGTTTTACTGTTCTCCTTCCTCCCTGTCACAGAGTTAGGGGAACAGCCTAACTCCAGATAAGGGGGACACTTGACATAAACATAGCATGTTTGGATCTGAGGAGACAGGGCAGCTCTGTTTCCAGAACTGCTTCTCAATGCTTTAAACACAATGTGATCATTACTCTTTGCCTCAGAGATGAGGGGGAGAGCTACCAGTTAGAGGCAGAGGCAGGCAGAACTATGTTAGTTCAAGGCCAACCTGGTCTACACAGTGAGTTCGCAGCCAACCAGCGATATCACAGTGAAACCCTGTCTATACTACTACCACTACGCCAGTGATTGAGGCCTTCACACACATGTGTATACATATGTGAAATGTATACACACACACACACACACACACACACACACACGAATAAATCAAGCCAGGTAGTAGCAAATACAGGGCTGGGAAGTTTGTATTGCTATGAAAGGGTCAGAGAAAAGAGCTCGTAGAGGAGAGCGCAACAGATTTGCAGAGAAAAAGAATCATCAAAAAAAAAATGTGAAACGGAATGGGCACGGACTGCAAAATGGGCAGACTTTTCCAGAACTGCTGAATGTATCCAGTGGTTTCCAGAAAGAAACCCCCGTAGGCAAGTGCAACACCATGAAGGGTTAAACTTCATGCAATGGGTTATCTTTAGGGGAGGTTAGAGGGAGCTTTCTCTTGACTTCTTTCACACAGTGAGAATTAATCTTAGCTAGACAAGGAGAGTTTTTAAAAATTCAAAACCAGCAGGGCCGTGTTGGCGCACACCCTCAATCCCAGCACTTGGGAGGCAGAAGCAGGTGCATCTCTGTGAATTCAAGGTCAGCCTGGTCTACAAGAGCTAGTTCCAGGACAGGTCCAAAGCTTCAGAGAAACCCTGTCACAAAACAAACAAAGCAAAACAATTCAAAACCAACCAAGGCTGAGCACAATGGCACACATTTTAAATCCAGCAAGTTGGGCAGCAGAAGAAGGTGGATATCTGTGAATTCCCTCAGTCACACAACCCCCCCAGGAATACAGTTATTAGGGGGTTGGAGAGATGGCTCAGCGGTTAAGAGTATCTGTTGCTTTTCCAGAGAGAATTGTACTTCCAGAGAATTGTACTCAGGTACAATTGTACCTTTGTACCCACATGGCAGCTCACAACTGTAACCCCAGTCCGGAGGAGCCAACACCTCACATCGACATACATGCAGGCCAAACACCAATGTACATAAAACAAAAATAAATAAATCACTTAAAATGTAATTATTGTGCAATATCTAGTCTTTAAAGTACCTGGGTTTACTACATCAGGAGAATTAGTACAGTAGATTTTATGCAATTAAGAAAAGCCCAAAACCTATTGTGTAGTTATCTTAGAATCAAAAAAAAATTATTGTGAATGGAAAATGAACAATAAACTTATATCCCGGCAGTTAGCCTTGGGATAGTCTGCAAATGTGCCGATTCTAATTTCGGGAACTATGTCGCTCTAAGCCATCAGACTGGAGTTGATGACTAGGTTGTACGTGCCGGGATCGCGCTCACAGTTGTGTCCTCCATGTGGCAGCAATCAATGAATCAGTAGTAGAAAGCCTTTGAAAGCGCAGATGGTGTTCATGGCAGCCATGAGAATGGGCCTTGGACTGCTGAACATAAGCAACAGATGCCCAGGCAGCTGCTTTAGGATCTGCCACCCTTCCCCCAGGCTCCCAGACAGTGAATAAGGCATGGGACTAGGCAGGCCTGCTCCTGCGAGACACAGAAAGTCTCAGACAGCGGCCTCTAACGGGGCATGGAAGACCCCCACGCTTGCTTTGCCCCAAAGTAGCCACATTCTACTCTAGGAAGCTTGATGAGACTTCAAATCTTCCCTTCTATAGTGGTATATTATTTGTATTTTAATTAATAAATCTTGCCTGAAGACCAAAGGCAAAGCTAAAGCCACTAGTGGTCAGGTAATGGTGACACACCTTTAACCCCAGGATTTGGGAGACAGAGTCAGATGGTCTCTGTGAACCACCACCACCTGGATTTATTTCTACATTGATCTTTTGTAGACCAGAATGGCCTTGAATTCACAGAGATCCTCCTGCCTCTGGTCTTCAAGCAAGTTTTATTTATTAAAATACAGATAATATACCCCTATGCCCTTCCCTTCCCAGCAGTCAGGTGGATAGCTTGGCCTTCGTGTTCCCTCTTCAGGGTCCTTCCTTCCCTTGGAGATGCTTTCCTTTCGAATCCCTTGCACATCTAATCCCACCTGATGTCTGTTGCCTAGAGGATTTTTAAATAACAGCTATTAAATGTCTGAGTTTCAAAGGCTCCCCTAGACAGGACTCGAAGAAGGAAAACAGGCATAATTAAGGATGTGCTCAAATCTTAGCTACAAGGGTGACAGCAATCTACATGTCATACTCTGGGGAGGTGGGGGCGGATTCTTGTTTTGGAGAAGCTAGAGTGATGTTAAGACCATTTGCTGGGCTGGAGAGATGGCTCAGTGGTTAAGAGCATTGCCTGCTCTTCCAAAGGTCCTGAGTTCAATTCTCAGCAACCACATGATGGCTCACAACCATCTGTAATGAGACCCTCTTCTGGCCTGCAGGCATCCATATAGACAGACTATTATATACATAATAAATAAATAAACATTTAAAAAAAAAAACAAAAAAGAGCATTTGCTATAGTTGTAGTTTGAGTTCCCAGTACCCCCCACGGTAAGTTCACACGTGGCACATAGACACATGTACACGAAGACAAAATACTTACACACATAAAATAAATTACTTAAATAAATAAAACAAAATTTACAGTTTAGGGGCTAGAGAGATGGCCCAGAGTTAAAAATGGTAGAGAGTGTGCTCTTTCTTTTTCTTCCTTTTGGGACAGGGTCTCATTGTGTAGCTCTGGCTGTCCCAAACTCTGTCTAACCTGTCTCTGCCCCCTCAATGCTGGGATTAAAGACCTGTGATAACTAGAAAATGATGACCTTTCAAGGATGATAAGAGTGCCGTGGTGGCACATGCCTTTAATCCCAGCACTCAGGGGGCAGAGACAGGCGGATCTCTGTGAGTTTGAGGCCAGCCTGGTCTACAAGAGCTAGTTCCAGGACAGGCTCCAAAGCTACAGAAAAACCCTGTCTCAAAAAAAAAAAAAAAAAAAGAGTTCAGCTCTCAGCAACCAATTCAGTAGGCTTACAAGTTCCTATAACTCTAGCTCCAGGGGATTCAATGCCCTTTGCTGGGCTCTGCAGGCACCTGCACACATATGAATGAATACCCCTCCACACATACATATAATTTTAAATGATACAAATCTTGGGCCAGGTATGGGGGAACATGCCTTTAATTTCCAGGGCTTAGGAGGCAAAGGTAGGTGGCTCTCTGTGAGTTTGAAACTGGCCTGGTCTACCTAAGGACTTCTAGGACAGTAGAGAGACCTTGTCTCAAACAAACAAACAAACAAAAAAACAAACAAAAAAACCCCAAACCCAAATATCCCTATTTATATATCTTTAAAAATAAATACAATTTTGTTTTGGCTTGCCTGTAGTTTTAAATATATATTTATAAAACACATTGTTATTTGCAATAATAGATTTTTTTAAATTTTATTTTGTTTTTTTATTGATATTTATTGAGCTCTACATTTTTCTCTGCTCCCCTCCCTGCCTCTCCCCTCCCCCTTCAATCCTCCCCCAAGGTCCCCATGCTCCCAATTTACTCAGGAGATCTGTCTTTTTCTGCTTTCTACTTCCTATGTAGATTATATCTATGTAAGTCTCTCTTAGTGTCCTCATTTTTGTCTAAGTTCTCTGGGATTGTGGTTTTGTAGGCTGGCTTTCTTTGCTTTGTTTAAAAACCACCTATGAGTGAGTACATGTGATAATTGTCTTTCTGTGTCTGGGTTACCTCACTCAAAATAATGTTTTCTAGTTCCATCCATTTTTCTGCAAAATTCAAGATGTTATTTTTTTTCTGCTGTGTAGTACTCCATTGTGTAAATGTACCACATTTTTCTTATTCATTCTTCTATCGAGGGACATTTAAGTTGTTTCCAGGTTCTGGCTATGACAAACAATGCTGTTATGAACATAGTTGAGCACATGTCCTTGTGGCACAATTGAGCATTCTTTGGATATATACCCAAAAGTGGTATTGCTGGGCCTTGAGGAAGGTTGTTTCCTAATTTTCTGAGAAATCACCACATCCAAAGGGGCTGTACCAGCTTGCATTCTCACCAGCAATGCAGGATTGTTCCCTTTTCCCCACAACCTCTCCAGCATAAGATGTCATCAGTGTTTTTTATCTTGGCCATTCTTATAGGTGTAAGAGGGAATCTCAGAGTTGTTTTGATTTGCATTTCTCTGATGACTAAGAATGTTGAACATTTCCTTAAGTGTCTTTCAGCCATTTTAGATTCCTCTGTTGAGAGTTCTCTGTTTAGGTCTGTACTCCATTTTTTTCATTGGATTATGTGATCTTTTGGTGTCCAATTTCTTGAGTTTTTTGTATATTTTGGATATCAGACCTCTGTCTGATGTGGGGTTAGTGAAGATCTTTTCCCATTCTGTGGGCTGTCATTTTGTCTTGTTAACCTCGTCCTTTGCTTTACAGAAGCTTTTCAGTTTCAGGAGGTCCCATTTGTTAATTGTTTCTCTCATTGTCTGTTCTGCTGGGGTTCTAGTTAGGAAGTGATTCCCTGTGCCAATGCATTCAAGTGTACTTCCCACTTTCTTTTCTATAAGGTTCAGTGTGGCTGTCTTTATGTTGAGGTCTTTGATCCATTTGGACTTGAATTTTGTGCATGGCGATAGAAATGGGTCTCTTTTCATTCTTCTACATGTTGATATCCAGTTTTGCCAGTATCACTTGTTAAATATGCTTTCTTTTTTCCATTTGATATTTTTTGCCTCTTTATCAAAGATCAGGTGTTCGAAGATGTTTGGATTGATATCCGGGTCTTCTATTTGATTCCATTGGTCCTCCTTTCTGTTCTTATGCCAATACCAGGCTATTTTCAGTACTGTAGCTCTGTAGTAGAGTTTGAAGTCAGGGATTGTGATGCCTCCAGAGGTTCTTTTATTGTACAGGATTGTTTTGGCTATCCTGGGTTTTTTGCTTCTCCAAATGAATTTGAGTACCATTCTTTCGAGGTCTTTGAAGAATTTTGCTGGGATTTTGAATGGGCATTGCATTGAATCTGTAGATTGCTTTCAGTAGGATTGCCATTTTTACTACATTAATCCTGCCTACCCAAGAGCATGAAAGTTCTCTCCACTTTCTGGTGTCTTCTTCAATTTATTTCCTCATACAAGTCTTCCACCTGTTTGGTTAGAGTTACTCCGAGATATTTTATGCTATTTGTGGCTATTGTGAAGGGTGTTGATTCTTTGATTTCTTCCCCAGTCCTTTTATCATCTGTGTATAGGAGGGCTATTCATTTTTTGGAGTTAATCTTGTATCCTGTTACATTGCTGAAAGTGTTTATGAGTTGTAGAAGTTCCTTGGTAGAATTTTTGAGATCACTTATGTAAACTATCATATCATCAGCAAACAGTAAGAGTTTGACTTCTTCTTTTCCAATTTGTATCCCCTTGATCTCCCTTTGGTGTCTTAATGCTCTAGCTAGGACCTCAAGAACTATATTGAATAGATATGGAGAGAATGGAAACCTTGTCTGGTTCCTGATTTCAATGGAATCTCTGGGAGTTTCTCTCCATTTAGTTTGATGTTGGCTGTTGGCTTGCTGTATATTGCTTTAATATGTGTAGGTATGTTCCTTGTATCCCTGCTCTCTCCAAGACCTTTATCATAAAGGGGTGTTGTATTTTGTCAAATGCTTTTTAAGCTTTAAAGAAACAGTCTGATTACATATGGTGTTCACAGGCTTTTTTGGACGTCACTTTTCTGCCTTCCAATTCTCCATACTGCTGATATCCCTAAAGGCATAGCTTGTGTCATCCCAGACTGTCCCCTTGTTGTCATGTCCTGTGTCATCTCAGACGTCTCTCTACACAGCTTAATGGATGCAGGCTTGGCTCAGGGATCCTCTCTGACATGGGAAGCCTCTCTCCCACTCCCAGGCTTGGCTGAGATCCTGATCTTCAGGGCACAGACTCTGTCTTCCTGAAGAGTTGAATGTGGCAGCCTGAAAAGATGCGCTCTTCAGGGGGTGAAACTTGGCTTTGGAGAAACAGATGTAGGAAGGAAACAGTAAGACACAATCTCCATTTCTCCTCAGTTCTAGTCAGTTCCCTGAGGGCGATTTTTCTGTCATTCCAGTGTCTCCTATGGGGAGCACAGAGGAATCCCTGAGTGTGTTAATTCTCGAGTGGGTGTGTGTTGTTGATGTGTGAGTTGGCCACATCAAGAACTACTGTTTCAGCCGGGCTGTGGTGGTGCACGCCTTTAATCCCAGCACTCGGGAGGCAGAGACAGGCGGATCTCTGTGAGTTTGAGGCCGGCCTGGTCTACAAGAGCTAGTTCCAGGACAGGAACCAAAAGCTACGGAGAAACCCTGTCTCGAAAAATCTCCCCAAAAAAGAACTACTGTTTCAGCCCCATGGCAGTGTCAAGAGCCAACATTTCAGCCCTATAGGAGAGTCAAAGCTCATAGGAATGGCAAAGCCTTGCGTAGATCTGAGTTTTGATGCTGATAATGTGTGCAGAAAAATGCTTTCTCCCCATGATGCACAGCTTTCTCCCTTGGATGCACATTCATCAAAGTTCCTTCCTTCCTTCCTTCCTTCTTTTCTTCCTTCCTTCCTTCCTTCCTTCCTTCCTTCCTTCCTTCCTTCCTTCCTTCCTTTCTTCCTTCTTTCCTTCCTTCCTTC